>NC_053434.1:40331555-40682598 GCF_007990345.1 Gossypium hirsutum | reverse complement strand
TAATTATAGTAAGCAGATTATGACCGTCTCTCTTGAGGTATTCTATTTACTCTTGGAAGTATTACTGGGGCTATCTATTTTCAGATAAATTGTTATCGTGCGAGAATGTTTTTTAATTTTGGAATAAGACGAAAGTATTGATAGTTTGACTGGTATATAATCTGTATTGCTCTATTTTCCCTCTGGCATTCTATTACATTCCGTCTGTTAGGATTTTATGAGAAAATACACATGATGCCATGATTTTGTTTCTTCTAATTGATATTCTATTCGATATATATATATATAGGGGAAGGTACATTATCCTTGTTGCATTTAATTCCAGTGGGCTTGAATGATGTATCCTTCTAGACTTCTTTCCTCTAGGAAATTATCGAAATCTTCCATATTTTCTTATGAGCTTTGTTCTGGGTTTTTCATTATGATATTGTATCTTGGATTTCTCTATCTTGGACTTCTTAATCCTGTTTTTCTTGTTATCTATATTCTAGAATTTATCAATCATGGCCCATATCTACAGTGTGTTCTTTAGTTGTGATAATCATGTCAAGTATGACTATACTTCTGGTTTGATCATAGTAATGTGGTAATTCTAATATTTAGATTTCTCTAAATCTTCGTGAAGGATTTGATATCGGCAAAGGCATAAGTGGTGAAATTGCTAGTTACAATTTGTATGGTGGATTTCTTTTCTCAAGTAAGTTAATCGAAGTTGATGCTTTCAATTGAGATATCCTTATTACTTGAATTAATGCTTTTGAAATGGTTTTTGATTAGTATAATAAGTGAACTTTGAATGATAACATAATGAATCATTCTAATGATTAGAAGAGAGGATTTCTTGAAATGTCATTTATTGATGATTAAGACTGACTCAGTGGTTCAATCGGTATTGGTTACTGTTTGAAAGACTAAACGAGATATTCATGTCTAGGAATAAATTTCATTCCTTTATGGGTAAAAGACGGTTAGTTTGAATGAAAAGTGTATATTCCCTAGCAGATATTGATACGATTTAAAGTTTCTATAAATGATAAAGTTATCGCCTTGTGAAAGTTAAACGGTCTATTGCATGTTAGTAAAGTTTAAAATAGATGAGAAAATTGTTAATTAGGACATTAGAGTTGGTTTGGCCTACATTGGGCAACAAATTCTTGATTTTTCAGTGATGTGTAGTTAAACAGATTGTGATACGTTTCGAGACAAAAAGGCAATGTGATAGCTTAATGTATCTGCTGTCATAGAAAGATTTGAGTTTGAGATAGTGTAGATGACCTGAAATTGTTGTTGTATGATCTTTGAGAAAAGGAAAATGTGGTTACAAGTGCTTGGGTAGAAAGTCCAGAGCTATTACAAAGAGTTTGCAAGAAAGCTCACGGGAGTAACGTGTCGGTGTTCAAGTTTGGAACTCGACATTTCTAATCTTTGTATTTGATACATGAAATGTTATTAAGGTTAAAGTTGAATATCAGGTGATGTCAGAACGATTTTCACTACTGGTGATAATTGAATGGAAATAAGAATGAGATTATTATAGATTTCATATTAGGATTATTCCTATCTTTGAAAGAGAAAGATGTTATGTGACTTGTTGTTAAGTAATTGATGAATTTGCAAATCATGTCGGTATGTACTGAATTTCCGTTCATCAAACTTATGGAATGAAGTATCTTTGAGATTGTTGAATTTCTTAAAATGCTAGTTTTTGTTACTCGGATTGAGATCTGGTATTTATATCACGAATTATTGAAAATGCTAAATGAGGCTTTGAATTTTAATGACGACCAGAGGTTGAATTAGTAAACTGTCGGGCTGTATAAATGATGAAGAACTTAAGGCCATGATGATCGGGCTGGCTACGCCATTTGAATCCGAGAGGATTCAAGTATGGTATGCATATATAGATATTCTATGAACAGTATGGGTTCGACCCTTTTGTACATGAATTCTCTGATAGAAGTCAATATTCGATTGATGCGTCGTATAACACAGAATTGTTCATGACTTTAGTATGAGAAATTAAAGAGCTAAGTATTAAGCATAGCCTAAATAAAAGTTCTTCAGCAATGATTATGAGATAGTGGAGTTTATGTGATAATTAAACCACTCTTCTGGTAAGATTTTCGGGGACGAAAATCCCTAAAAGGGGGAGAGTTGTAACATCCCGAATTAGGGCCTAGTCAAAATTTCAGGACCACAAATTCAACACAGTAAAATTTATTTTTATTATATTTTTATCGTCTACAATTTCACGGGATGATTTTGTGGAAATTTCATTTGAAAATTTTGATGTTTGGGCACTCAATTTGGTCAAAAAGACTAAATTGTAAAAAGTGCAAAACTTGAGTTCTACATGTTAAAGGTGTCTAATTGTTATGAAATTTTAAATTGGAGGCCCTTAAATGGTAATTAGACCATTGGATAATTTTTTGGACAAAAATGGACATGAAATGGGTGAAATAGAATTTTTTAAGTTAGGGGCATTTTGGTAATCTAGTAATTAAAATGAACTAAAAACAAAATTAAAAGCCAATTTTTGTCCATCTTCTACCCATGGCCGAAACTTGCATGGAGAAGACATAGCTAGGCTTATTCAAGCTTCCAAGCTCGATTGTAAGTCCATTCTAGCCTTGTTTTTAATGATTTTTATGTTTTTGAAATCCTCGTAACAAGATCTACTCATTTCTACCCATATTTTGAGTTAGAGTTTGTGTTTAAAAATATACCCATGGATAACATGCATGTGTTTTGATGTCTAATGGTAGCAAATGAATGCTCAGTGTGTAATAAACGACTTTTACTAAGTGATTTTAGGTGAAATTGTCAAAAAGGACCGTTTTGCAAAAGTTACAAAATTTGTCATAAAAGTATGATTTAGTGGAAATTAGGGGTTGATATAGTTATGAAAATGATTTGGCTAGGCTTAAAATGCCAGGAAATTGGATAAAAAACATTTTACAAACCTTGGGGCAAAAGTGCAAATATTTGAAAGTTTAAGGGTCAATGCAAATTTATAAAAATATGATTTTTGCATCCAAATGAATAATGTGACTAGTTATTAAGCTAAATGTGATATGATAGATCAAGGAAAATGAGATTAGGGCATAGATTGAGAATGAATGAGATTATGGACTAAATTGGAATAAATAGCCGTGCTCGCATTCGAGGTAAGTTTGTATGTAAATAATATATCGATTCTTTTTATATTATTATATTTCGTTATTATATGAGATGTGGCTGCCTATAGAATGATCATTTGATGTAAATTAGTAATCGAAATAGACTATGAATGAGTTTGTTAAATGTTGAAAAATGAGGAATTTCCCGGTTGAACCTTCGGAATAGAAATGATACGTATGATCCATTGTGAGAACACATGTGTAGTACTATGTGCAGGCTACTATGTGTTTAAGATGGTTTTAGGTCATGTGTGTAGTACTAAGTGCAGGCTACTACATGTACCAGATAGTTAGGTCGCATGTGTAGTACTAAGTGCAGGCTACTATGTGTACCTGACAACTTCAATCACGTGTGTATTACTAAGTGCAGGCCACTACGTGTATCAGATGGTTAGGTCATCTCTGTAGTACTAAGTGCAGGCTACTACGTGTACCAGGTTTTTGGTCGTATGTGTAGTACTAAGTGCAGGCTATTATGCGTACCAGATAGCTTCAGTTACAAGGGTGGTAATATGTGCAGGCAACCTTGTATTTGTTATTATTCCGATGAGTTCAGTGGGGAATCAACTAAGTGAAAATATATGTGAACATGACCATGTGATGAATAAGTGCAGGTATATGTTTGTGGAAATTTATGAGCAATGTGCTCGATAGTTGAGCGAACTTTCGGTAAGATGGAATGGAGTAAGCGAAATTATGTAAGAGTGAAATTTGTAATAAAACTGTTTTGGACACTGAGCCTTATGTTTCGGCTCCAAGCCTTTGTGGTCACGACTCTATTATCGATGGTTGCAGTGAAGGGTTGAAGAACTAATATGTATGAGAAAATAAAAAAACTAATAGTTCTTCAACGAAATTTTCGAGATTTTATTTTTTCTAGATTTTTATACAAAATTTTCCACTTTTAAAATAATTTTGACTTTTTTTTATTTTTTATTTATATAGAATCAAGTTCAAATTGATAGAAAATATAGAGGTTGAGGAACGATACAATTTGAGATAAGGTTGAAGATATACCTTCTTAACCGAAAAAGATGAGAGGATGTTGCTGATTCAATGTCGATTTCAAGCCACAATGAAAACGCTACGGTCTCTCCGTAGCCCACTCGATATTAAAACGAATGGAAAAACTCCCTTGGAACTATTCCAAAGAAAAATCTCCTAAAATGGCTACTAGACCCTTTTTGTCAATTTTTCTTTAAAAAAAACACTTACCCTAATTTGGGATTTTAGTATGCATATATTGATAACAAAATCAAATCTTATACAAAACATATGAAAAACATTAAACACGTTATATTCTTTCCAAAAAGAATCATAACTACCATGTTTCAATGTTTGACCGAAATCATAACAATAATTTATTATAATAATTTCGGTAAACCATATTCTTTTAAAATTTTATATGAACCAAATTTATATATTAATTTTAACTATGTTCTCTATTTGGGTACAACTAGCTTGTGCATTTAATTCGTTTAATATTTAACTATCAAATTAAATTAATTCAATAATTACTTTAATTCATGTGACAACTAAACACAATACCAAATGTGTTTCGATTTTGTTTGTCTTAACCATAGGGTGTGACCCTGTAAGTTATTGTAATGTTAGTAGTAATACTAGAACATTTATAATAATATAAGCAATGAGTGGCATCTAGCAATGCATCATTGCTACCTAAGTTACAAGATGTCATAATTCGACATGACGTTTCTGTGATAATTTTTTCATGTATTATATCCTTTTATATTTAATATCTAGATTGGACACAAGTCATGGAATAGTCACACTTATATAGTCCAATTTCATATTTCTTAATTTTCTGAGTAGACTACAATAAACAAATAAGTGTGATATCTCGTATCAACTTATTCAAGCATGGCCATGAATTTCTAGTCTCTCTCCATCAAGAGACTTAAGATGTTGCTCCCATTATGTAGGAGGGATAAATCCTATCTTGATCAACCATATCCCACTACATAGATTGTGGTATATCCAACATCAATCTTTATAGTATAACCTATTACGGTAGGCATTTGGCTATATCAAAATATACGAATCAGAATGTTGGACAATGATGATATCAAGTCTGAGCATCATATACATAGTTATCACTATGAGTAATATTGTGACTATTACATAATAATCCAAGAAACATACTCATAGCGGGTCAGTCCAATTTGTTGTTCTCTAACACATACTCATGTATTGACTTTGACATGCCTATGTCAATGACGACTTTTTGTCATCAATCAATGACACATTAGTCTCAATGCATTATTGTTGTCCATGCCCACAAGAATACTTGACTAAGGACCTTTTAAGAATAATAATATTTTCTTATGACTTTATTACAATTTAGTTTCTTTATATACACAGAAAAAGAAACTGAAATAATAATAACAATGCCTTATATTAATAAATAAGGTTAACAAGTATGAAATTACAATCATCTTATGGTTGGTCTTTGGGCATACTATAACAACAGTTTACCCATAAAAAAACTAGTTTATTTTAATTAGAGATAATCTAATTTTTGGTCCCTGAACTTGACAACTAGTCCATTTTGGTACTTATTCCTTCTTTGGTTCACTTTGGTAGTTGAACTTGACAACTAGATCCATTTTTTTATCCTTGAGCTTGGATTCTATCAAGATTGAATTATGTCACTAATGTTATTGGAACTAGACTAGATTGGTTGGTTGGGTCAGTTGGATTGAGAATCAATCGATATATTGGTTTAAACAAAGGGATTGAACTAATTAAATCGAAAATTACTCGAAATTGATAAAAAAATGAAGACAAAAATTAATAGTTGAACCAATTTAATACATTTTTTATTTTAATTTTTTATGAATTTTTAATTATTTATTTAATTATTGTTGGTCTAGTAATTGAACTAATCAAACTGATTGAATCGGGAACCAGTGCTCTAATCGGTTCAACCACTGGTTTGATTAGTAAAATACTGTATGTGACACTCTAAGATTATATAATGTCATCACCTGCAAATTTATATAGTTTTTTAATTTTCAAGTGATAATATGACACAATCTCAGAATGTCACTGTAACCTCCCTAACCCAGCCTAAACGTTATGGCTAGATTGAGAAGGCTACATTAGCCACCGAAATGGCTAAGCTAACTTACATTACTTTCGAAGACATTAAATAAACTCATTTTAAAGAAAAATTATATTTGCACTTTGAGTTAGTTTAAAAGAGTTCATTTATTAGATAATTTATACTTAATACTCATTTTATTATTGATAGTGTTGTTTAAGAAAAAAAATCGTTTGCTTGTCACTCTTCTTTGTAAAAACTTGATGTTAAACTAATGTAGCAGAAAAACCAATTTTCAATTCATTTTGGAAACGTAGTTGCCTTATCGATTTTGTTTTCAAAAACGGTTCATTTGCAATGCAATTGAAATTAAGGAACAATGTCAAATTTTACTTAAGCTCGATATCATGCATTTTTCAATTATTATCTTAAACCATGCATGCAAAAATCCTCAAAAGAGAAGTTACCAAGTCACATACCAAAAATAATTAAAAATTGCAAGCCAAAACCAATGAAGAGTTAATAATACTTATTAAAAATAGTCTAAGGTCCAAGGTAATTCTCTTCGAATGCCGAGTCTGATCTTAATTTCGAGGTTTACCTGAAAAGTTAAACATTATTAGGGGTGACCTTATGAAAGCTCAGTGTGAGTGGAACAATTATTTAAATAGATGTAAATATTGAATATAGTGAAACATATTAGCTTTAATAGTAGAACATAGAACCATCATTGGAATTTCATATCATTACATAGCCATTATCAAATTGATGTCAAACGGTGTATAAGAATAGATCATCATTCATTCAAGTAACAATCATTAATTTTGATACCATTCAATACAACACAATACAATACGTAGAATAAATAAATAACATTCAAATAAGTCGTGAGTATGATGCAATGCAAAAAGGTTCCTACCCATACCATCCGCTACACACCACGAGTTTCCCAGTACTTGTCTGCCAAACTCTAACAAATGTGAGCATAGCTCGATGTGGTAAAACCACTAACTAATTAATAATGAAGAAAGTCTGTCGGATATCAAATAGTGCGATACAATCGCCAATCCCCTCGGTACTCCAGGTGCAATGCACTGACTCCATATAAATGTGAACTTAATATGCCGTCGGTACTCCACGGAACTCTTCCGTCAACCACAAGATATCCCATCCCAATGCAAATGCAATATGTCACACAAACTTGTACATAATCATATATCAATACTTTTCACATTTATTTGATAAATTCAACATGCCCTCAATAATCACATACTTTCAGTAAATGGAAACAATGTTCTAACTTTCAAATTACTATTAAGATGATATCATTCAACATTACACAATTTCACATACTTTTACGATTTTCCAATGTGCGTGTATAGTAGCCTTTCCAATATAACATAGCAAACTATCCATGCAATTATATCATGCATAAACTCATTTCTTAGCATATCCTGCTATATATACAATCAATATCATACCAAATAACACAATTACATATCACTATACCATTCACACAATTAAACAGTCAAACTAGCAACTTTGCTAACATATCAATCTTTTAGGGCTTGAAATGTACCTGGTTCGACCACTTACAAAAATAATTATTTGGCTATTAAGCCAATCCAACCAGAAATCCAAATCATCAAATATATCAAAAAATCTTATCATTTTTAATTAAGTTTTTGAGTTTAGGGCTCACACCTTATTTTTTGCTTTCTCACAGCACTCTAGCGAATCTTCCAATTTTTTCTTAATAAACCTTAAAATGAACCGAAGTCAAAAATCAGTATAAATTCCATCAAATAATTTCTCAACCAGCCCTTAAACGCCCACATATGGGTTCTAACCAATCGTCAAAATTATTACTATTTTACGAATCCAAACTGGTTATATTTGTAACAACCTGTTTTTAGTCAAATATGAATAGTGGTTTCGGGACCACAAATCTGAGGTTAAAATATTTATTTTATTATTATTTTAATATTTACAGCATGATAATGGGATTGTGTGAAAATTTCCTAAAGAAATTTTATCGTTTAAATGGTCAATTTGGTAAAAAGGACTAAATCGCGTATAGTGTAAAACTTGTGTTCTATTAGCTAAAAGTGTCTAATAGCTATAGAACTTAAAGTTAAGGTCCTTAAATATAAATTATACCATTATTATGGTAGTGGATGATAATTGCATGGCATAAATGTAGTTTTGAATTAATTCAAAGGTTAATTTTGGTATTTGATTATTAAAGGTTATTTTAATTAAAAATAAAACATAAAATTGGTGGCATTCATCTTTGATAACCAAAATTTAGGGAGAAAGGAAGCCATTTATTTTCTCTTCATTCGGCTATGCCATAATTGTCAATTAAGGTATGGTTTTTGATCTGTTTCTAATGATTTCTACGTTTTTGAGATCGTTGCTTTGTATTTTAGCTAGCCCGTACCTTAAATTTCGAAACTGTTAAAGATTTATCATGTTTCCATTGTTGAATGCTTGAGTAATTTGATGATTTATGATAGATTTGGAAGGTTTAATGTTAGATTAATAGCTTTTGTAAAGTGATTTTTGACAAAAATGTCAAAAAGGGATTAAATTGAGAAAATGTAAAATGTGGTGGTTAAAAGTGTGAATAAATTAAAAATATGGGCTTCTAGTAACATGTATTAAATTGGGATAAGCATGGGTTTGTATTAAATTGCATGAATTTGCAATTTTATATGATAAGGACTAAATCGTGAAAATATGAAACATTAAGGGCAAATGTGTAAAATAGCCCTAATGTGTGTTTTGGATTGGATTGAATAAATAGAAGAATAAATAAGTTGATTTTGATTACTTATAGATCAATAAAAGAGGAATTTAGACTTAGATCGAGGAAAAAGCAAAGTAATTAAATAGCCGGTTCGTTTTGTCATATCTATACAAGAGGGAAGTTCGTATAATTGAACTTAAATGTGTATCTATTTATTTGATGGACGAAATTGAGATTGTATTTATTCTAATAGATAAATGTGGAGATATTAAATTTAATGTACGGTTTAAGTAAACGAGTTGCTGAATAAGACCATAGTTGGGCTATGGAAAATCTGATAATAAGACCATAACCGGGTTATGACATGTGAATGTAAGACCATGGCAGGGCCTTGGTAATGTATGTGTTAGACCATAATTGGACTATGGCATCGGAAAAATCAACGTACTCATATCATAAACATTTATAAACTCGAAGAGATTTGATAAGTGAATTGGTAAGAATAGATATGTATCAGTACAGGTATGTACAGAAAACTATTCGAATAACAAGCTAATGGAAGTTGAGAACTTTATGTTAACTTGTTGATTGATATCTTTAATGCAATTTATGTTATCCATTTAGAAATGTTAATGAATGATGAGATTATTTCATATTCACATACGAACTTACTAAGCTTTATAGCTTACTCTGCTTATTTTCTTCTATGTTTTATAGTATATTGAAGCTAGCTCAGAACTGGGGATCGTTAGAGACTTCATCGCACTATCTAACATCTATTTTGGTACTTTTGAAGTTATATATGTATGATATATGACATGTATAGGCTTGAGTCATTTTGGGTATGTTTGAAGAACATGTATTTAGGCCATTTGAGTTGGCTTGTGATGATGTGTAACACCCCAAACCCGAAACCGACACCGGAGTCGAACACGAGGTGTTAACTGGCTTTAACTCCTTACAAAATTTATTTTCCAGACACTGCCCAATCTGTGTACTAGTCGTTTTAAAAATCATATCTTGAGTTTCGTAACTCGAAAATCAGTTTCATAATTTTTCCCAGAAACTAGACTCATGTGCCCATCTATGTATTTTTTTCTAGAATTTTTGGTCGGGCCAATTAGTACAGTTTATTAGTCAAAGTCTCCCCAGTTGCAGGGGTCGACTACACTGACCTTTGCCCATTACGACTTGGATATCTCCCTGCACGGGGCTCCAATACTGATGCCGTTTGTTTCTATGAAAACTAGACTCAGAGAGGAATCTGTACATAATGGTACGACCCCTAATTATCTCTGGTTAATTTGTAATGAATTTCCAAAGTCGGAGCAGGGAATCCAGAAGCCGTTCTGGCCCTGTCCCACAAAAATCTGATTATCTCTTAATATACTGCCCATATGATCTTTTCGTTACTTCCTCATGAAAACAGACTCATCGAGCTTCGATTACATAATTTATTCATCAATTAATTCCACTCCTACTATTTTTAATGATTTTTCAATCTCATGACACTGCTGCTGCCAGCATCTGTTACGAAAGTAACTAGGTCCATTTCATGCCTACCCTTGATCCAACTCAATCGAACGTTCGTGCCATTTTCGCATGGCTTAAAGTTTACATGCCAAAATTCAAACACAACGTAATAGCTTATACATGCCAAAATGTTCCTCTAAGCCAACTAAGAAGAAAGTACCAAAACTTGCTATCCGGTGTGATGACTTCGATGACGGCCCGACCCCGCAAAAATAGATGAGTCCAAGCAACCTATAATGGGTGACAAGGAAACATCGGGTGAGTTTATAACTCAGTAAGTCATAAGCAATGCACTACCATCTATCAATAACATTATCACAAGAGGAAACAAATGGAACGAGACAATTTACTCCATCCATACCGAACCATACCATAGTTCCTCCAACCTATTGATTCAATTTCATATCAATTCATGCATTCACATTCTAAATACTCATCAATAGGACATTGAAGCAATTTCATAAATCGATTTATTTTCGTTACAATCAAACGACTATACGGCCTTTCACCCATCCTACGATAAATTTTATGTACGTGACTTCAAGTATATTTGTCACATAGGTTCGAACTTACCGAGCTCAACACCAAGTATAAGCATAGCACCTATTAGCCACGTACTCAAGACACTTACCCGATCCGCTATCCGCGATCGACTCAATAATGTCGCACACATAGTGTCCATAATGATTCATGAATGTTTATTGAGCCCGCACACTCAGTGCTATATAATCAACTCGCACACTTAGTGCTACGTAATCAAATCGCACACTTAGTGCCACATAGTCCAACTCGCACACTTAGTGCCGCATGGTCAATTCGCACTCTTAGTGCATCATATTCATTTCGCACACTTAGTGCAACATAGTCGAATCGCACCCTTAGTGCTGTACAATTTAATCCCGCGCACTTAGCGCCAATCTCTTGGTCATAAATGGTCATCCCGTACGTTTAGTGCCGAGATCAACAACTCAGTACATCTTACCTCTTTTCTTTCATTCAACAATTTCATCATCACATACGTACATGCATATATATATATGTATATTTATTCATTCCAATCAGCATCAATACATACACATTATGACCATTTGAAATAATACCAACTACATGCTTAATGACTTACCTCGTGTTAGGTAAGACGGTTCCAACTCGGCTACTCGATAACCTTTTCTTTGCCTTTGCTCGATTCACCTCCTTTAACTCCTTGAGCTAAATCAATAATTTAACTAGTTTAATCACCTTGCTAAATATTTACAATCCAATTTCACATGTATATGTATGTGAGTATATTCGGCTAATAACCTCATGCAACTACCAAAGCCGAATCAACTAAATATACTTATGAATATATATATATATAATCATCGAAATCACCTAAGCTTAGACATCAATTTTTAATTCCAAGCAAGTTGCCGAATGCAACCTTACTAAATTTTCATGGATTCAATATACCATTACCATGGAATCAACAACCAAAAATTCATAGACAATTTAGGAAAATCACATTACAAATCTCATATTCAAGCAAAGACCATGGCCGAAATGCACATATGACCTCATAACAAAAATATTGAACCTTTGGTTGCCCAATTAGCTTAACATCCATCAAATTTTAAATCAAGAAACTCACCTCATCTATAATCAACCCTCAATGCCCTAAAGCATCAAAAACAACATCAAAGAAATACAACCATCCATGGCCGAATGTCATAGCCGAATTGTTTTAACCATGAGTAACATAACAAGCATAGATCGTGTTTATGGATATACCGTGGCCGATTCAAGCTAATCACCTCCAAAATCATCAACCATTTTCGTTGCATATAACATATATAAACATGAATAAGTTTCATATAATCTCTTAACACATTAATTTCTTTCATCAACAACCTTTTGTTTCTTTATCCATCAAAACTTAAAGGTAAGAAAAAATCAAGTTCTTCTCACACATACCATAACCGAAAGCTCCATCCAACACCCTAAATTCGAAATTTTAGTATGGCTAGGTAAGAAAAACGTGATGATTTACCCAAACAACTATTATTTCAAAAGAAAAATTAACAAAATTTACTAACCTCCTATTCATTCAAAAGGCCGAATGCCTTTGCTTCACCTTCTTCTCTTTTTTTCTTTCTTTAGGTTCGGCTATTGTGGTAAGGAAAAGGATGAACACTCCTCCTTCCTCCCTTATTTTATTCATCCTTTCTTTTCTTTTTAATTCATTTCTTTTATTTCCTACTCCACTTACCAATATTAAATAATAATCAACATAAACTTGGAGGAATGGAACCATGCTTGGCCGGCCACCTATCAAGAATTGGGCACCTTGACATGCAAACCCAAACTTTCTCACCTTGTTATTATTTAATCCTTATAATTCATCTATCATCTTTTCTAACTTCGTCAACTAGGTCCTTTTTGAATTAATTCACAATCCTAATGCTAATATTAAGCATTTAATTTCTCATATATTCACTGTCACACAACAATTTATGCAATTAAAACACGAAAATAAATTTTTGGCTCGGTAATGTGGTCTCGAAACCACATTCCGACCAGGGTCTAATTTGGGTTGTCACAACTCTCCCCCACATAAGAAATTTTCGTCCCCGAAAATCTTACCGGTAAATAGGTTTGGGTATCGTTCTTTCATCGAGCTCTCGGGTTCCCAGGTTGCTTCCTCGATCCCGTGTTTAAGCCACAACACCTTAACCAACGGAACCCTTTTATTTCGCAACTCTTTCACTTCACGAGTTAGGATACGAATCGGTTCTTCTTCATAGCTCATATCAGCCTGAATTTCAACCTCCGACGGACTAATTATGTGCGAAGGATCAGATCTATAGCACCGAAGCATCGAAACATGAAAGACGTCGTGAATCTTTTCAAGTTCAGGTGGCAAAATCAATCTATATGCAACCGGCCCCACTCGTTCAGAAATTTCGTACGGCCCAATGAATCTCGGGCTCAACTTGCCTTTACGGCCAAATCTGAGTACCTTTTTCCAAGGCGAAACTTTGAGGAACACTTTATCTCCCACCTGATATTCAATGTCCTTCCGTTTCAGATCCGCATACGATTTTTGACGATCTGTGGCTACCTTCAGACTTTCACGGATTACCTTTACTTTCTATTCGGCATCTTTAATCAAATCAACTCCGAAAATTTTACTTTCACCGAGCTCGGTCCAAAACAATGGTGTACGGCATTTACGACCGTACAAAGCCTCATAAGGTGCCATCTTAATCCTTGATTGGAAACTATTGTTGTAAGCGAATTCGATCAAAGGTACATACCGTTGCCATGAACCACTAAACTCAAGGATGCAGCATCTCAGCATATCCTCGAGTATCTGAATTATCCGCTCGGATTGACCATCGGTTTGGGGATGAAAAGCGGTGCTAAAATGCAGCTGGGTACCCAAAGCTTCTTGCAATTTCTTCCAAAATCGCGAGGTGAATCTCGGATCTCTATCCGACACGATAGAAATAGGTACTCCATGTAATCTCACAATCTGAGAAACATACAATTCGGCTAGTTTATCCAATGAAAAATCCGTATGCACGGGGATAAAGTGAGCCGACTTAGTCAGCCTATCAACAACAACCCAAATCGCATCCTTCTTACTTGCGGACAATGGCAGTCCGGACACAAAGTCCATTGTGACTCGGTCCCATTTCCACTCGGGTATCATGATCGGCTGAAGTAACCCTGAAGGCACTTGATGTTCCGCTTTCACTTGTTGACATATTAAACATCTCGAAACAAAGTCGGAGATGTCTCGCTTCATACCATGCCACCAAAACCGACGTTTCAAGTCGTTGTACATTTTCGTGCTCCCCGGGTGAATTGACATTCGGCTACAATGGGCTTCGTTCCGAATCATCGGAATGAGTTCCGAATTCCTTGGAACACACAAACGACTTCTAAACCTCAAACAACCATCATCATCAATCTGAAACTCCGATTCCTTGTTCGGAACACACTCAGCTCGTTTTGCAACCAATTCATCATCGACTTTCTGAGCTTCACGAATTTGATGAGTCAATAATGGTTTGGCTTTTAATTCAGCTACTAACACATTGTCAGGTAGAACAGACAAGTGTACATTCATCGCTCGCAAAGCAAACAGTGATTTCCGGCTTAAGGCGTCCGCAACCACATTAGCCTTTCCCGGGTGGTAATCAATGACAAGCTCGTAATTTTTCAACAACTCAAGCCAACGTCTTTGTCGCAGATTCAAGTCTCGTTGAGTCATCAAATATTTGAGACTTTTGTGATCCGAAAACACATGGCACTTCTCACCAAACAAATAATGTCGCCATATTTTCAATGCAAACACAATGGCGGCTAGTTCGAGATCATGGGTCGGATAATTTCTCTCGTGTGGCTTCAATTGTCTCGACGCATAGGCCACAACTCGACCTTCTTGCATCAATACGCAACCCAACCCGAGTAGGGATGCGTCACTATAAACGACAAACTCTTTACCCGATTCAGGTTGCACCAAAATTGGAGCTTCAGTCAGATGAGTTTTCAGTTGATCGAAGCTTTTCTGACATTTCTCCGTCCATTCGAACTTAACATCCTTCTGAAGTAGCTTCGTCATTGGTGTGGCTATCATCGAGAAACCTTTGACAAATCGTCAGTAATAGCCGGCGAGCCCTAGAAAGCTCCGGACTTCGGTAACGTTTCTCGGAGGCTTCCAGTTAAGTATGGCTGAAATTTTGCTCGGGTCAACTCGAATACTCGATGCGGACACCACATGACCCAAGAAGCTAACCTCTCTTAACCAGAACTCACACTTACTGAACTTAGCATATAACTGCTTATCCCGCAAAATTTGCAACACTTGCCTCAGATGCTCAGCATGTTCGGTCTCATCTCTTGAATAGACCAAGATGTCATCAATAAACACAACTACAAACCGATCCAAGTACGGCCTGAAGATCCGATTCATCAAATCCATAAACACCGCAGGGGCATTAGTGAGCCCAAACGGCATCACTAAGAACTCGTAGTGACCGTACCTCGTTCTGAAAGCAGTTTTGGGTACGTCCGAATCTCGAATCCGCAACTGATAATAACCCGATCTCAAATCTATCTTTGAAAACACCGATGCTCCCTTTAATTGATCGAACAGATCATCAATACGCGGTAACGGATACTTATTCTTTATCGTCACTTTATTCAGTTGACGATAGTCAATGCACAACCTCATGGTTCCGTCCTTCTTTTTCACGAACAATACTGGTGCACCCCAAGGTGAGAAACTCGGTCGAGCGAAACCTCTATCCGTCAATTCTTGCAACTGAGCTTTCAACTCTCTTAACTCGGTTAGTGCCATACGATACGGAGCGATCGAAATTGGCGTAGTTCCAGGTACAAGCTCAATTCCAAACTCTACTTCCCGAACAGGTGGCAAACCCGGTAACTCTTCAGGAAAAACATCCGGGTATTCACAAACCACCGGCACCGACTCGGGTTTCTTTTCTAACTCCTTGTCATCAAGTACATACGCGAGGTATGCTTCGCACCCTTTCCTTACATATTTCTGGGCCAACATTGCTGATATTACAGCTGGCAACCCCCTTAAGTCCGCAGACTCAACTCGGATTATTTCGTTATTCGCGCACCTCAAATCGATAGTATTGCTTTTGCAATTCACAACCGCATCATGCGCGGTTAACCAATCCAAACCAAGAATAACATCAAACTCGTCGAACGGCAAAAGCATCAAATCGGCCGGAAACCAGGATTCTCGGATTATTAGAGGGCATCTCTTACACACTTTATCAACAAGTACGCATTGACCCAAAGGGTTTGACACTCGAATTACTAGCTCAGTAGACTCAACAGGTAGAGTCTTACTGGATGCTAAGGTTTCGCATACATATGAATGAGTAGAGCCAGGGTCAATCAATGCAATCACATTAGTATCAAAGAGAGTGAAGGTACCAGTGATGACGTCGGGGGAGGATGCCTCCTCTCGTGCGCGAATGGCATATGCTCTAGCAGGAGTACGGTTCTCGGCGCGATCGGCCGTATCAGAGGCCCCCCTCTGACTACCACCCCTGCCTCCTAAAATTCTCGGTGGTCTACCTCTAGATGTCACTCCACTAGGTCTTGCACCTTGAATCTTATTCTTCTCATCCAGCTCCGTGCAATCTCTAATGAAGTGGTCCTTCGAACCGCATCCGTAACAGGCCCTGTTAGTAGACTTGCCCCAACATTCACCTAGGTGTCGTCTTCCACACTGGGGACATTCAGGTTTCTCGTGACGATTATTGCCCACACTAGCTACCGAAGTAGCTCGGGAGCCCATCGATGGTCTTGCCCTGATGGAAATTCCCGCAGTCGCCCTCGACTTATTAATGTCCTCCCTGAACTTCTTTACAGCTGAGAACGGAGCTTTACCCGTCGATCTTTTACGATAATCTCTAGCTTCAAATTCAGCCTTCCTCTTCTCCTTTCCAAGTTCTTCCGCCTTGCAGGCTCGTTCGACTAGTGTTACGAATTCCTTTATTTCCAAAATACCCATTAGTAGCTTTAAATCTTCATTCAATCCTTCCTCGAATCTTTTGCACATAGCAACCTCATCAGCTACACACTCCCGGGCATACCTACTAAGTCTTACGAATTCATGTTCGTATTCAGATATAGTCATACGGCCTTGCTTGAGTTCCAAGAACTCCTTACGCTTCTGATCAATGAACCGTTGGCTAATAAATTTCTTCCGGAATTCCGTTTGAAAGAAGTCCCAAGTTACTCGCTCGTTCGGGACTATGGAAATCAAGGTCCTCCACCAATAGTAGGCTGAGTCTCGCAACAAAGATACAGCACATTTTAGACATTCGTCGGGTGTGCATGACAATTCATCGAACACCCGAATGGTGTTATCAAGCCAGAACTCGGCCCTTTCGGCATCATCAGTCACTATGGCCTTGAACTCCTCGGCCCCACGCTTCCTAATCAAGTCTACAGGTGGCTTACTCAGCCTCACAGGATCAGCGACTGACGGCATTACAGGCTCTTGGGGTGGACTATTCAAATTTGGGAATTGTTGGACAGCCGGGTTGGTTCGGGCATATTGCGCGACCCACTCATTCATCATGGTAAAGAAGGCTTGTTTAGCCCCCTCACCTTGATTATTCGCAGATGACTGAGGTTCAACAGGCGGCGTCCCTTGTGCAGGAGCAGCCGCTACGCTCTCAACGTCATCCGCTAGGGTTCTTTCTTCACCGGGGTCCATTTACTAATCAAAACAAAACATTTCCACCGTCAGAAGTCATCACACATTTAAACATTAACATTCGGCATGTATAGCTAGACTCATACGCGCTATGGTAGTCCTAGAACCGACTAAACCCTGGCTCTGATACCAATTAAATGTAACACCCCGAACCCGAAACCGACACCGGAGTCGAACACGAGGTGTTAACTGGCTTTAACTCCTTACAAAATTTATTTTCCAGACACTGCCCAATCTGTGTACTAGTCGTTTTAAAAATCATATCTTGAGTTTCGTAACTCGAAAATCAGTTTCGTAATTTTTCCCAGAAACTAGACTCATGTGCCCATCTATGTATTTTTTTCTAGAATTTTTGGTCGGGCCAATTAGTACAGTTTATTAGTCAAAGTCTCCCCAGTTGAAGGGGTCGACTACACTGACCTTTTCCCATTACGACTTGGATATCTCCCTGCACGGGGCTCCAATACTGATGCCGTTTGTTTCTATGAAAACTAGACTCAGAGAGGAATCTGTACATAATGGTACGACCCCTAATTATCTCTGGTTAATTTGTAATGAATTTCCAAAGTCGGAGCAGGGAATCCAGAAACCGTTCTGGCCCTGTCCCACAAAAATCTGATTATCTCTTAATATACTGCCCATATGATCTTTTCGTTACTTCCTCATGAAAACAGACTCATCGAGCTTCGATTACATAATTTATTCATCAATTAATTCCACTCCTACTATTTTTAATGATTTTTCAATCTCATGACACTGCTGCTGCCAGCATCTGTTACGAAAGTAACTAGGTCCATTTCATGCCTACCCTTGATCCAACTCAATCGAACGTTCGTGCCATTTTCGCATGGCTTAAAGTTTACATGCCAAAATTCAAACACAACGTAATAGCTTATACATGCCAAAATGTTCCTCTAAGCCAACTAAGAAGAAAGTACCAAAACTTGCTATCCGGTGTGATGACTTCGATGACGACCCGACCCCGCAAAAATAGATGAGTCCAAGCAACCTATAATGGGTGACAAGGAAACATCGGGTGAGTTTATAACTCAGTAAGTCATAAGCAATGCACTACCATCTATCAATAACATTATCACAAGAGGAAACAAATGGAACGAGACAATTTACTCCATCCATACCGAACCATACCATAGTTCCTCCAACCTATCGATTCAATTTCATATCAATTCATGCATTCACATTCTAAATACTCATCAATAGGACATTGAAGCAATTTCATAAATCGATTTATTTTCGTTACAATCAAACGACTATACGGCCTTTCACCCATCCTACGATAAATTTTATGTACGTGACTTCAAGTATATTTGTCACATAGGTTCGAACTTACCGAGCTCAACACCAAGTATAAGCATAGCACCTATTAGCCACGTACTCAAGACACTTACCCGATCCGCTGTCCGCGATCGACTCAATAATGTCGCACACATAGTGTCCATAATGATTCACGAATGTTTATTGAGCCCGCACACTCAGTGCTATATAATCAACTCGCACACTTAGTGCTACGTAATCAAATCGCACACTTAGTGCCACATAGTCCAACTCGCACACTTAGTGCCGCATGGTCAATTCGCACTCTTAGTGCATCATATTCATTTCGCACACTTAGTGCAACATAGTCGAATCGCACCCTTAGTGCTGTACAATTTAATCCCGCGCACTTAGCGCCAATCTCTTGGTCATAAATGGTCATCCCGTACGTTTAGTGCCGAGATCAACAACTCAGTACATCTTACCTCTTTTCTTTCATTCAACAATTTCATCATCACATACGTACATGCATATATATATATGTATATTTATTCATTCCAATCAGCATCAATACATACACATTATGACCATTTGAAATAATACCAACTACATGCTTAATGACTTACCTCGTGTTAGGTAAGACGGTTCCAACTCGGCTACTCGATAACCTTTTCTTTGCCTTTGCTCGATTCACCTCCTTTAACTCCTTGAGCTAAATCAATAATTTAACTAGTTTAATCACCTTGCTAAATATTTACAATCCAATTTCACATGTATATGTATGTGAGTATATTCGGCTAATAACCTCATGCAACTACCAAAGCCGAATCAACTAAATATACTTATGAATATATATATATCATCATCGAAATCACCTAAGCTTAGACATCAATTTTTAATTCCAAGCAAGTTGCCGAATGCAACCTTACTAAATTTTCATGGATTCAATATACCATTACCATGGAATCAACAACCAAAAATTCATAGACAATTTAGGAAAATCACATTACAAATCTCATATTCAAGCAAAGACCATGGCCGAAATGCACATATGACCTCATAACAAAAATATTGAACCTTTGGTTGCCCAATTAGCTTAACATCCATCAAATTTTAAATCAAGAAACTCACCTCATCTATAATCAACCCTCAATGCCCTAAAGCATCAAAAACAACATCAAAGAAATACAACCATCCATGGCCGAATGTCATAGCCGAATTGTTTTAACCATGAGTAACATAACAAGCATAGATCGTGTTTATGGATATACCGTGGCCGATTCAAGCTAATCACCTCCAAAATCATCAACCATTTTCGTTGCATATAACATATATAAACATGAATAAGTTTCATATAATCTCTTAACACATTAATTTCTTTCATCAACAACCTTTTGTTTCTTTATCCATCAAAACTTAAAGGTAAGAAAAAATCAAGTTCTTCTCACACATACCATAACCGAAAGCTCCATCCAACACCCTAAATTCAAAATTTTAGTATGGCTAGGTAAGAAAAACGTGATGATTTACCCAAACAACTATTATTTCAAAAGAAAAATTAACAAAATTTACTAACCTCCTCTTCATTCAAAAGGCCGAATGCCTTTGCTTCACCTTCTTCTCTTTTTTTCTTTCTTTAGGTTCGGCTATTGTGGTAAGGAAAAGGATGAACACTCCTCCTTCCTCCCTTATTTTATTCATCCTTTCTTTTCTTTTTAATTCATTTCTTTTATTTCCTACTCCACTTACCAATATTAAATAATAATCAACATAAACTTGGAGGAATGGAACCATGCTTGGCCGGCCACCTATCAAGAATTGGGCACCTTGACATGCAAACCCAAACTTTCTCACCTTGTTATTATTTAATCCTTATAATTCATCTATCATCTTTTCTAACTTCGTCAACTAGGTCCTTTTTGAATTAATTCACAATCCTAATGCTAATATTAAGCATTTAATTTCTCATATATTCACTGTCACACAACAATTTATGCAATTAAAACACGAAAATAAATTTTTGGCTCGGTAATGTGGTCTCGAAACCACATTCCGACCAGGGTCTAATTTGGGTTGTCACATGATGACTTCGTTAATGTATAAAGATGTGTAAATGTCTTTGTTTTGAGTTAGGTAATTGACCTATTTTGAGTAAATGAGGTTAAATTGAAAATGCATGTTCGGAATGGTTTAACTAAATGAATTATATATGTGAATTATGTATAGTAAAGCAAGTTGAGTTGATAGGTATTTGAATAGGTAAATGGCATTGAGTTGAGTATTGAATTGGTTGAAATGAATATAGTATGATTGTGTATTGGTTGATGAATTTTGGCTGCATATTTGTGTCTTAAAATGGTACCAATTGAGCTTGTATAGGTATGTGCAAAATGGGTGGCAAAATGGCTTGGTAAATAGCCTATGTTTATCCACACGGATAGAAACACGGGCGTGTGTCTCAGCTGTGTGTGACACAATGTTTTGTTATACGGCTGTGTGTCCCCTAGTGTTGAATTTGAAAATAAGTTAGTATGCTCCACACGGCCTCACACATGGGCGTGTGACTTGGCCATGTGGTATAAGTCAGTATACCCTACAGGTTTGGCATGGCCTAGCACACGGCTTGGCACACGGACGTGTGCGGCAAATTTTAGGGCACACGGGCTAGCCACACGAGCATGTATGTTGGTCGAGTGACCCAAGTCAGAGAGTTACACGGGGTCGGACACGGGCTGGGACACAACCATGTGCTCCCATTTTGAATGTCCACACGGCCTGTGACACGGGTGTGTTTGGTGGCCCTGTGAGACAAACGGCTTGGCCACACGGGTGTGTGTTCCCTATTTTGAGAAAATTTTCAAAGTTTCATGATAGTTTCATAAGTTATCGGTTTAGTCTTGAACCACTCTTAAAGCATGTTTAGGGCCTCGTAGGCTCAAATAAGAGATAAATTAATTGAATTTGAATGATGATTGTATGAAAAGATTGAAAGTTTGAGAAAAGTATGTTTATATGTACTGTAAGTCCGATAATGTTCCGTGATCCTATTCCGGTGTTGAATACGGGTGAGGGGTGTTACAAGATTTCTTACATTATTTTGTTGTAAATCGTGCGCGCGAACGTCTTTCGGCTTTATGGTTGATTTGGGGTGTTCCGCTTAGCGCCTAACACAATTATATACTGAAAAATAAGTAACTAATATTGAATAAAATCCCTCATTTAATCAATCCATAACCTTTTCCCAACAACTTTGTTGAAACAACAAACTAGTTTATAATTAATCGCACTTACACTTCCCAAATTGTGAGATCCCGAATAACTAATTGATCAAGAACGCCTTTCCCTAATTAACATGTAATTAAAGGCTGATTAGGAGGGTTTAAGAACTCAAATTAATTCTGGGAAAAGATGGGCAAGAACCAAGAAACAAAACAACCCCCGTTCTTGCATATTAGCGTACACACTACCACTCGCTGTGGCCAAATTTGGGACTTTAAAAATTATTTAAAGATCCATTAAAAGTATGGAAAAATACCTTTAAAATATTTAAAATTTCCCTCAAGATTTGGAAATTTTGATTTTTAATTGACAAAATTAATCAACAAACTAAAGAAAGAAGAGATCTTACACAAGCTAGTTGAGAGAAATGACAATGGCACTTTCTTGGCAATGTTCAGGATCGAACTTGGAGTTCAAGATTTTAGATTTGGGGCTAATTTTAATGAGGAAAAATACTAGCAAGATGGTGGAGAAAATGTTAACAAATCTTGAAACAAAAAAAAAAGAAAAAGAAAGAGATGGTAAAACTAGGTGTAGGCGACGACAACATGGAGGAAGAAAGAAAAAAAAATGAAGATCAAGGAGGAGAGGAGAGGGGAGGAACGGCTAGGGTGAGTAAAAATAGAATAAATGATGATTATTTTGTGTAAAATTAACATTTATACCTAGGGTTACAAAGGTATGGATGTCCCACACATTAAAAATAAGGGATTTTGTAAAAAAAATAGTTATTTTGCATGGGAAAGGATTCAAACTTGGGACTTCAATATAATTTTCATACTTTTGCATTTATCAATTAACATACTAGAGTTTGAGGCAAAATTAGCAAAATAATAAAAATGGTGAGAGAAAAATGATTTGAACTTGGGTTTCAAAGAACATTTCACTAACACTTATCCAACAAAGCAATACCTCATTTATTCCTAAAACGCATAGATAATCTAAAAAATTAGGGCATGACCACTCTCTTAATTCCCAAACTCGATTCTACTAACCCCCGATTTTTGGGATGTTATAGTCACGCTATCAAACTTTTATATTTTCCAAGCTTACCAAATTTAAGTATCAAAATGAATAAAAAGGTACAAGCACCATAATAAACCTAATTGAGAAGTTGAATGAAAAAAAGTTATATTATTCCATTTAATTATTCTCTAAAAGCTTCTGAATCTAATTTTATCTAAGAATAATTGGGCCGTGTGATTTTGGATTGAATAAAGTTCTTCTCTTGTTTTTTTAGCCCAAAATAGAAAAGCCATTTTAAACCCTAGTTAGGGAACTAACTATATACTTTTAGATTTCTCACAAGAAACCCACAGCAGCCGAACTCCGAATCCAGAAACACCAACTGAAACATAACAACAAAAATGGCGGCCGGCAAGAAGACAGTGAATACCCATTTGTTTCTCCTCTTTTATTTCTTGATCTTTTTTCAAAATGTATAGAAAGAAAAAAAAAGAATTTTAAATAATTTTTTTTTGTTTTCTTTTGGATTGAGCAGAAGAAGACCCATGAAAGCATCAACAACAGGTTGGCTCTCGTTATGAAGAGTGGAAAATACACTCTTGGTTATAAAACAGTGCTTAAGTCTCTAAGGTCCTCCAAAGGTTCTTCACTTTTCTCATTTTTGTGTTTGGGTCTGGTTTCTTCAATTTTTTTTATCGTTTGGGTTCGCTGTTTGATAAAAGGATGTAAATTTATTTGTTTAATGACGAAAATTTGGTGTTTGTTGATATTTGATAGGGAAACTGATTATTATTTCCAACAACTGTCCACCATTGAGGAAATCTGAGATTGAGTACTATGCCATGCTTTGTAAAGTTGGGGTGCATCATTATAATGGAAGTAAGTGTTTTCTTATTTTCCTGTTGCTTTGCAAAGGCCTTCCTGTCATTGCTCTAATGCTTGTAATTATGGATTTATGAAATGGTTGAAATTGATTTAGTTTAGCGTCATGCATTTCTGCTAAATTGCTTGCCTTAAATGTTGAACGAGTTATAGGTTAAGAGGCAAAGGACTTGCGTTCAAGTCTTCAGCTAACTCCCATCTCAGTTTTAATCCCTGGACTACGTTAAACCCGATGCCCTTCCCTTATAAAAAAGGGGTTACTTTAGTGGTTTTGAGTGATTGTTTCTTTTGTCCAACTTTGAGTGATTGATATCTTAGCTTACTAGTCACTGAATATACTCAAAAATTAAAAAGAAAAAATGGGTTTGTATGATACGCGGTGTTCATTATAGAGATAAGCAACAGGGTAGGGTGGGCCTGATTTTTGCCCGCCATAATCCCACCCTGAACCTTTTCCAGTCTGATTTGACCCGACCTGATTTACTCTTTAAGAAAAAAAACCCTCCCGAACCTGATAGGAGAGCCAATCCCGACCCAACCATAATTTGATCTCATTTTAATATTTTCCATGTCTTTCTTGAACTATTTGCTTTGATAACGAAACAAAACCCTGATTTGAGCTAACCTCAAATGCTCTTGCAAGCTGCAACAAAGACCCTGGCAACATTAGATCCGTGTAATAGAAGAGCTGTGCACTAAATTCTGGTCTTTCTGCAGTCGTTAACAGGTTTAAGTGGACGTTTAGATAGCTATGATAACAAATAAGCAAAATAAGAAAGGACTGTCTAACACCCAATTTCAAAAAAAAAAAAATGTGACTCTAATGGTTTGGGTCGGGTTAGAACCTGTCAGATTTGGGTTTTTTTTTGCGATCCCTAGTTCATTGTATGTATTTGGTCATCTTATGGCCTGAATATGATCCCAATGTATTTTATCTTACAATTTCTGATTAAGGTTGTGTTTGGTAGTCTCAGTTGGATTGGCTAGCTTTCTCTTGAATGACCTAACTCTTGCAACGTTTCTCATTTGCTATCTGGAATTCTTCTAGGTTGTGTTTGGAAACTTGAATTTCAAAAGATGGATTTGGATGTCAAAAATAGTTCTATTACGTAAGAAAACACATTTAATGACTTGTTTATGTCCATTTTGGGTGAAACTACTGAGTTAGAATGGGTAATTTTTGACATTTTTTGACAAACATGGCTGATTGATCTAATGATTACTTTAGCTAGTTTTTGCCTGGTTAATAGTTGAATGTCTTGAAGCTAATCCCTCTTTAATTCTCCAGACAATAATGATCTGGGAACTGCTTGTGGGAAGTACTTCCGCGTATCCTGCTTGAGTATAGTTGATCCAGGTAAAACCGAATTTTAATTCCTTTGCATGGCGGTCGTTACAATTTGATAATTGCAGATATCGAACTGCTCCTATTCTCTGATCCACAGGTGATTCCGACATCATCAAGTCTCTACCTGGTGACAGCTGAGTCGTTTGACAGCAGAACAATGTTCGTTTCTTATTATATTGTTCCTCGTAGCCTTCTTATCCTTAGTTAAAGAACAATTACTGTGGATGCTCTTAGCAAAATTTGTAGCTTTAAAATACAAAATTTTGTCTGGTTAATGAAGACACTGCTGGTGGGCTTTCGTTATAATGTTGAATCTTTCTCTATAAGAAATGGTGCTTTGTGATCCAGCATTTTATTTCAGCAATTTGATTTTGCATGTGTAGTGCCAAATGTCTGGAAGAAATACAAAATTAAATATGTTCTCTATCTGTATTCCTGTGCTGTTCATACTTCCTAGTAAATAGGGTTAAATCATTTTGAGACCTGAACTTGACAATTTTTCTTACATTAAAGTTTGAACCTTTTTTATGTCTTAGGTAGGTATTGAATTTAGCAATTGTTTCTACATTAAACTTGGCAATTGTTGTTTTTTCAAGTTAGGTCTTGAACTTAACAATTGTTCTTATATTAAGGCCTGAATTTTTTTTGAAGTTAATCTTTGAAAACTCTAAAATTTAGGTCTTATGTGGGTACAATTGTTAAGGTTAGGGATTAATTTGAAAATAAAAAAAATTAAGCCTAATGTGAGAATAAGTGTCTAGTTTAGGCTCTGATATGGAACAATGATTAAAGTATCAAGTTCATGATTGAGTTAAAGTCATAATGTAAAAAAGTTGTCAAAGTTTGGCTTAAATTTTACTTCTATCCAAAATTTACTTGTCAAAACAGTTCAAAATTAAGCTTTTATTTTTAGAGGCAAAAAGGGAAGCCTTTTTACTCCTGCATTTGCGGTTGTACATGTTGGTCTGGTTTAGATTATAATCTGAATTGGATTGGGTTCAGATTAGAGTTCTATATTTTGGGAGGGTGTAACTTTAATTATTTTGTTCTCCTTGATTCATTAGACAAATTTTAAGATAAAATAATATTTGTATTTAGATTTAATTATAAAAATCAATGGCTAAAATGTTTTGAGTGTTGTAAATCCATCGATAAATGGATGTTCAATCACTTCAAATTTATTCTATTGTAATTTTTAAAAAATAAATGTCCATAACTCTTAAATTCATTATCTTGTAATCCTTTAATGATTTATAGGGTACTTTAATGTTGGCCTTTAATGCTTTATAATTTATGGTGTTTAAAGCCTTAAATATAGAGGGCATGTACAAGCTTACTGTATCAAGTGAAAGTTGAAACATCCTTTCAATTTTCTATTCTTATCTCTTATTCATTTGATAATTCTCTTAGTTTATAATACCCTATTAGCATGATCTTGCTTAAAGTGAGAGTTATTTTTATTGATGATCAAAATTACCTTCCATGATTTTCAAGATATTAGACAACAAGATGTTAAGTTTTTACGGAAAGTTTCTTTTATTTAAATTTTCATATCTAATTAATGTTTTTTAGCTAATTCATGATCAATTATAATTGTTTTGATTTACTTAATTTATTTTTATGTTCTTAAGCATGGTGAAAGATTTGATATCACTATCTATATGAAATTAGGAAATAAGATCCACTTTCAAACTTTTCTATTGATAAATTTTAAATAGATTCAAAGTCTACTACTAAAGTTTAATTTGTTTATTTGATAAAATAATCAAGACTTAACGTTGAAAAAGAAAGGTACATCAACTTAATTAGATCTTTAACTTTACATTTTTTTTCAACGATAGCATCTTCAAATATTAAATCAACTTGATATATGGTTTAAATATTTAAGATGGTCTTATTTATAAGTTTTATTTCCATGGTTTACTTATAATTTTTAAGCATCTTATTTGCTTATGAAAATGAATATTGATTAACTTATTACTGTTGTTGTAGTAAGTTCTATAATTAAATAATATATTTGACAAAAACATATTTATGCAAATTTGTATTGATAAATCAATAAATTTTATGATTATTCGGATTTGATTTAGTTCAAATATAGATTTTGTTACTTTTTTGTCTCTTAATTTTATTATACAATTTAAAAAATTTTAGTACTTATACAACGTAGTTCTAAAGATAATTTGAGGAATGTCTAAATTAATTTTTTGGTTGATTCTAATACAGAATTTAAAGTTTAACTGCTGTCATTTTTAATTCTTGAATTATTTTGGTTGAAAATATTTTTATAGACTTAAAAATGAGAATTACTGTATTAATTTGACCATTGACATTTCTATGGATCTTCCTTGTATTAAGAAGTATAAAAACACTCGTGTGGTTTGGTTTTGTAAATGCCTTATATTTTTCCTATTATACAACCTTAAGAAGCTTGTTACTTTTGTAGAGCTGTTAAAGGTAGTTCATATGCTTTTATATTATTCTATTTATTAATTATTTAGAGAAATGATATGAGCAATTATAAATAGAAATGGTTTACTAGATATGAAATCTATTATTTTAAAGTAATTTTCATGTATGTCTACAAAGGTTTATGAAATTTTTGCTAGCACTAGCATTATATCAGGTTTGATATTTTAAATGTCAATTTTATCTATACATTTGATTTACAATAAATTCCAACCATGGCTTGACTATTTCTAGTTAATTGATGATGTAGAACTCTTGTGAAAAGAGTTTTAAAAGTATTATGAATTGATCTTAAGCCTTCTTATGGCTAAACAAAATAACAAGTTGTTCATTCCACTGGTTTTGCTATATTCCCCGAAGTAAATGTAGCAATATATAACAATTATAAAAACGAAACAAACTGTCATTATTGACAAATAGATAAGAACAAGATGGATGATTTGAAATGTTACTATATGTTTATTCTTAGTACAGAATGATCAATGATTTATACTAATTAATCATTCATTAAAGTGAATGATATCTATTATAATCTTATTAGTAAGGAATATGATATATACTTACATTACTGTCTAAATTATTTTTTGCACATTCCTTGAAGTGAATGTCCGTAATAAATATAATAAATTTTATAATCACTTTTGATCATTAAAGTCAATTTGGACATTTGAAGATTTTGGCATATTCCCTGAAGTGAATATTGTAACACCCCGAACCCGATACTGTCGCCGGAGTCGAACACGAGGTGTTAACAGACTTCAAACCACTTATTCGACATTTCCCAGACAAGCTGCCGATCTGCGTACTAGTCGCTTTAAAAATCATATCTTGAGTTTCACAACTCGAAAATCAGTTTCGTGATTTTTCCCTGAAACTAGACTCATATGCCCATCTCCATAATTTTTTCTAGAATTTTTGGTCGGGCCAATTAGTACAGTTTATTAGTCAAAGTCTCCCATGTTACAGGGATCGACTACACTGACCCTTGCGCATTACGAATTGGATATCTCCCTGCACAGAGCTTCAATACTGATGTCGTTTGTTTCTATAGAAACTAGACTCAGAGAGGAATCTGTACATATATGGCATGACTCCTAATTATCTCTGGTTAATTTATAATAAATCTCCAAAGTCGGAACAGGGAATCCAGAAACCGTTCTGGTCCTGTCTCACGAGAACCTGAATATCTCTTAACATACTGTCCATATGATCTTTTCGTTACTTCTGTATGAAAATAGACTCATCGAGCTTCGAATACATAATTTATTCATCAATTAATTCCACTCCTACTATTTTTAGTGATTTTTCGATCTCACGTCACTGCTGCTGCCAGCATCTGTTACGAAAGCAACTATGCCTATTTCGTGATTTCTCCTTGATCTAACTAGTAATTCATCATACATATCACCAATTATGATCATGACTAGCCATGCCAAAGGCTAATCATTGTCAAACTTCCCCCTACTACACTATTGCCATATCATGAATTTTAACACCAAAATAATCAACCATGACGTATGGCATAAAAAGGTCGAATTATCAAGATTTGCGACCTAACGTTATGAATCCAAACCCAACCGAACATTTATGCCATTTTCGCATGGCTAAAAGATTACATACCAAAGTTCAAACACAACATAATAGCCTATACATGCCGAAATGTTCTCCTAAGCCAACTAAGAAGAAAGTACCAAAACTTGCTATCCGGTGTGATGACTTCGATGACGGCCCGACCACGCAAAAAAGAGACGAGTCCAAGAAACCTAGAATAGGTGACAAGGAAACACCGAGTGAGTTTATAACTCAGTAAGTCATAAGCAATGCACTACCATCCATTAATAACATTATCACAATAGGAAATAAAATGGAACGAGGCTAGTTACTCCATCCATACCGAACCATGCCATGGTTCCTCAGACCTATCGGTTCAATCTCATACCAAATCATGCATTCACATTCCGTATACTCATCAATAGGATATTTGAGGCATTTTCATACATCATTTTATTTTCGTTACAATCATACAACTAAACGGCCTTTCACCTATTCCACGATAAATCTTATGTACGTGACTTCAAGTATATTTGTCACATAGGTTCAAACTTACCAAGCTCAACTCCAAATATAGACATAGCACCTATTAGCCATGAACTCAAGGTACTTACCCGATCCGCTGTCCGTGATCGACTCAATAACGTCGCACACTTAGTGTCCATAATGTTTCAAAATATATAATAAGTCCGCACACTCAGTGCTATATAATCAACTCGCACACTTAGTGCTATATAATCAAACTCGCACACTTAGTGCTACATAATCAAGCTCGCACACTTAGTGCTATATAGTCAAACTCGCACACTTAGTGCTACATAGTCAAACTCGAACACTTAGTGCTACATAGTCAATTCGCACACTTAGTGCTGCACAATTTAAACCCGCACACTTAGCGCCAATCTCATGGTCATAAATGTTTATACCTGCACATTTAGTGCCGAGATCAACAACTCAATACATCTCACCTCTTTTCTTTTCATTCAACACTTTCATCATCACATACGTACATGCATATATATATTTATTCATTCCATTCAGCATCATTACATAAACGTTATGACCATTTGAATTAATACCAACTATATGCTTAATGACTTACTTGGTGTTGGGTAAGACGGTTCCAATTCGGCTACTCGATGATCTTTTCTTTGCCTTTGCTTGATTCTCCTCCTTTAACTCCTTGAGCTTAATCAATAAATCAACTAGTTTAGCCATCTTGCTAAACATTCATAATTCAATTACACATGCATATGTATGTTTGTATATTCGGCAACCATCCTCACTAATTACCCATTTAGTCGATTATACACATAATTAAAGGTAACATCCCGAATGGGCATACTTGTGTATATATACATATATATGTATATATATATACTTCGGAATGGGCATCACAATTAGATTTAACACCACCTTCATACTCAATTAGATGGCCGAATGTATGTATACATGTACAATGTCAACTATAACATCATTTAAACACCTAATTTCATCTCATGAACACTTAATCGAATTTTCCTAATCTAGCATATTTTCACATCTATTTGTAACATCATGTAAATCCACATATAATCACATTTCTTAAGTTCCACATCTTAATGCCCATTATAGCCACTCCCATAGTCTAAATCTAGCAATCGGCAACACCCACCTTTCCACTATGTTAGCCGAATACTCATTCTCTTCCTAGTCCTAAATTCGGCACCTCCAACAAAATAGCTTAACAATTTCAACTTTCATGCTAACATAACAAGCAACTTAACACATCCATATAACTAGCATGCTAATAGCATCAAGGTATCAACTAAAAATTTTTTTTAAGCTCCTTAGCCGAATCCTAACTCTCCAACAACCCCAAATCCAACCATGGGATAGATAGAATTTAGACTCATCACCCAAAGGTTGTGTAAACTTCCAAAAATATCATTGAACATACTTTGATCTAAAGGACCACCTTGGCCGAATCTTGCTTCCTCTTCTTCCTCTAGTTACGACAATTGCAAAAGAAAGAAAACATGAACACTCCTTCTTCCCTCCTTATTAAGCATTCAAACTCCCTCATTTTCATGCCACAACATCAAACACTCCTCCTAGATACAAGCAATGGCCGAACTCTTTCCAAGTTTTTCTCCCCTTCTTTTTCTTGGTTTTTCGGCTAGGAGATGGCAAGTATGACACCCATTTTTTTGTTCACTTTCCTATTATTATCCCCATCATTTGTTAACCAAAAGAAAACATATTAAATTAGAATGAGTGGAGCATCATCACTCCTTGGCCGGCCACCATGTATTTTATGGGCAATTTGACATGCAAAGCCATGCTTCCTCACCCTATTATTAATTACTCCTTATAATTCATCTATCATCTTTTCTAACTTCGTCAACTAGGTCCTTTTTGAATTAATTCACAATCCTAAAGCTAATATTAAGCATTTAATTTCTCATATATTCACTGTCACACAAAAATTTATGCAATTAAAACACAAAAATAAATTTTTGGCTCGGTAATGTGGTCTCGAAACCACATTCCGACCAGGGTCTAATTTGGGTTGTCACAAATATTGCATATATTTGTTAGCAAATTATATTTCTTTTATTGACTTAATGACATTATGGACTTCACATTTATTTAGACATTTCCAGAAGTAAATGTTATAATGCTGCTTATATAAGGATACAAAATAAAATGAATGACAATAAAATTATCAGTTGTCATAATTTATATCGACATTATTAGTGCAATTGAAAATCATGTTAAAGTAAACCAAAAGTTTACTAATACAAATACATTTACTACTTGTTGTGATCAGTTAGACCATCCTGAATCATATATGATGTGAAAGTTAATTAAGAATTCATATGGACATTCATTAAAGAATCAGAACATTCTTTAATTTAAAAGATTTTCATTTGTTACTTTTCCTCAATGAAAATTGATTATTAGAAACTTACTAGCTAAAGTTGAGATTTAATGTCTTACATTTCTGAAATAAATATGGGTCCATTCATTCACCATGTGGATGATTTTGATATTATATGATTTTGTTGTATGTATCTACAAAATAATCACATATGTGATATAAACTCAAAACCTGTCATTTGCGAGATTGCTTGCTTAAATAATTAATTTTAGATTATGCAATTAAGACAATTCATATTACTCCTGCTGATGAGTTCATATCTTACACTTTTATTAATTGTTGTATATGAGTTGGATTTTTTTTGTAAAACTTGTTATTTATATGCGTAATGATTTAAAGAAATTATTGATTGAACATTTTTGATTAATAACTAAACCATTACTTATAAGAACAAAGCTTCATATTTAAATATGATATTATGTTGATTTATGTGCTACAACACTTGTATGCATCAAGTCAATAAAATATAAATACTCTCCATTATAATTGGCTATTGGCCAAGAGTTAAAAATTTCCCATCTTTGAATTTTTTATGTGTGTATATGTTCTAATTGCTTCACCTTAACACACATAGATGAGTCCTCATAAAAGGTTGGGAATGTATATTAATACGAGTATCTTTATATTAATAAATATTTTTGAGCTATTAATTAGAGGTTTAGTTATGACATAAGTTGTCAATTATTATGTGATAATTTTCCTAACATTAGGGCAATAGAATAAAAAGCTGGATGAATAAAATACTTAGAATGAATTATCAGTGTCTAAGATCTTTATACAAAGCAATATGACCCAGAAGTTCAAAAAATAATTCATTTTACAAATAAACTGCTAAATGCATTTATTGACCTAATTAAAATAACAAAATGTGATATACTAGCTAATGTTTTAATTTGAATTTAAGTGCCAGTAGGAAAATTTATTAATGTAAACGAAAGTAACGCATGCTTGAAGCATAAGATTGATTGGTTCCAAAGATAAAATTCCTCATAAAAAGAGAGGAGAAAACATTCAAGATGGTCAAATAGTGGAGGAGGGGGTTCCTGAAGAGATCCATGACATAACTAATTATAAAACTCAAGAAGAGATTCTGGTACCTGGAAGTGAAAATGAAAATGATGAAAATAAAGAGATATTGATAAGTTATGTCAATACAAGAAAATATGGAACCAAAATAAAAAAAAAATAGTTAATGACAACATTTTTGCTTATAATGTTGCTATTGGAATAATAAAAGAAATGAGGATCCTAAGCCCAAATTTGTTGAGGAACGTAGAAATAGAAAGATTGGTCAAAATGGAAAGACACAATTCAAATATAATTGAATTCACTTTATAAACATGAGATTTTTGGACATGTAATCCAAACATATAAATATATAAAGTTGGTAGGATATAAATGGGTATTTGTGCGAAAACAAAATGAGAAAAATGAAGTCGTAAGATATAAAACACAACTTGTAGCACAAGGATTTTCGCAAAGGGCCAACATTGATTACGAAAAGACATATTCTCTTGTGGTGGATGCAATCACATTTAGATATCTTATTAGTCCAACAGTATGTGAAAAATTTGACATGTGTCTAATGGATGTTATTACAGCCTATTTGTATGGTAAATTTGATATGAAATTTATATCAAAATCCCTAAAGGATTTAAATTCTTAGAAGGATTTAAAATCCCAGAAGGATATAGAGTTTCTCAGGAAAATTGCTTGATCAGAATAAAGAAAATTTTATATGGATTAAAACAATCTAGACGTATGTGGTACAATTGTCTTAATGAATATTTGTTAAAAGAAAGTTATAAAAACGATCCAATTTGTCCATGTGTCTTTATAAAAAGGTATGGAACAAGTTTTGTGATAATTGCTGTTTATGTTGATGATCTAAATAATATTGGAACTCCTAAAGAGTTTCAAGATGCAGTAAATTGTTTAAAGAAAGAATTTGAGATGAAAGGTCTGAAAAAATAAAGTTTTGTCTTGACCTACAGATTGAAAATTTAAAAGATGGAATTCATGTCCATTAGACAACTTATACGGAAAAAATCTTAAAGAAATTTTACATGGATAAAGCGCATCCACTATGTACCTCGATAGTTGTACGATCGTTAGTTGTGAATGAATACCAATTTTGCTCTTGTGAGAATGATGATGAATTTCTTGGTCTTCAAGTACCGTATCTATAATGACCATGTTTTAACTCGGAGCTAGGTATAGTGATGGATCAAGTCAGGAAATAGTGGGGAATTTTTGAAATAGACTAAATAGGAATTTTTAGTATTGAATTAGGAAGTAATTAGAGCCTATAGAAAATTAGAAAATTCTCTTTAGATAGGAAATATTTAAATAGAAGCATTGATTAAATTGAAGACGTATAGAAATTTATTGTGGCAAAAGTATGGAATTAGAAAGTTATGAAAATATATGGAAAAAGTGGAAAAAATGAGGAAGGACTAATAGAAACTTTTACCTAGTAAAAATATGATTCATACATGAAGTTTTAGAGATGATGAAGGATAATATGAAAATTAGTCAATGATATATTTTATGGATATAATTATTTGGGGTTAAAGTATAAAGATGTTAGGTTAGAGGACTAGTTAGCAAAGTAACCATTTTAATGAAAAATTGTAAGATTTTTTTTAAAGAAATGTGTAAAAGTTTTGGCTATCCGAGCAGTTGGCTCTACGGGTAGAGACATAAATGTATTTATTGGAAGAATGATACATTGAATTGGACCCAAGATGAATTAATTTTGAATTCGTTTGTGAAATAATTCACTTGTGACATTCATGGTGTGGTTTACCTAAATCCTGAGTTAGTCACTGACCATGCATATGTAACTCATGTCTTTTGATATAAATGGAGGCTTATGCTCTAAAGATGATTGAGCCCATAGCTGGTATGTTGGGTACATGACTTGTGTATGACATGGTTTTACTAGCAACAATGGAATTCATAACTCGATTAAAGAGTTAACAATATCCTCTCATTAGCATTGTGTGGATTGATAAATATGGAATGTGGCCATGGGTTACTTGTTCTCAAACAAGCAATGTATCACATTCATTTGTTGATAGTGGTTATATTATTTATTATAAACGCACAATGGTGACAATAAGATAAAATAAGATTGTATTAAGTGAGTGGATTTAACTTAAAGGAATCAAGGATATCATATCAGGGTAAAAAAAATATGACGAGGTCATTGGATAAATCAATTTGGTGAATTGCTTTCTTAAAGAGTATATAATCAGGAGCTTTCAATCATAATCCTTCTTGTAGACTAACTCCATAATTAAGTAAATTGTGAATTATAAGAACTATACTTCTGGATGTAATTGCAATTACTCGAGTCTAATTGTATATGTCCTATTGGTCCCTCCACTAGCTCAACAAAAGTTTGATCGGATTGCATTTGAATTGGAAGAAACTTCTACGACTTTGGAAATAATTTAATTGAGTTGATTTATTCGATGTGAAATTAAATTAGGTGGTCGTGAGAATTGTTTAACTAGAAAGTTTGATTAAAGAATTTTCTTAAAAAATTAATCTGGAAAATCTTAGTGATTTTTGGGGAGATTAATTTAGATCAAGTAAAATTAAATTAATCAAATTAATTAAAAATAATATGATAGTTTTGAAAATTAATTTTCAAGCCAGATAATTGATCTAATGGGTAATTGAACTTGAAAATTGGACCTGAGATTGAAAATTGGTCTCGAGAACCCAAAACCGAGATTGAGACCCAAAAACTAGTTGAGTCGGGCCTAGTATGTGAAACTGGGTCTACGGTACAACCGGTGGCTAGATCGTACAGATTGGACTATCACTGGCTCGGATTGAACTGGCTTGAGGTGCCGTGAGAGTGTCGCACTTGCGATGGCACCACCAGGCACAATAGTGTCAAGGGCGACAACAACAACATTCTAATGGTCGACAAGTGGTCCTTCAGTGGTTAAGAAATGGAGGAATCACACTCCTACTAGGACTCTGCTGGATAATTTGATTTCAGATTAACTATTCCTAAAATAATATTAGTTTAATAGATTTAATATTAAATTTAGTTTAATACTTATCTTGATAATAATTTTTTAAGTTAATATTAAAGTTATTATCTTAATATTAAATTAAATTAAAATTTTGTCTTATAGATAAATATTCTATTAATTTAATAGTTTTAATATTAAAATTAATCTAATATTTATCTTGATAAGTATTATATTAATTTAATATTAAAAAGGTACAATTTTGATGAAGTGTTTATTACTTTAGATATCATAACCAAGTTCTTGTTTTTGGAAAAAAAATTAAAAATCTAGTTTTCCCCTTAAACTTATTTTTCGTTGCTTTTTCCAAACCCGATTTTCCAACAATTCAGAGTTAGATTGTGCTCTATCTATAAGTATAAACAGATAATCAAATTAGATTTCTCTTCTTCTTGAATGGTTCGATTACATAAAAACTGCATTCTTTTGATCTTATGCATATTTTGAGTTATATATGAGAATGGATGTGATATTATATATTAGTTATATAATTGTTATTTTTTACCAAGGTTGTGCTATTAGGAAATAGACCGTGGACTATCATCTTCACTTAAGACTATTGTTTTAAATTCATAGAATCCTTGTGAGCTAGAACATACATAGGACTTAAATGTAATTTTTCGAAATGGAGCCTATGGCGAGGAGAAGATGGATCGATGGCGGTTGAAGACCCAAGGTATGCCTTGTGGTGAAAAACTATATAATTTTTATTTTTTATTTATTTTCTAGAAATAGAACCATAGAAACCTTGGTCGATAATTTTATTTTAATTACTCACCTCCTTATATATATTTGTTTTATAATTGTTTATAATATTTATATTATGTTCTATTATAACTTTGATATATATGTATGAGATGATCCATAGTTGAACACTTAAAAAATAGTAAGTGTAGTAATGAGAAAATACATGTGTTGTATTGTTCCATTTACTTATTTAAGTTATTCGACTGTTACGAGAAGTGTGGTAAAGAGAAGTTGCTTGTCTAGGGTTGGCTATGACAAGGAAAGATTTGGTTTTTAAGTGGCCAAATTTGACTTACCTTATAACGCCCCAAAATTTGGTTTTTGATTTGTTAAATTTTGTCAACTTAAGTAATTTGCTTCAGCGGTTAAGTGCTTTAAATGTGCAATTAAGGTCATGGGTTTAATCTCACTCTTGAAAATTTTTGTTATTTTTGTTTCTATTCCCATCTCTATTCATTAGACTTAAATACTGTCTTCACTCCACTTATGATAGAATGAGCCTGTTGGTTCAGTGGTAAAGTGTTAGCTTACCCTTTAATCTTGTGTTCAAAATCTTGCATGAGCAAAATGACAATATTTTTGCTATTTCCTTAGTAGGTCGGCCATGAGGTGGTTGAGGTTGGGTCAAATTCAGTATTTAGGTAATTTGATAAGATATCAGGAAATTGTGATAGTTATGATTTTATCTTTTATGGTAATTTTTATTTTATTTTTCAAAAAAAATTCCAAAATTTCCCCAAAAATCTCTCCTCAACTATCGTTATTGTTTTCCACTACCTTCTTGGTTGTTTCTTTGTTTTGTTTTTCCTATTTTTGTGTTTTAATTTCCCCTTTCTTCTTCTTGTTTTCTTTGCAGTTTCTACCTTCTTCATTTTCTAAAATTTTCTTGTTGGCATTAAATTCTTTTCGCTCTTCTGTTCTACATTTTGTCGCGTTGCTAATCGTTTAATGAACTTTGCATAAGTGTTCTTTACTGATTCTTATAAGAGGATTTTGATGGACAAAATTGCTTTTCTTTTTGTGGTGTAGTTTTAATATGTGTGAACCTTTGTTAGGTGAGTATCTTAAGATTAACTTTCCTTCGACGATTTAATTATGGTCTGGAGTTGCTGCTCATTTCAGGCATGTAATCGATAATTGGGCTTGTAGTTTGTTGTTGATTGGAATTTGTGTTGATTTAATGGTTTAGTTTTGGGGGTAAATTGTTGCTGATTTGAGCATATCAATTATCGATTTTAGATTTTGGTATTCATGTGGTTGGTTTCACATCAGAAAATACCTAGGTGTGTAATGAAAACCCAAAAAATTGGGAACAATAGAAAGCCAAAAAACTGACTGCCGACTCCCTATATGGACGTGTAGGCCCAAATTCTAAAAATTTTTCCTAAGGTCGTATTTGGCGTATGAATCAAATGTAGCCCTATCATAGGGTTCGTATGGTATAAATTTGACTATGAATCATGTTTTCTGATACTTTTTTACTGTTAAATATGACTTATGAACGCATGGGTAATATGTTATATGTTATAGCATGATCTGTTATATGCTAATATTATTTGAATTGGATGTGTAAAGCATGTATGTTATACACGTATCTGATATTTGTTTTGTTTTGCATGGGCATTGGGGTGGGTTTATAATTATGGAGGAAGTGTGGGCAGTTTAATTTATCTAGCGTATTTGGTGGCTCAGCCATGTTTATCTTTTTTGGCGGATTATCGTGTCTTACTCTGGTAGCTAGATTGCAAATATTCTGAAAAGTGACATACGATCACTTTGTAGTGTGTGGGGCTAGAAGGGTATTTAATACCTTAATTGGTGTGTAGGGATAGTCAGAGATGGTGTGTAGCTGATGGAGGTAGGATTTGAGTTTGTATCTGATATGCATCTGTTTCTGTATTTGATTATGAAATATCTCTATTGGTAACTGAACGCATGTATGGAATTGTATTTAACGAATCATGTGTATTTGTTGTATTAATTGTAATAAGTTACAGACTGAGCTTGTAAGCTCACTACAGTTTGTTTACTCTTAGGTAACCCACAGACATAGGATGGATTGGTGTGACGGGAGCTCGGTTAAAGATATTTAATTTTGTGATTCTTTTAACTTTGTTTACTCTGGTTTGGTGTTGTTGGATTGTTTTTGATTTAGACTTTATTTTCCATTTTGAACTGTTTTATCATTTTTAAATTATAATAACTCTATCAGCAAAATGATGGATTTTCAATATCAAATCCCGTTTTCCAAAATTGAATTTAACTAAGAGTTCCACTGCAAACTTAAGTGTTTTATAAATATAAATTTAATTGACAAATTTAACGAATTAAGAAAGTTATTTTTTAAAATAAACTGGAATTGTATTTATCAAAAGTTAGCATTATTTCTATAAGCCTCAAATGATTTTTGAATTTTCAAATTGAATCGTAGTAACTTTTCTAGATTTGGTTGTAACATTTATTTCAAGTTTGAGGCATTACACTCCTTCCTTTCCTGGTACCCTACTAGGTGCATGGTTCACATTCACTTCTTCAGTTATTCCTTGAGGAGAAAAACTGTGGATAATCAAAATTATTTGTTTTTGTGATTGATTGATTCATGTTAATAAATGAATGTGAATATTATAATATTGTCATAACATGCACCTATATTGGAAACATGTCATATAGGTTAGGTAAGAATGCCACTATGACTGTTGTATGATTATTCTTGAAATCTAGGATAAAAACCTTGCATGTTTTTAAAATATTGAGTGGGAAAAGATTACCTCCATTGATGGTCTCGAAGTGATAGCATGATAAAGTTTCAAGTTAATGATGGGTGTTGAGTAAATAGTTATACCTTCAATATCGTCTCTTATTTAATAGTTTCCTATGAAACAATATTTTAGCTAGAGATGATAGCCAAACGTTAAATGGTCATTGATTTGTATGGAGTCATGAGTATTAAGATTCACAAAATGATTGGATGTAATCAATGTTCTTGCTAGTCAATCTTAGACCCCAAGGTGACATGATTGATGGGTCTGAGAATGATCGAAGCAACAAAAAAATGTTTTTCAAGTTTTTAATGTAAGACACATGCATCATATTGCATTCTTGATATGTTGCTGAAATGAAAATATTTGCTTAATAGAAAGATAGTAATTAGTGAATCTTTATTGTTTTTTAGTTCAAATATGTCTCTTATTCCTCCTATTAACATTCTTACTGAGAATAAATTGAATGGGGATAAATTTTGAGAATGGAAGCAAAACTTGCTGATAGTTTTCAACTGTGAGAAACAAAAATTTGTCATTGACAAACCCTGCCCACCTGAAGCTCAACCTAAAGCAAGAAATTGCTAGAGAGATTCTGTGTAACAGCCCGTTTTAGGGTCAAATCAGAACAATGGTTTCAGGACCACAAATCTAAAGTAGAAATATTTATTTTTATTATTTCTTTAAGGTCTATAGTATGATTGAATGATTGTGTGAAAATTTCGTTAAGAAATTTTATCGATAGAGTGTCCAATTTGACTAATAGGACTAAATTGCAATAGGTGCAGAATGTGTTTTCTAGAAGCTAGAGGTGTCTAATTCCTATGAAATTTTAATTTGGAGGCCCTTAAATGGTAATTAGACCATTATACTTTAATTTGGACAAAAATGGACATGGTTAGGTGAAATTTCAAAGTTTGGCATTAAGGGCATTTTGGTCATTTGGATAATAAAGACAAATTAACTAATAAAAAGATGTCATTTCTCCAATTTAGTCCCCTATAACCGAATTTCTGAAGCAACCATAGCTAGGGTTTTTGGCCAATCTTCCAAGCTCGATTGTAAGTCCGTCTTTGTCCCGTTTGTAATGATTTTTACGTTTTTGTGAATGTTGTAACTTGATTTAGCTATTCTAAGGACTAATTTCAAAGAAAATCAAAGTATTAAATTTTACCCATGTTGAATATTTGTGTATTTTATTGTTTAATGGTAGAAAATGCATGTTTGGTGTTAAATAAACAACATTTACCAAGTGATTTTTGATGAAAATGTTAAATAGAGACCTATTTGTAAAAGTTGTAAATGGTGTGTAAAAATGTGAATAAATAAAAAATGTGGGCTATTATGAGCATGAAAAAGATTCGGCTAGGCTTGGGTAATGAAGAAATTGGATAAAATCATTTTACGAGCCTAGGGACTAAAATGTAAAAAGTTAAAAAGTTAGGGAAAAATGTAATTTTTTTCGTAAGGTGTTTTTGGATTTAAATTGAATAATGTGATGATTAAATAAGTTAAATCTGGTATTATAGATCAAGAAAGACGAGGTTTTGACCTAGACCGGGGAAAGAATAAGGTTATGGACTAAATCGAACTATTAGCCATTTTGTACCGAGGTAAGTTTGTATGTTAAAAATAAGCTTTAGAATAATTGTACTTAAATGCTTTAATATTGCATGAATTGTATGTTTGATTATGTGAGTATAATTCTATGAAAGAGTTCGACGACGATTCGACAAGTGAGAAGTCCCGTTGAACCTTAGGAATAGATTAGGATACAAGTGACATGTCACTAGGGTCATTATGTGTTACGTGATTATGTGATCTGGGTGCTGGTCTTGTACGTCCTACTAGTGGCTGAGTATACCGGAATATATTGCGGATACTTGACAGCTAGTGTGAGTAGCACCGTGTAGCTACGTCTTGACTGACAGCTTGTGTGCCTGTCTATAGCTCGAGAATGAGCGATTATGTGATATGAGATTGAGGTAGCATTGGCTACGTATGTGGCACTTAGTATGCAGAAATCCCGAGTATCCGACATTATTATTCCGAGTGGTTCACGGGTATGCGAAAGATGTGAATATGTGTAAGTTCATTTTGAGATGGTTCAGATATGTGTGTAAAGCTCATGTTTATTAAATGCTTGTAATGATGAAAATGAGGTAAGTTTTTTGATGGAATGAATTAAGATATTATGGTAAATTTACATTTAATTATGTTATATTATTTGAATGTTGTATGCATGGTAAGGTTGCTTATTTCTTACATACGAGCTTACTAAGCTATATAGCTTACTCCGTTTATTTTCCATGTTTTATAGTGTCGCCAAGCTAACTCAGATCGGAGATCGTCGGATATTCGAATCACACTATCAAACTCTCATTTTGGGTATTGATGATCTTAGTATTTGAAAGTTTGGCATGTATAGGGACTTGGTCATTTTGTTATATGTGCCATTTGATTTAGCCAAATGTATTGGCTTACATTTGTTTAAGGTGATTTAGTATTTAGCCATGTAATTGGCTTATTTTGGCTAAAATTGTTGTAAGCCCATTTATATAAGTATATGTGCTAATGCCTTTTGTTTATGTGTTTTGTATTGGGTTGCTATATGTTTATTATGGTTAAATGATTTATTGTGAAATGGATGAGATCAGTCCTTTGGTGTGCTAGGAAAACTAAGTAGAATTATGCATGATGGAAGTATTCATGTTGACACTTGTGAATGTGAGTTTGGTATGAATTGATTTGGTAAAACATGCTATAGTAAATATGTTAAGTGTTGGTAATGAATGTCATGATTTAGTTTTGATTATGGATGTTTTGGGTTCTTAAACATGCCATGGTTTATGCCATTGAACTTGTATGTGTGTAAGTGTAAATGAGGATGACAAATGGCTTGGTAGATATCCTTTAGTTTGTCCACACGGATAGACACATGGGCGTGTGTCTAGGCTGTGTGTGACACACGGTTTTCCCTATAGGCATGTGTCTTGGCTGTGTGTCCCTTGCACCTTAATTTTGAGAAACAAAATGCTCAGAATTGAGCACACGGGCAGAGACACGGGCGTGTGTCTCAGCCGTGTGGATCACACAGCCTCAGGCATGGGCATGCGTCCTAGGCGTGTGAAGTCTAAACTTATTTTGTGAAAATTTAATTATCCACATAGCCTAGCACACGGGCGTGTGACATCAATTTGTTCATGTATTGCAAAATAGAGAGTTACACAGGGTAGGGATACGGGCGTATGTAGCCACACGGCTTGCTCACACGGGCGTGTCCCATATCCACACTGGCGTGTGACCCCTATTTAGTGGAAAAATTTTCTAAGTTTTGTAAAATTTTCTCGAGTTGCCGGTTTAGTCCCGAACCACTTCCAAAGCATGTTTTGGGCCTCGTAGGCTCGTACTACGGACTTTATGATTGAATGTGAATGGTTTTAATTTGGACACAAATTTATGACTTGATTTGTATGATTGTTTGTGATGTAAGTCTAGTAATGCCTCAAACCCTGTTTCGGCGTTGAATATACGTGAGGGGTGTTACATTCTAACTTGATTGCTGGATGTTATATGTTAGCGAGCATGAGTAGTGTGCTGCAAAAGCAACACTAGAATTTTCATACTGTAACACTCCTAACTCGTATCCATCGTCGGACAAGGGTTATGAGGCATTACCAGACATATTGGAACTTTTCGCAATCATTTCACAATTTAAAAGTCATACATCATCATATGATAGTCAAATATCAACATAAAGTCCTTTTCTTAGGTCAACAAGACCATAAACATGTATTAGAAAGAGGTCGGGACAAAATCGAACACATATAAAATTTTCCCAAAACTTAACAATTTTTTTCTAAGTGACAAAGGTCACATGCCTGTGTAAACAGGCTGTGTGCCTTGCATGGCATTAGACACGCCCGTGTGTCTAGGCCGTGGCAAAACAAGACATACATACTGACTTGTCCACATGGCCACAAGACACGCTCGTATGTCTAGCCCGTGCTTGAAACTAACTTAAATTTGTAGGCCTATCCTAGGGGACACAATGCCGTGTAACATGACCGTGTGTCGCACATGGCTGAGACACACACCCATGTCTCTACTCGTGTGAAGAAAAATAGGCCATTTGCAAAGCCAATTTGCCACCCATTTGGGTCCTCCCTACAAGTCCAAAATCAAGCATCATATATACAACATTTTCAGCCAAATTCAACTCCAAACATATATCAATTAAGCCATCTATACCAAAACATACTAAAATCACATGTCAAACATTACCAAATTCTCAATTATGAACACACCAAAATGACCATTTCACTTGGCCATATATATATCTCAAATCAAAATAAACCATCTCAAAACTAGTCTATACATGCCACATAACCAAAACTTAGAAATTTTATTTACCGAAGTGATAACTGGATAGTGTGATGACGTCTCCTACAACTTCCAACCCGAGCAGGTCTTTGAAACTCTATAAACATAGGAAAAACACACAGAGTAAGCTTTGAAAGCTTAGTAAGCCATAAGCAAATAATCATTTCAATGATATTTATAAACCAATTACACTAAACCAAATTTAACAAATCTCAATCACATATACATTCATTGTACCCATAAATTCATATAACCATGTTAAATAACTCCATTTATCTTATTTATCAATGAACATATAACCATGCTTTCAAATTTGAATAACATCCGTTAGCTTAATCATATAAATCAAGCTCGCACATATTCATTACATCGCCAACCAAACCATGGTCATTTACTACAAATCATATATAAAGTTGTATCAACTTCTTTACAAACACTTCCAGACTCGAACATCCATAGTTCCCTTATTCACATAAACCAAATTCTCATACATGAATCATATAGCCAACCAAGATCGATTTTATGTTACTAATTATATATTACATACAAAGAATACACCAACTCAACCATTTTACTTTCATTATCTGATCAAGTTTTCGTACCAAGCAGTCATACCTCAAAGCCATGTTTCATGTTTCATAAATCTCATGTCCGAAACATAGGACCACAATTCCATATAACGAGTATATATAACACATCATTCATTTATATACATTTATATCATTCGTTGTCATATATTTCACATATGGTCATATGATACATACTCACCTTTCATCTTTGAATTTCATAAACAAATCACACGTACCTAAATCAGATATAATTTCACATAGTTATTCATTTCTCAGAATGCCTGTTGAACCGTTTGGAATCATTAAGGATACTCAGACAGCTCATAAGTTCGTACAATGCCAACGTCTCAGGCGTGGTCTTACATGTAATCAAATATCGATGTCATTGTCCCAGACAGGGTCTTACACGAAATCAAATACTATGCCAATGTCCCAAACATGGTCTTACACATAAATCACAAATCGATGCCAACATCCCATATGTGGTCTTACACGATAACACATCGAAATCCTATGTCATGACATATGTATCCTAACTATTCCTATGGTTCGTACGGGGCTTTTCAGACGTTGTCACATTATCAAAACTTTCTCAATTTCACATATTCAATTAATCCATGGTCGAAACAAATTCTCCCAAGCTTGATTCAATTCGGCATCACATATATATTTCTTTACAATTCAATTCAGCACATATAATGCACATACATTTCAATTTAACAACATTTATTTACTTATGAACTTACCTTGTACTAACACGAACAGACCAGAATGACTATTCGATAATTTTTGACTTTCCCCGATCCAAATCCTATTTCCTTATTTCTTGATCTAATTCAATACAATTTCGACTAATTTAATCATATATTCAATCAAGTTCATCCAAAAACACATAAATGGGCTAATTACACTTTTACGCTTGACATTTCACATTATCACAATTTAGTCCCTAAACAACACAAATTATTCAAAATTTCATTATGCCCATGTTAGGACGAATTCACCTTGGGTCCCTAACAGCCCATTAATTTCATTTATTACACATTTTGACCCCTCAGATTATAAATTTCTCAATTTAGTCCTTAATACACACTTTTATCAAAGATCACTTAATTAAACATGAAAATCAAGCATCAAAGATTTATTCTTCATCATCAAACAAAAATTTCATCATATTATCAACAATGGCAAATCTCGAATTCATCATCAATTCCAAAAATTAAAGCACGGGCAGCTAGTACACGAAGTAACGATTTCAAAAATGTAAAAATTATCAAAAACTGAACAAAAACGAATCTTTAATTTAGCTTCCAAAGGTGCCGAACTAAAAACAACCTCCATGGCTTTCTTTTTCTCCACATTCGGCCATTAAAGATGAAAAATGCATGTGATTTTTTTATGTTTTGTTTTATTTATTTCATAATAATATATTATTTACCTTTTTAACCTTTGTAAATTAATATGAAAACCTTATAATATAATCCCATAACCGTCCATCCCATGGTTTAAAGACCAAATTTCACTTTAAGGACCCTACATTATAAAAGCCATAGCAATGTAGCACTTTAAAAATTAGCTAGCCACTTTTACAATTTTTGCGATTAAGTCCATTTATAAAATTAAGCAACCAATCGGTAAAATTAATTCACGAAAATTTCGCACATGCATTTTGACATGTTGTAAACACATAAAATATAATTAAAATATTTTTCTAACTCAGATTCGTGGTCTCGAAACCACTATTCTGACTAGGAGCTAAATCGGGCTATTACACATACTGCCAAAGAGATCATGAAAAAAATTAGAGGATATGGTTAGAGGCCAGGTCACATTGGCTCAACAATTCGCTATTACAAATTTGATGAACTCCCAGTAGAAACTCGACAAACCAATCAAAGAGCATATGCTTAAGCTTATGAAATTCTTTGCAGAAGTGAAGGATAATGGGGTTGAACTAAACGTGAACACTCAAATTGAAATAGTGTTCAAATCCTTGGCCAAGGATCACTAGCTGAAGGGCCGCTTACAACTTTTAGAACAAGGCGCTTACCTTGACTTAGCTTATGAAGGAATTAATCCTATGAGTTGAAGTTGAATGGTGGTAAGTCGGCTTAGGAGAAACCTGAGACAAACTTAGTTGTGTGCTTCTCATCTTTTAAGGGGAAGTAGAAAGCTAAGGGAAACAAGACCCGACTAAGTCTTCGATTCCACCTCATTAGAATAGGAAGAAAACTAAGAACCCAAAAGATCCTAAAAAGATCAAATGTTTATTCTGTAACAGGAAATGGTACTTTAGCTCAAATTGAAAGGAGCATTTGGATTATCTAGCTGAAAAAGGAAAAGGCGTGGAACTCATTATGGTTAAAGTTTTCTTAGTGGAAGAATCAACCAAAAACTAGGTTATTGATTTTCAAGCCATTAACCATGTGTGTGTTTCTTTACAAGGGTTTTGCAAGATGAGAAGTCTTCGTGAAAGGAGCCTTTGGTTGGAAACCAGAAATGGGAGCTATGTTTCAGTCGAACCAGTGGGAGTTTAACTTCCGACTCATTAAGGTTTTGGTCCTCTTTCTCGACCTCATCATCCTCCCTGGTAGTGGGCTTTTTTGAGTTTACTAGTGTTTTGCCCAAATGAAGTGCGATCACATTTACATGCCCTTTTCCATCCTTTTGGGGATTGTTTTTGGTATTACTTAGAATACTAATGTAACACCCCTAGCCTGTATCCGTCGCCGAATTAGGGTCATGAGGCATTACCGATTACACTATTATTCAAAGAAATATTCATTAATAATTGTACTTCGAGATCTAGATAACAAATATATATATAACTCGTTCGAATATTAGATTTTAAAGATTTTATAGTTTACAATGCAATATGAATATTGCATAGTCCTAAATGAGTTTATATGTATATATATATATAAATATTAAGCATTTTATACATACTCAGAACATAAGACACTCCACAACTTTATTATTGAATATTAGACTTGTTTTACAAAAGTCATGTGTATGTATAAATTTTACATCAATCAAAATAAATAAATATCATTTTCAACCTCACCACTCATTAATGCGGCAGTATCGTATGAGCTAAGATGAAATTCATTTGTTTTACAAACTAATACAAATTTCCAATGCAAATATCCGAATATACAAATAAATAATCCTAATGCATTCTTTATTCATTCGGCCTACATAGTTCTATTTTACACATTCATTAATGTACTAAAAACTAATAAATCTATATGACCATGCACGTTTACACATGAACCAAGTACAAGTGCATTTATAAACATGCTTATTTAGACATGTAAGTAACCATTTATTTAAATTATATCCGCATACTAGTACAATATATATATTTAAAAAAAAACACAGTTTCTTATGCAACTCAAGTTCTATTAGGTTAATTACCAAATTGAGTAATACAAGCATCCAACATAACATCAACATAGTTCACCAGTAAACACCACACCTACTCATGCAATTATAGATGTCTTTGAAATATTGTTCCATAACCAGACCTATCAACGATTCACATATGTAATATATTCAACTTACCGTTTGAATATCAAGTTTCCCATACCAAACAACCAAATTGACCATAAGACACATGCATTACCTACCTCATATCCTTCGAACTAATCAACTTAAACATAACTACCTAACACTTTGATTTATGCAGCATTCCATATTTCCCCCTCACAACTAATTAACATGTCAAATTCAAACATATTTAGTAAGTCACTCACAAATAAATAATGCTTACCTCATATATCATACCTTTATGGCACACAACCTGTTAACCAAAATTAATCTAAACCTTAACTAACATAACTCAAATTCTATTGTAATAACTTAGCCATTTTCGCATGGCTCATTATATACAAAACCAGAATCTAATATTTCAAAACATCTTTCAGCCTATACATGCCATAATTTAAGTTTAGCTAAAAAAAGAGTACCAAAACAGTAGATAGTGTGATGAACTTTGTAGACGATCCCCGAGCCTGTAACTTGATTTCCAATATCTATAAAACAAACAAAGATACACACATTAAGCTAATATAGCTTAGTAAGTCATAACCAAATAGTAAGCCCAACAAAGTATTTAACTCAATTACGCTAACTAATATTTATAGTAACTAAATACCATTTAATCTCAAGTTATAACTTATAAGTACATCCACATATACACCTTCGCACTTAAACATCATCTTGGCCGAATGATCAAATACATACATTATCTATTTATTAACCAACTTACCAACCACTTTGTTTTACCCTTCCAAATGCACATATTTATTTATATACAAGTAATTGTATTTCTTACTTGGCCGAGTACTCACCTGACCATTTGAGTATATTAATATTCAACTTCTCAAAAACCACTAATTATATTATATTCATGCGTGCATATGCTTTTACACATAAGCTTAAAAAAAATCACTATGTAGTATCGCATATGTATACATAAATAGCCAATAAGACCAATTATACCTAAACATACATTGCATTTAATTATGAGTCATTTTCTCATACTCAACTTATATAACTACAAGCCGAATACACATATACTAACATCACTTAAAGTCATTATCATCAAATATGCGTGAATAAAACAAATACCAAGTACCAACTTACCTTATCATTAATAGCCAAACAACTAATTCATCTTTGGCCGTTCCACTCGTATTACACAATCATGCACAACTTACCTTTGCCCGATGAACCATTCGAAATTTGATAGGACACTCAGATAATCACATAAATCGTACGATGCCAACGTCCCAAACGTGGTCTTACATGTAGCCACACATTGATGCCACTGTCCCAGACAGGGTCTTACTCGAAAACACATATCAGAATCACAAATCGATGCCATGGACTTACTCGTACACATATATCAGAATCCTATGTCATGACATATGTATCCTAGCTATTCCTAAGGTTTATACGGGGCTTTCGGACGTCGTTTCTCGGTCAAATCGAACTCAGAAATGTCATAGCCAAATTTAACATATTCGGTCTTAGCATAATTTAATTATAACATTTCATAATAGCATGTAAATATAACTTTATACCATCAATAAACATGTCTATTTGCTTATAAACTTATCTTGGATGTCGTAAAAACTAGACGAGGCTGCTAGTCGATAACTTTCGTTTTTCCCCGGCTCAAATTCGATTTCTTTAGCTCTTGATCTAAACATATTCAAATTAAGCTCATTCAAACATATTTCCATTCAATTTAGTCCAAAAACACATAAATGGGCAAATTACCTTTTACCCCTAATATTTACAATTTTTACAATTTAGTCCCTATTGCACAAAACACAAAATACACAAAATTTCACAACGCTCATGTTAGGCCGAATGGTTCCATATATTTTATTAATTTCACATTTTAGTCCCTCAAATTATTATTATTGTGATTAAGTCCTAATTATTCAAAATCATCAAAAACTCCAATACAAAATATGTTAATCTAAAACATATCTTCCATTATTCATCATCAAACAACAAAAATCACAAGTTATCAACAATGGAACAACTCAAAATATTCATCAAAATAAAAAATTCAAGCATGGGTTTTGTAGTACTCGAAGCAACGATCTCAAAAACGTAGAAATTATCAAAAACCGACAAAGAACAAACCTTGATTTTAGCTTGGGAGATTGCCGAACCTTAGGCTTCTCTTTTTCTTTTCTTTTGTTTATGGTTTCGGTGTATGAATAAAGAAAATGATATGAGTATAATTTATTTTATGTTTATTTTATGATATTTTATAACATATTATTTCATTTACTATTTTCAATTACAATTTTAACCTTAGTTAAAACATTATTTTATCACATTTTAATGTCCTTAGCCGTCCACTTATAATACTAATGGTCCATTTTCAACTTAAGGACCTCCACCTAATAAGCCATTAATAAATTGCCCCTTTATGCTTTTAACCATCAAATTTTTTTAATTTACGCGATTTAGCCCTTTTATTTAATCGGGCACCTAAACGACAAAATTAAAGCACGAAAATTTCACAGATATAAATTTACACAGAATAAACACTGAAAATAATTTTAAAATATTTTTCAGACTCGAACTCGTAGTCCCAAAACCACTGTTCCGATTAGGGTCTAATTCAGGCTGTTACAACTAATGCCCATTTGCCTCTGTATCTCATTCAATGTGCTCATGATATTATGCATCTCTTCTTTTAATTCAGTAAAGTCCATTTGAGTTTGTACGCATTTGGTCTTTACTTGTTGAATGTCAAACCTCATAAGATGCATATCATTTTTGATTCGGTCCAAGCGTTGACCACAACCAACGTGGTCGTTACCTATGGATCTCTCTTGAGATCTTTGCAAATGTGGGAGTTTTTACGCATTTGGTCTTTACTTGTTGAATGTCATCTTGAAGCTAGGTTTTTCACTACATTGGTTGCCTCCCCACTTTAGATTCGGATGGTCATTTCAACCAGGGTTGTAGGTGTTTGAATAGGGATTTTCATCCCTGTTTCCCAAGTAATTCAATTCCTCCGATTGGGTCTCTAAGTACAACGTGTAGCTTTGAGTGCCATCATTCATTGATGGCTTGACAGTGTTCTCTAAACGATGTAATTTTTCCAAGATTTGTTGATACTTATCGTCTTCCTTGATCATTTTAGCTATCGATGACTTTTGGATGCATGAAAAGTGCTCGTTTGGACATATGTATGAGTTCATGTCCATGTCTTCAATTAATTGATAGGCTAAGTAGATGTTATTCATGAAGACTCTGACCAAGGCGCCATCTAAGCCGACTCTTAAGGCCCATCCAATCCGTTATAAAAAAATTGCAATTGAAGGAAGTCTTGCATACCTTGATGTGGGCATTTCCTAAGCAATGCCTTGAAGCTTTCCCACGCTTCATATAAATTCTTGCCTTCAAATTTCTTGAAATTAGAAATTCACGCCTCAATTGGATGGTTAGACTAATGGGGATAATTTGTGTAAATATTTCCTTTTTAAGTCGTCCCATGTCGTGATGGAACTCGACTAGGAATCAAGCCATTCATAGGCATTGTCACAAAGTGAGAATAGAAATAACTCTAGACGGATCACGTCGTTGGTCACTCTGTTGTATTCAAATGTGTCGTACAACTGTGGGAATATCTTTAAATGTTTGTTTGGGTCTTCCATCATATTTCCTCAAAATTGCAATTTTTTTTGTATTATTTGGATGGTGGTCATCTTAATTTCAAAATTGTTTGTGTTAATCGTCAGCCTCTAAATACTACCATGAACAACGTCTAAAGTGGGAAGCGCGTACCTACGCAATATCCTCTCTAGTTGAGCCATCAATTGTTCTCTTTGTAACTGTGCAGGCAGTTCAATGTTTTCCTCATGGCAATTTCGCCACTACAAGTGGATTGTTTACATTCGCTAATGGGTTCTCCTTAAAATTCTCTCTAGTTCAGGATTTGGCTCGATTGGAAAGGTTCCTCTTTGAGTCATACATTGAAATAAAAAAATAAGTTAAAATAAATTAAAATTCAAATATAGTAAAAATCAAATAAAAATAAAAATACGGATCTATGATTATAAAATTTCCTATTTATTTTATCAAATGTAGAAAATTAAATTTAAGTCTAATGTCAAAACCTCCCCAACAACGGCGCCAACAACTTGGCTGTCGTTAGGCGTGCAAACATTCGGGCTAGAAATACTGCAATAAAAAGATATAAAATTAACCAGAAGTGTCCGTAAATATATGGTTCAAATTTTAATATAGATTAGTGTTATAACAAAACACTTTGAGAAGCATTCTGAGGATTTTACCCAAGGGAGGTTGAATTAAATCTAAAATAATTCGCTACACTAATAAATCTAAATAATACCGGTTTAAATTTATATTACAAAAAATTAAATTAACACCAATTAATCGAATTAACCTAAATTTTTTTAAATTAAAATCAACCAATTACCATTAAGTTAGCTATTAATTAACTAGTTATTACCTCTCGGCCTGTAACTAATTAAATAATCGACCAATGCACGCTTTCCTCTCAGCATCACTTTCGACCAAGATAAATTATGAGGTACTTAGTAAACTTATCTCTTTATCTCATTTATCGTAAATTACTTCCTAGGGGCGTAGGTTTAATAACACATAATTTAAGCCAACTAACTTGGATTTCAACCCTCGTTCATTCGTTAATTATTCACACATCCATTCGTTAATCTCCCTAAGGAAATTAGCTACTCATGGATCTAAATACAATAATTCCTAGACTCATATATAACGTGCAAAGCAAAAAATTAAATGAAAGTAAGGAGTAGAGAAATAAGTTCGTTTTTTATTTCGATTTGAACTCGAGAGCGAAATATCCTTTAACTTTTGGACATGTTACCTTGATTGCAATTGGAATCAACATCGAAATAATGAAAAACTATTATATTAAAGCCTTGGATTGAAATTGAATCCAAGTTGAAATGAAAACAAAAGTATAAAAAGGGCTAAATTGAAAAGAAATAAAAACTAAACTAAAAACCCTAAAATACTAAAACAACTAACTTGGCCAAGCCTCCTCAAATGAGACTTAACATGCCTATTTATAGAGTTTATGCTTAGATTTAATTAGGGTTGCTAAACAGCCCAAAAATCTGATTAAGGTACATTGTGAGGACTAAAATACCCTTAATTAATTTTTTTTCGTAATTCGGTATTGCGACACTCCCCTGAAATTCTGGGTATTTTGGCTTCAAAGTTTGATGTTGAGACACCACTTCCCAGTGTCGCGACGCTGTAATTGTCCCTCGTCTTCTAAGCCTAAAAACAATGTTCTACACACTAGATAAAGTCGTTATATCATCCCTAATTCCATAGTGGCCCATTAAGGCATTACATAACTCAAAATTGCGTAAAAATGCTTATTTTTCATAATTTAAACATAAAACTATGAAAACCACAAATGAAATAAAAACATATAAAAATGCTGTAAAACAAGCTTGTTAAGTGTTGGAAAGCCCTTAATTTGCCACAATGAACTGTGGCAGATCATAGCTCTAAGAGGAGGTGTCCCCTAAGGATGAGAATCACAAGCCATAACATCCTTAAATGAATCCTTTAAGGGGAGATTCATCCGAGAATGATCAACGGAGGGTTCCCGGATGAAAATCCCACTAGCACAATGTTGTGTAGGTACACACTCTAGGGCAACCACTTTTTTTCATTTATACTGATGGGAAATTCTTCATTTTGCCTCTTTGATCTGGATACTCGAGCCCTTTACTGCTCATCTCTATTACACGGGGCAAGGTCTGCAAAACCACAAGAGAGAAAATAGATAGGTGATCATATAAGTCATCAAGAAAAAGAGCAAACAACACATACATCTACAAGATCTAGCTGCAAGCACATCATACTCACTTGAAGTGATGCTAACTGTAAGAGAAGAAATAGGTTGCTCCAAGTCTGGTATCAACATAGGCACCACGTACGGAGACCTCAGAGGAATTTGCCATTTTTTATCCTAAAACCCCACATAATAAAAGAAGAAATTTAAAGACTCCAGACGCAAACCCCAAAGATATTTGTTGACAATATCCCTCAAGTTATACAACAAGGATTATTTACATTGCATCAATTACTTAACATCCCTTAAGCCATATAGTAAATCTAGAGGGGTGAACCCTATAGCCTCCTTATCATGAAGCCAATAGCGAAACACCTTATGAAGGGAGATATCGTGAGGAATAACATTTGAGAGATCATAGGCATTCTCCCATCAGGAATGTGCTTTAGTTGTGGACAATGAAGATAAGACTAGGGCATAGGTATTTTCCATTCAATGGGGGATCCAAAAAACTCCCCCAACTTTAACTCTACCAAAATATACTTCTTAGGGTCCGGCTTCAACCTTCCCACTCCTCTATAAATGAGCTATTCAGTCCCCTCCCTTGTAACCATAAGGTACACCCCCTTGTAGTCTTCCTTCCCCTAAAAGGTATGTTGGAAAAATCTGGTTTAGAAAAACGGTGTTCTGTCACAGCGAAAAATTAAAATTTTGAAAATTAAGCTAGTTTGTGATATTTATTGTAATAAACATTTCTCAAAAAGTATTTATGCTTTGAGTGAAATAGGTCTTAAACTTTACTAACTTTCAGCCGAATGACCTTCTTCGTTATTCTCTTACTAAGAATTGCTTCAAACGTGAGCCTTAATAATCATAAAACAAACACAGAACTAGAAACACTTTATTACTTTCATTAAGAAAATAATTCTCTTTTAACAGAAATCGGTAGAATTGTAACACCTAGAAAATAAAACTTCTTCTTAGAAAACAAAGTCTTACTACTTGGAAGAATGAAAATATATCAAACTTATATAAAACTTGTTTAAATAGCTCTTCTAGTGTCATCTATTTATAAGGAGAGATAGGAGAATCCTGGTTGAATTAGTAAAAAAATATTTATTTAATTAATAGAAAACAATATTCTACTCTAAGTAGAATGGGGGTGGGACACTATAGTAAATAATACTAGGGTTGTCGCCCTTCTCTCTTATGATGAGGGAATTTGGGCCTCTCTTGTATTGGGTCCAATTATATGTGCTTCCTGAATTTTTAACCTAACACTTTATAATTTAATCCAACCTAATAAATGTTTTTTATTTTCTAAAATAAATATTATTTATTATAAATTATTAATTTTCCAATTAAATATTTTTCTCAACGTAATTCTATTCCTATTAAAGTCATGCCAACTTTATCATAAAAGAATCTATGAGAAAATATATATAATTTTCATATTCAACATATTCACAATGACTAATTAATTTAATTCTATTTTTCAACCTCAATTATTTAATTAAATAAGAATTCAAAAAACTTAAATTAATTCTCAAGTTATTTCTATACGTAGTGAGAAAATATGATCATTTGTGAATATAACTCTTTTCTCTAACTTCATTATTTCCATCTATTTTTGTTTATTGGTTCTACATGAAATTCATTTCTGGTTTCAATGAGCTTGCGGAAGGACTGATTGCACATAAGTAATTAGGGCTCAAATAATTTATAATTAATTTTCAGCTTTTTACCTATTAATTATAAACTTAATTAGTTATGAAGTCATTCCATTATAGTATTGTGATTGAGCTTTCTCTAATTCCATACCATTACAAAAGCTACTTAATCAATGCTCGTCCAATGACCTTGTCATCAATGGATTACCCTCATAAGATATCTTTAATCTTTTTGGGATAAATTAATTCTCCCAATATGATCCTATTTTATCTCATTAAACTATTACATCTTCTTTAATGAAAAGTCAATTACTATCAAATAGTAATTAAGTCTTTTATCACAAAGACAAACGACTCATGACTACGTTTACTTTTCATCTATCATGTAATGTCGATGAGAGGATATCATTTACCCGTTAGTTGGGCTATGAATTATACTATTATGAATGATGCTACATACAGCAGAAGTCATATACCTAATGCACTAGCTTTCAGTTCCTTATCTATTTGAACTCAAGATTTTACTTACATCAAAGTATATGAGTCACAAATACAGTCCATCATCCACTCAAGATTAAGGTATGTCACACGATGAACATCATAAGTAAATAAAATCAAAGAAGGGTCTAAGATCTTCTATTGTGGTCCTGTTTGATATATTGTTAGTCCAGTCAATCATATCTATGTCTCTATTTTTTGGAAGTCATCTGCTCTAATGCCCAAGACAAAGCATTTCCCCAATTGAATTTGATAGAAGACATATTAGTATTTCAATTAATTTGCTCACTTCCGATTAGACTAAGGACATGTTTAGGTCTACTAATACAAGATGTCTTTCCGTATTATGATTAGACCACATAATACCTCTTAGTATTAGTTAAACATTAGATAATTAGTGAGCTAATATTTGCTTCCATTTTGCTTTGCATGCAAAAACATTAAGATATACAAAGGTTATTAATATAATTTACGGATATTATTAAACCAGTTTGTTAAAAAAAATACAAGTTTATAAAGATGAAAATACTACACTTAAGACATCAGATCCAACAAGGTGTACATATATTGGAACAACAGCATGGTAGGCCATATCCCCCTTTATCGACATTTGATCATAGAACCAATTATTAACCACTAGGAGCTACTAACCAACTGCTCGGGTGCTAAACTGTAGGAATTCAACAAATACATGACAAATTGCTGAGGCGACAAGTGACACCACGCCTCTATCACGAAAAATGAAAGGTAAAATCCCGATCTCCCTTACCAAAATATGGCCCAAAAACACAAATCAAGCTATGATTCCTCATTGGAACACTAAATTCATACTTGGGAAGCCTTATTAGAAAGCTCTTACATCTTAGCGCCATTCACATTTCTTGTTTTGTTTTCATGCACTTACATTCGACAACTTCCACCAGCTCATCAAAGTCCCTCATATGTTCTAGGATTTGCCCCTTTTAGCTTTCAATCGTTGGAGGCCTCCTGGAATTGACTGAAGTCAACCTATTATCTGATGTTATTATCCTATTATTTATAGCAAAATACCTATCTCTACCTCTTTACAACTAAGATATGCAATTCCTTCATCCTCTATTACATGTTTAACCATTTTTTGACTATGATTGAGAAAACGATGAGTAAAAAAAAGAAATTTTGAAATACTTTTGAATTGAACAAGAATCTCGAGCAAGAACTATGAAACATGTAAGGAACTTTAAGGAAAGTAGAAAGATAATTTATAAAGTTAGCAACTATTCTTCATAAATGTGTTGCTTTGAGGACTTAAAGTCATGACCAATAATATCTGGCCACCTAAACAAAGTCAAGTGCTCATCATCATGACCACTACTCCCTAGAAGAATGTCATATTTATGAAAAAAATTTAATGACACTTCATTTTATCTAGCTAGATAAGCTTTTGAGGGACCTTCGAAGCATGTCTCATAGAAGGTCATTTTATGATCTCCCACCCGACTGGGGGGTCTTGTAATATCCCTCCACTAAGAAGACACATGTCAGGCCTAAAAGGCATTGTTGACTCTGCATTGAATTAATGAGCATGACCACCCATCCCACTCCAAATGGGACCTACCATTCGAGATTGAAGGAGAATGCTATCCTAATGTAAACACACTTCCAATACAATAATGAGTCTATTTAGGCTTAACTACCTCATATTGATAGATTCCCATGATACGTGTATATGATTATCCATTACGGATTTAATGGGATTGAACGCCTATCTAGCCATATCATGCTAGTGGACAAGGAAACCTTTCCTATAAATATTGTAGAAACTATGAATAGAATATCGATCTTTTAGCACCTTAACACAACTTTTAGCATTTCCCCTTTTAATCAACATGTCCTCTTGTCCTTGTTCCTACCCTCGGCCTCTATAGGTGAACTAGCCTTCATTGCACCACCTTGACCTCCTCCTTGTTCCTCCTTATTATTGTTGCGTGTAAAATTGTATTGCAAATGTGCAAGTGTACACATTGATTCAAGTAATATAACGATGAGTGAAAATCACCTTCATAGGGATCGAAAGTTGATTTGAATTGGTAAGTACTACTGAAGATTTAAAAAATTGAACTGTGTAAAATAAACAAAGTATAATTTGGTGAAGGGAATTAATGAATGAACTAATAATATCATTTATAACAGAAAATGACCAAAAAATATAAATGTCGTGGCAATTCACAAGGAGCAAGTTGAAAGTATTTCTACTGTTGAATGATAAAGACTGGAATTACTTAGGGAATATTTTCATAACATAATAATGCCATGGCAAAGTTGTTACTATGCTACTGCCCAGAGATTTACTACTGCAGTCTACTTCTTTCGAGAGTTAAACTTTAATTATTATTCAGAGCTGTGTATGTCTACAAGGCTCTCAAATGATAACTTAACTACATTCTACACCTATACAGATTACATCTTCTATTTTTAGAGTGTTGCGAATAATCCTTCGAGTACTCGCCCGTATCAAACGATTACTAGTTTGATGTATTTAATCCTTTTATATTCAAATCCATCTAAGATCATAACACACAGTCAATTATGCCTAGAGGTAGCATGTATGCATTCCATGTAACAACCCAATTTTGGGGGCTAGTAGGAATAGTGGTCTCGAGACCACAAATTCAAAGCTAGAGAAATTATTTTATTATTAATGTAGAGTCATAGCTTATTTATAGTAGTGCATGAAAAAATTTGGTGAACTAATTTTAACGTTTGTGAGCTCAATTGCGAAAAAGGACTAAATTGCATAAAGTGCAAAGTCTTGAATTGATGCCTAAAGGTGTTATTTTATTAGAGAATAAAAATTGGGGGATTTTAAAGGGCAATTAGAGTCAAAGAGGAGACAAAATTTTCAAATTTGGTGAGTTAGGTGACTTATTTTTGACTAAAATTGAAATAAATAAAGGAAGGATGATATCATCCATTTTTCATCTCCTTTCTCTATCAAAAATCAGCCATTAAATGGGGGTTTGAAAGCTTAAAATTTTTAGCAACTTGAAGCACTCACAAGTAAGTGATTTCCATGTCCTTTGTTGATGATTTTTGTACTTTTGAGACCCTTGAAGCATGAGCTTTCAAATGAGGGGTCTATTTTGAAAAATGGTTGAAAGTCTAAGGTTTTGCCATGAGAGCATCTAGAATGATTTCTGAAATTTTATGGAAGAATATGAGTCTTGGGTGCAACATAAACAACTTTTGTGAAAGGTGTTAGCATGAAAACACATAAAGGGACCATTTTGCATATGTTGTAAAATAGATTATAAATGTGTAAAATAGTGGGAATTTGGAGTTTCTATAAGATTCATAGAGGTTCAGCTAGTCTTGATAAATAAATAAATTTGATAAAAATTGATTTTCGAGCCTAAGGGTAAAATGGTCATTTTGTCAAGGTCTAGAGGCAAAATGGTCATTTTACCAAAGAAGTGAATTTTCGATTGCTTAATTTTATTTAATGATTAAATAAGTGTATTTTGCTATTATAGATCAAGAAATACTGAATTCGAACCTAGACCGAGGGAAAGCCGAGCAAATTAACTAAATCAACTGGTCGCCACATTTTGTAAACCGAGGTAAGTTGTTTGTAAATAATACAACTACATTGTTAATTATATGTGCTTGAATTATTACAACATAAATTGCTTGATTGTGAAATTGAGAATGTATAATGATAAATGAGATAGTAGAATTTCCGTTGGAACCTTAGGAAGTAAATCGGATATTCTTTTTTTTTGAAAGAAAAACGACCTAAAGGTCTACCTCATTTTATTGCGCCATGAATCATAAAGTTACGGATCTCCACCGGATAATCCATATCAAAGTACAAATCACATTTTTTCGTAATAGCTAAAGTAGACAAAAAATCCACAGCAGTATTACAATGACGATTGATCCAATTAATTTGGATCGAATTAAAATTTTTAAAGGCTTTGCACTCTTGCCTAATGCTCTGGCCCAATATGGTAATATCCTGCGCCCGCTTGTTGACCTTGTTAACCAGCATTGCACTGTTCAGTTCCAAAATAAGCTTGGTCACTTTTAATTTTTAGGCCAACTTTAGTCCTTTAGTAAACGCCCTCAGTTCAACCCAGCTAACATGAATAGCTTCATTCCTGAACTTATAACAACCCTCCAAAACAAAACCATCACTGTCTCTTGCGACTACACCAAAACCACTGCACCCATTCGAAACAGCCGCATCCATATTCACTTTGATATAGCCTATCAAAGGGGTTTTCTAGCCCAAGTTCATCTGAGTGGAGAGATAACCGGAGGCTCGGTAAAGTTAAAAATTTTAAAGTCTTTACTGAGTGTTTGCGCCCTTTCCCATATCATGACCACAGCATCCATCTTACCTTTAAAGACCATATTATTTCTATCATTCCAACTGTTCTAGAGAAGGGTTAAGAAGTCAGCAGCAGCCTTGTTGTCAAGCTCTCGGAACACGTCTTCGAGCTAGTTGATACATTCGTTGTAAACCCCTTCAATTAATTTGTTGTTTAAACCCCCAGCAGCAAGGATTTCACGAGCCTTTGGGCAGTCTTTCATCGCGTGAATCAGAGTTTCATCTTTGCTTTGGCATCTCGTGCATATATTATCGAAACCTAGGCGAATACGGGAAATATTATCAAACGTAGGGAGGATGTTGTGACCTATTCTCCAGCTGAAAATTTTAATCTTTGGGAGCATCTTTAGTTTCCAAATGGAACGCCAAAAAAATCTATGGGGATCGAAACCAACTTTCTTAAGAATCATCCAAGAATAAGCTGATTTGGACGTATAGATGCCGTGCGGTTTTGAATCCATGTCCTGGTATCTTTGATGCCATTATGAGGAATAGGGAAATTGCAAATGCAGTCCCCCAAATTATCACCATAAATCTTGATCACCCTCTCCCTTTTCCACTGCCTATTTCCATGGTCCCACAAGTCGTTGAGTTTTCTCTCATTATTTGTAAAGGGAGACCGACAAACTAACTCCCCAGTAATGCCTTCAACCCTCCAGTGGTCCCGTCTAAGATCTATCTTATTGCCCTTTCCCACTTGCCGTATGAATCCATCCTTAAGCACGTCAATCACCTTGGCAATGCTCGACCAAGTGGAGGATGGTTTATCACACTTCTTGTAACTGAACACATCCCCATCCGGGAAATACTTTGCGCTTAACACCTTGAAGCATAGAGTATCTTGTTGAGACATAAGCCTCCAGCCCTAAAGCCCTAAAGCCCATGACTTCCATTCCCTTTGGATAACACATTTTTTCCCACGCCATCATAGCCCACTCACGAGCTTTGTCATTATTATTCCACCACATCCATCCCATTTTAGAATGAAGGTATTCAATAATGCCTTTTGGGGCCAAAAAAAAGAGAAAGCATAAGTCAGAATAGCTTGGATAATGGCTTTGATGAAAACCTCTTTCCCTCCGTAAGATAGCAAGCATTTTGACCAACTGTTTATTCTGCAATTGCAACGATTATAATGTTAGTAAAAGTTAATGATTTTTTTCTACCAACAGGTAACAGTAACCCTAGGTAACTATCTAGCTTATCCACAATACTCATGCCAATCATAGAACTAAATAGTTGCCTGTGGGCCAACACGGTTCCGGGCTAAACATAATCATAGATTTATCCCTATTAACCTCTTGGCCCTAATCACGATTAAAATTTGCAATAATATTCACAATTTCCTCTACATCCCTTTTTTTATTATGAATAAAAAGGAGTGCATCATCCGAAAAAAATAGGTGATTAATACGGGGCCCATTTATGCTAGCCCGAATTCCCTTAAGGGCATTATTTTTTTGAGCACGAATTAACATTTTAGAAAACGCTTCCATGCAAAATAAAAATAGGTAAGGAGAGAGAGGATCCCCCTGTCTTAAGCCTCTTTCTGGTACAATTATATCAGATAGTGTAGAATTGCATTTGACAACATAATGAATCGACCGAAGGCAATTTTAGCCACCCATTCATTTGCGAAGCCCATTTTTTTCATCACCTCTTCAATAAACTACCACTCCACTCGATCGTACGCTTTGCTCATATCGAGCTTAATTACGAATCCCTTGTTTGGCCCGTTCTTTGTACTTTGAAGATAATGGACTAGCTTATGGGCAACTAAAATGTTGTCGTGGATCATCCTCCCCGGAACAAAGGCGCTCTGATTTTGGCTAATGCATAACGGGAGTGTTTCCTTCAAGTGATTTGTGAGCACCTTGGCAACGATTTTATATACCACCCTACAAAGATTAATAGGCCTAAAATTAGTCATATCCACAGGCTCTTTAATTTTAGGGATTAAAACAATAATAGTATTGTTTAGACATTCAACATTTTTAACACCCCTAAGAATATCATGACACATTTTTATAATATCTTCCTTCAGCACTTCCCAGTTTTCCTTAAAAAAAATTCCCCGACAAACTGTCAATTCCCAAGGCTTTCCTAGGATCCATCTGACGGAATGCTTCCTTAATTTCGCTATTCGTAAAGTCCTTCAGCAATCTGTCATTTACATCACCTGAAATACAGCTCTCAATATAGTCTAGGTTTAGCATAGTGTTAGAATTTAAATTTGACTTGAATAACTTTTGAAAATACTCCTTGGGTTGGGTTGATATTACTTGGGTTGAATATATAGCTGTTCCCTTGGGTTGAGTTCAGTATTACTTGGCAAGCTACATTGTGGTCGTTCGGAGATTAGTTTGGACAGCTGGTGTAACAGCCCAAAATTGACCCTAGTCGGGAAGTGGTTTCGGGACCACAAAACTGAGTCATAAAAATAATTAATTTCCATATTCTATGCTTATTATGTGTGTACATGAGTATGTGGAAGTTTCATTCTCCAATTTTGCCAATTGTATGAGAAATTATTAAATAGGGATCGATATGAGACATGGTGAAAATATGATAGGCTAATTTAAAATGGTCTATTAATGCATGTTGTGAAAATGATGGGTTTGCATGTCAAATTACCCAAAATTTGAGCTAGTGGTTGGCCATGCTATGGGTTGAAACTTGTTGGGAACATGTTGGCCTAGTGAAGTATGTAGGAAAAAAATAAAATAAGGAGTATGGGTAATAAAGAAAGGAAAAAACAAAAAAATGAGTGGTTGTTTCCCCCCCCATTGCCGTGAGCTAAAGAAAGGAAAAGAAAAACTTGTTCATCCTTTTTCATCCTCTTTTGACCGAAAATTCTAAGGGAGGAGGAAGGAGTTCTTGCTTCATGTTTGGTTTGGAAGAGAATTAGGAGGAAGTTTGGCCATGCATGTAACTAGATTGAGGTATGTTTGATATTATTCTTTGAGATTCATGTATATTTTAAGTTGTAAGTTTGAAATCTACCTAGCCATGGTTCAAACTTTGTTAAATGATGGAGATGATATTCGGCCATGCATGTTACATTCTTGGTTGGTATTTTGATGTTTGATGTTGTGGTGATGAGGCATGAAGATGAGTTAAGATTCGGCCTAGGTGGAGTTTGTGTTAATGCCATTGCATGCTAAATATGAAGCTTGTTAATGATACATGTGATGGTGGATTGACGATTCTTGAATCTCTTTTTTTTTAGCATTTTTGAGTGAGCACATATGTGCATTGGTTGCTAGCTGGGGAAGAATCGGCTAGCAAGTTGTGTGCTAAGGCCGAATATATTTTTTGTAGGTTAATGAGTAATGCATGTGCTAAATTGATGGAAAGGGAGAGGATGCTTTACTAGTGTATAAATGATATAAAGATTTTAGAAATTATTTTTGCTTAGGTGTATGTATGATTAGGTATATTCGGCCATATGAGTAAATATATAGATGATGTTAAATTTGATTATGTATAATGGGCCATATAGGGTACACATTGTGATATTAACTTTGATTCTCTATAATTGATCAAGTGGGTGATTAGTAAGGGTGATTGCCGAATATACTAACATACATATGCATGTGTCATTGGATTGTAAATATTTAGCAAGGCGGTTAAACTAGTTGATTTATTGATTAAGCTCAAGGAGTTAAAGGAGGAGAATCGAGCAAAGGCAAAGAAAAGATCATCGAGTAGCCGAGTTGGAACCATCTTACCCAACACAAGTAAGTCATTAAGCATATCTTTGGTATTGATTTAAAGGATCGTAATACCTATACCATTGTGTTTAATGAGATGAAATGTCTACAAATGTATATGTAAGTAGAGATGAAATTTGTCGAATGTAAAAAGGAAGTGAAGCCTATTGAGTGGCTGGTTTTCGGCACTAAGTGTGCGGGCAATAAGTGTTCACGGTCATGAGATTGGCACTAAGTGTGCGGGTTTAAATTGTACAGCACTAAGTGTGCGAGTTTAAAGTACATGGCACTAAGTGTGCGTGGTTGATTATTAAGCACTATGTGTGCGAACCCAATATATATTTTCTATAAATTATTTACATTAAGGGTGCGACCTTACCGAGTCGATTTTGGACAGCGGAAAAGGTAAGTGTGCGAACTTGAAATGCATGGCACTAAGTGTGTGAGTTTAAAGTGCATGGCACTAAGTGTGCGCGGTTGATTATTAAGCACTATGTGTGCGAACCCAATATATATTTTCTATAAATTATTTACATGAAGGGTGCGACTCTACCGAGTCAATTTTGGACAGCGGAAAAGGTAAGTACCTTGAGTTCATGGCTAATAGGCGCTATGTTTATATTTGGAGTTGAGCTTGGTAAGTTTTGAACCTATGTGACGATTATAGTTGAAGTCACGTACATAAGGTTCATTGTGGAATAGGTGAAAGTTCGTTTAATTGTATGATTATAACGAAAATAAAATGATGTATGAAAGGCCAATGTAGGACTTGGTATGAGATTGAACCATTGGGTTTAAGGAACTATGGTATAGTTTGGTATGGATGGAGTACTTAACCTCATTTCATTGTTTCCTGTTGTGATAATTTTATTAATGGATGGTTGTGGAATGCTTATGGCTTACTGAGTTATATACTCATTCGGTGTTTGCTTGTCACCTATTTTAGGTTTGTTGGACTCGTCTCTTTTTGCGTGATCGTGCCGTCGTCGAAGTCATCACACCGGCTAGCAAGTTTTGATACTTTCTTCTTAGTCAGCTTAGGAGAACATTTCGGCATGTATAGGCTATTATGTTGTGTTTGAACTTTGGTATGTAAACTTTTAGCCATGCGAAAATGGCATAAATGTTCGGTTGGGTTTGGTTTCATAACGTTAGGTCGTAAATCTTGATAATTCGACCTTTTTATGCCATATGTCATGGTTGATTATTTTGGTGTTAAAATTCATGATTTGGCAATAGTGTAGTAGGGGGATGTTTGACAATGATTAGCCTTTGGCATGGCTAGTCATGATCATAATTTGTGATATGTATGACGAATTACTAGTTAGATCAAGGAGAAATCACGAAATGGGCATAGTTGCTTTCGTAACAGATGCTGGCAGCAGCAGTGACGTGAGATTGAAAAATCACTAAAAATAGTAGGAGTGGAATAAATTGATGAATAAATTATGTATTCGAAGCTCGATGAGTCTATTTTTATATAGAAGCAGCGAAAAGATCATATGGACAGTATGTCAAGAGATATTTAGGTTCTCGTGAGACAGGGCCAGAACGGTTTCTGGATTCCCTGTTACGACTTTGGAAATTCATTATAAATTAACCAGAGATTATTAGGAGTCATACCATATATGGATAGATTCCTCTCTGAGTCTAGTTTCTATAGAAACAAACGGCATCAGTATTTAAGCTCTGTGTAGGGAGATATCCAGGTCGTAATGCGCAAAGGTCAGTGTAGTCGATCCCTGTAACATGGGAGACTTTGACTAATAAACTGTACTAATTGGCCAGACCAAAAATTCTAAAAAAAATATGTAGATGGGCATATGAGTCTAGTTTCAGGGAAAATTCACGGAACTGGATTTCGAGTTCCAGAGCTCAAGATATGATTTTTAAAGCGACTAGTACGCAGATTGGCAGCTTGTCTGGAAAAATTTTAATAAGTGGTTTGAAGTCTGTTAACACCTCGTGTTCGACTCCGGCGACGGTCTTGGGTTCGGGGTGTTACATTTGATTGGTATCAGAGCTATGGTTTAGTCGGTTCTAGGACTACCATAGCACGTATGAGTCTAGCTATACATGCCGAATGTTAATGTTTAACTGTGTGATGACTTCTGACGGTTAAAATTTATGTTTTGATTAGTAAATGGATCCCGGTGTAGAGAGAACCTTGGCGGATGACATTGAAAGTGTAGCGGCTGCTCCTGCACAAGGGACACCGCCTGTTGAACCTCAGTCATCTGCGAATAATCAAGGTGAGGGGGCTAAACAAGCCTTCTTTACCATGATGAATGAGTGGGTCGCGCAGTATGCCCGAACCAATCCGGCTGTCCAACAATTCCCGAATTTGAATAATCCACCCCCGTAGCCAGTAATGCCATCAGTTACTGATCCTGTGAGGCTGAGTAAGCCACCTGTAGACTTGATTAGGAAGCGCGGGGCTGAGGAGTTCAGGGCCATAGTTACTGATGATGCTGAAAGGGCCGAGTTCTGGCTTGATAACACCATTCGGGTGTTTGATGAACTGTCATGCACACCCGATGAATGTCTAAAGTGTGCTATATCCTTGTTGCGGGACTCAGCCAACTATTGGTGGAGGACCCTGATTTCCATAGTCCCAAACAAACGAGTAACTTGGGACTTCTTTCAGACGGAATTTCGAAAGAAATATATTAGTCAACGATTCATTGATCAAAAGCGTAAGGAATTCTTGGAACTCAAGCAAGGCCGTATGACAGTATCTGAATACGAACATGAATTCGTAAGACTCAGTAGGTATGCCCGGGAGTGTGTAGCTGATGAGGTTGCTATGTGCAAAAGATTCGAAGAAGGATTGAATGAAGATTTAAAGCTACTAATGGGTATTTTGGAAATAAAAGAATTCGTAACACTAGTCGAACGAGCCTGCAAGGCGGAAGAACTTGGAAAGGAGAAGAAGAAGGCTGAATTTGAAGCTAGAGACTATCGCAAAAGATCGACGGGTAAAGCTCCGTTCTCAGCCGTAAAGAAGTTCAGGGAGGACACTAATAAGTCAAGGATGACTGCGGGAATTTCAATCAGAGCAAGACCATCGACGGACTCCCGAGCTACTTCGGTAGCTAGTGTGGGCAATAATCGTCTAGAGAAACCTGAATGTCCCCAATGTGGAAGACGACACATAGGTGAATGTTGGGGTAAGTCTATTAACAGGGCCTGTTACGGATGCGGTTCGAAGGACCACTTCATTAAAGATTGCACGGAGCTTGATGAGAAGAATAAGATTCAAGGTGCAAGACCTAGTGGAGTGACAACTAGAGGTAGACCACCGAAAATTTTAGGAGGTAGGGGTGGTAGTCAGAGAGGGACCTCTGATACGGCTGTTCGAGCCGAGAACCGTACTCCTGCTAGAGCATATGCCATTCGCGCATGAGAGGAGGCATCCTCCCCTGACGTCATCACTGGTACCTTCACTCTCTTTGATACTAATGTGATTGCATTGATTGACCCTGGCTCTACTCATTCATATGTATGTGAAACCTTAGCATCCAGTAAGACTCTACCTGTTGAGTCTACTGAGTTCGTAATTCGGGTGTCAAATCCCTTGGGTCGTTACGTGCTTGTCGACAAAGTGTGTAAGAGATGTCCTCTAGTAATTCGAGGTTCTTATTTTCCGGCGGACTTGATGCTTTTGCCGTTTGATGAATTTGATGTTATTCTTGGTTTGGATTGGCTGACCGCGCATGATGCGGTTGTGAATTGCAAAAGCAAGACTATTGATTTGAGGTGCGCAAATAACGAGGTAATCCGAGTTGAGTCTACGGATTTGGAGGGGTTGCCAGCTGTAATATCATTAATGTTGGCCCAGAAATATGTAAGAAAAGGGTGCGAAGCATACCTTGCGTATGTACTTGATGACAAAGAGTTAGAGAAGAAACCCGAATTTGTGCCGGTGGTTTGTGAATACCCGGATGTTTTTCTGAAGAATTACCGGGTTTACCACCTGTTCGGGAGGTAGAGTTTGGTATTGAGCTTGTACCTGGGACTACGCCGATTTCGATAGCTCCGTATCGTATGGCACCAACCGAGTTAAAAGAGTTAAAATCTCAGTTGCAAGAATTGACGGATAGAGGTTTTGCTCGACCAAGTTTCTCACCTTGGGGTGCACCAGTATTGTTCGTGAAAAAGAAGGACGGAACCATGAGGTTGTGCATTGACTATCGTCAACTGAATAAAGTGACGATAAAGAACAAATATCCGTTGCCGCGCATCGATGATTTGTTCGACCAACTGAAGGGAGCCTCAGTGTTCTCAAAAATAGATTTGAGATCGGGCTATTATCAGTTGCGAATTCGAGATTCAGACATACCCAAAACTGCTTTCAGAACGAGGTACGGTCACTACGAGTTCTTAGTGATGCCGTTTGGGCTCACTAATGCCCCTGCGGTATTTATGGATTTGATGAATCGGATCTTCAGACCATATTTGGATCGGTTCGTAGTTGTGTTCATTGATGACATCTTGGTCTATTCAAGAGATGAGATCGAACATGCTGAACACTTGAGATTACTGTTGCAAGTTTTGCGGGATAAGAAGTTATATGCTAAGTTCAGTAAGTGTGAGTTCTGGTTAAGAGAGGTTAGCTTCTTGGGTCATGTGGTATCCGCATCGGGTATTCGAGTTGACCCGAACAAAATCTCAGCCATACTTAACTGGAAACCTCCGAGAAATATTACTGAGGTTCAGAGCTTTTTGGGACTCGCCGGTTATTACCGACGATTTGTCAAAGGTTTCTCGATGATAGCCACACCAATGACGAAGCTACTTCAAAAGGATGCTAAGTTCGAATGGACGGAGAAATGTCAGAAAGGCTTCGATCAACTGAAAACTCATTTGACTGAAGCTCCAATTTTAGTGCAACCCGAATCAGGCAAAGAGTTTGTCATTTATAGTGACGCATCCCTACTCGGGTTGGGTTGCGTATTGATGCAAGAAGGTCGAGTTGTGGCCTATGCGTCGAGACAATTGAAGCCACACGAGAGAAATTATCCAACCCATGATCTCGAACTAGCCGCCATCGTATTCGCTTTGAAAATATGGCGACATTACTTGTTTGGCGAAAAGTGCCATGTATTTTGGATCACAAAAGTCTCAAATATTTGATGACTCAAAGAGACTTAAATCTGCGACAAAGACGTTGGCTTGAGTTGTTGAAAGATTACGAGCTTGTCATTGATTACCACCCGGGAAAGGCTAATGTGGTTGCGGACGCCTTAAGCCGGAAATCGCTGTTTGCTTTACGAGCGATGAATGTGCACTTGTCTGTTCTACCCGACAATGTGTTAGTAGCTGAATTAAAGGCCAAACCATCATTGATTCATCAAATTCGTGAAGCTCAGAAAGTCGACGATGAATTGATTACAAAACGGGCTGAATGTATTCCGAATATGGAATCCGAATTTCAAATTGATGATGACGATTGTTTGAGGTTCAGAAGTCAGTTGTGTGTTTCAAGAAATTCAGAATTCATTTCGATGATTCTGAACGAAGCTCATTGTAGCCGAATGTCAATTCACCCGGGGAGTACGAAAATGTACAACGATTTGAAACGACGGTTTGGTGGCATGGTATGAAACGGGACATCTCCGACTTTGTCTCGAGATGTTTAATATGTCAACAAGTGAAAGCGGAACATCAAGTGCCTTCAGGATTACTTCAGCCGATCATGATACCCGAGTGGAAATGGGGTCGAGTCACAATGGACTTTGCGTCCGGACTACCATTGTGAACAAGTAAGAAGGATGCGATTTGGGTTGTTGTTGATAGACTGACTAAGTCGGCTTACTTTATCCCCGTGCGTACGGATTTTCATTGGATAAACTAGCTGAATTGTATGTTTCTCAGATTGTGAGATTACATGGAGTACTATTTCTATCGTGTCGGATAGAGATCCGAGATTCACCTCGCGATTTTGGAAGAAATTGCAAGAAGCTTTGGGTACCAAGCTGCATTTTAGCACCGCTTTTCATCCCAAACCGATGGTCAATCCGAGCGGATAATTCAGATACTCGAGGATATGCTGAGATGCTGCATCCTTGAGTTTAGTGGTTCATGGGAACGGTATGTACCTTTGATTGAATTCGCTTACAACAATAGTTTTCAATCAAGTATTAAGATGGCACCTTACGAGGCTTTGTACGGTCGTAAATGCCGTACACCATTGTTTTGGACCGAGCTCGGTGAAAGTAAAATTTTCGGAGTTGATTTAATTAAAGATGCCGAACAGAAAGTAAAGGTAATCCGTGAAAGTCTGAAGGCAGCCACAGATCGTCAGAAATCGTATGCGGACTTGAAACGAAAGGACATTGAATATCAGGTGGGAGATAAAGTGTTCCTTAAAGTTTCGCCTTGGAAAAAGGTACTCAGGTTTGGCCGTAAGGGCAAGTTGAGCCCGAGATTCATTGGGCCGTACGAAATCTCCGAACGAGTTGGTCCGGTTGCGTATAGATTGATTTTGCCCCCTGAGCTTGAAAAGATTCACGACGTCTTTCATGTTTCGATGCTTCGACGCTATCGATCTGATCCATCGCATATAATTAGCCCATCAGAGGTTGAAATTCAAGCCGATATGAGTTATGAAGAAGAACCGATACGTATCCTAGCTCGTGAAGTGAAGGAGTTGCGAAACAAAAAGGGTTCCGTTAGTGAAGGTGTTATGGCTCAAACATGGGATCGAGGAAGCTACTTGGGAAACCGAGAGCTCGATGAAAGAACGATACCCAAACCTATTTACCGGTAAGATTTTCGGGGACGAAAATTTCTTAAGTGGGGGAGAGTTGTAACAGCCCAAAATTGACCCTAGTCGGGAAGTGGTTTCGAGACCACAAAATCGAGTCATAAAAATAATTAATTTCCATATTCTATGCTTATTATGTGTGTACATGAGTATGTGGAAGTTTCATTCTCCAATTTTGCCAATTGTATGAGAAATTATTAAATAGGGATCGATATGAGACATGGTGAAAATATGATAGGCTAATTTAAAATGGTCTATTAATGCATGTTGTGAAAATGATGGGTTTGCATGTCAAATTACCCAAAATTTGAGCTAGTGGTTGGCCATGCTATGGGTGGAAACATGTTGGGAACATGTTGGCCTAGTGAAGTATGTAGGAAAAAAATAAAATAAGGAGTATGGGTAATAAAGAAAGGAAAAAACAAAAAAATGAGTGGTTGTTTGCCCCCCCATTGCCGTGAGCTAAAGAAAGGAAAAGAAAAACTTGTTCATCCTTTTTCATCCTCTTTTGACCGAAAATTCTAAGGGAGGAGGAAGGAGTTCTTGCTTCATGTTTGGTTTGGAAGAGAATTAGGAGGAAGTTTGGCCATGCATGTAACTAGATTGAGGTATGTTTGATATTATTCTTGAGATTCATGTATATTTTAAGTTGTAAGTTTGAAATCTACCTAGCCATGGTTCAAACTTTGTTAAATGATGGAGATGATATTCGGCCATGCATGTTACATTCTTGGTTGGTATTTTGATGTTTGATGTTGTGGTGATGAGGCATGAAGATGAGTTAAGATTCGGCCTAGGTGGAGTTTGTGTTAATGCCATTGCATGCTAAATATGAAGCTTGTTAATGATGCATGTGATGGTGGATTGATGATTCTTGAATCTCTTTTTTTTTAGCATTTTGAGTGAGCACATATGTGCATTGGTTGCTAGATGGGGAAGAATCGGCTAGCAAGTTGTGTGCTAAGGCCGAATATAATTTTTGTAGGTTAATGAGTAATACATGTGCTAAATTGATGGAAAGGGAGAGGATGCTTACTAGTGTATAAATGATATAAAGATTTAGAAATTATTTTTGCTTAGGTGTATGTATGATTAGGTATATTCGGCCATATGAGTAAATATATAGATGATGTTAAATTTGATTATGTATAATGGCCATATAGGTACACATTGTGATATTAACTTTGATTCTCTATAATTGATCAAGTGGGTGATTAGTAAGGGTGATTGCCGAATATACTAACATACATATGCATGTGTCATTAGATTGTAAATATTTAGCAAGGCGGTTAAACTAGTTGATTTATTGATTAAGCTCAAGGAGTTAAAGGAGGAGAATCGAGCAAAGGCAAAGAAAAGATCATCGAGTAGCCGAGTTGGAACCATCTTACCCAACACAAGTAAGTCATTAAGCATATCTTTGGTATTGATTTAAAGGATCGTAATACCTATACCATTGTGTTTAATGAGATGAAATGTATACAAATGTATATGTAAGTAGAGATGAAATTTGTCGAATGTAAAAAGGAAGTGAAGCCTATTGAGTGGCTGGTTTTCGGCACTAAGTGTGCGGGCAATAAGTTTTCACGTCATGAGATGGCACTAAGTGTGCGGGTTTAAATTGTACAGCACTAAGTGTGAGAGTTTAAAGTACATGGCACTAAGTGTGCGTGGTTGATTATTAAGCACTATGTGTGCGAACCTAATATATATTTCTATAAATTATTTACATTAAGGGTGCGACCTTACCGAGTCGATTTGGACAGCGGAAAAGGTAAGTGTGCGAACTTGAAATGCATGGCACTAAGTGTGTGAGTTTAAAGTGCATGGCACTAAGTGTGCGCGGTTGATTATTAAGCACTATGTGTGCGAACCCAATATATATTTCTATAAATTATTTACATGAAGGGTGCGACTTTACCGAGTCAATTTTGGACAGCGGAAAAGGTAAGTACCTTGAGTTCATGGCTAATAGGCGCTATGTTATATTTGGAGTTGAGCTTGGTAAGTTTTGAACCTATGTGACGATTATAGTTGAAGTCACGTACATAAGGTTCATTGTGGAATAGTGAAAGTCGTTAATTGTATGATTATAACGAAAATAAAATGATGTATGAAAGGCCAATGTAGGACTTGGTATGAGATTGAACCATAGGGTTTAAGGAACTATGGTATAGTTTGGTATGGATGGAGTACTTAACCTCATTTCATTGTTTCCTGTGTGATAATTTTATTAATGGATGGTTGTGGGAATGCTTATGGCCTTACTGAGTTATATACTCATTCGGTGTTTGCTTGTCACCTATTCTAGGTTTCTTGGACTCGTCTCTTTTTGCGTGATCGTGCCGTCGTCGAAGTACCTTGGGGTGCACCAGTATTGTTCGTGAAAAAGAAGGACGGAACCATGAGGTTGTGCATTGACTATCGTCAACTGAATAAAGTGACGATAAAGAACAAATATCCGTTGCCGCGCATCGATGATTTGTTCGACCAACTGAAGGGAGCCTCAGTGTTCTCAAAAATAGATTTGAGATCGGGCTATTATCAGTTGCGAATTCGAGATTCAGACATACCCAAAACTGCTTTCAGAACGAGGTACGGTCACTACGAGTTCTTAGTGATGCCGTTTGGGCTCACTAATGCCCCTGCGGTATTTATGGATTTGATGAATCGGATCTTCAGACCATATTTGGATCGGTTCGTAGTTGTGTTCATTGATGACATCTTGGTCTATTCAAGAGATGAGATCGAACATGCTGAACACTTGAGATTACTGTTGCAAGTTTTGCGGGATAAGAAGTTATATGCTAAGTTCAGTAAGTGTGAGTTCTGGTTAAGAGAGGTTAGCTTCTTGGGTCATGTGGTATCCGCATCGGGTATTCGAGTTGACCCGAACAAAATCTCAGCCATACTTAACTGGAAACCTCCGAGAAATATTACTGAGGTTCAGAGCTTTTTGGGACTCGCCGGTTATTACCGACGATTTGTCAAAGGTTTCTCGATGATAGCCACACCAATGACGAAGCTACTTCAAAAGGATGCTAAGTTCGAATGGACGGAGAAATGTCAGAAAGGCTTCGATCAACTGAAAACTCATTTGACTGAAGCTCCAATTTTAGTGCAACCCGAATCAGGCAAAGAGTTTGTCATTTATAGTGACGCATCCCTACTCGGGTTGGGTTGCGTATTGATGCAAGAAGGTCGAGTTGTGGCCTATGCGTCGAGACAATTGAAGCCACACGAGAGAAATTATCCAACCCATGATCTCGAACTAGCCGCCATCGTATTCGCTTTGAAAATATGGCGACATTACTTGTTTGGCGAAAAGTGCCATGTATTTTTGGATCACAAAAGTCTCAAATATTTGATGACTCAAAGAGACTTAAATCTGCGACAAAGACGTTGGCTTGAGTTGTTGAAAGATTACGAGCTTGTCATTGATTACCACCCGGGAAAGGCTAATGTGGTTGCGGACGCCTTAAGCCGGAAATCGCTGTTTGCTTTACGAGCGATGAATGTGCACTTGTCTGTTCTACCCGACAATGTGTTAGTAGCTGAATTAAAGGCCAAACCATCATTGATTCATCAAATTCGTGAAGCTCAGAAAGTCGACGATGAATTGATTACAAAACGGGCTGAATGTATTCCGAATATGGAATCCGAATTTCAAATTGATGATGACGATTGTTTGAGGTTCAGAAGTCAGTTGTGTGTTTCAAGAAATTCAGAATTCATTTCGATGATTCTGAACGAAGCTCATTGTAGCCGAATGTCAATTCACCCGGGGAGTACGAAAATGTACAACGATTTGAAACGACGGTTTTGGTGGCATGGTATGAAACGGGACATCTCCGACTTTGTCTCGAGATGTTTAATATGTCAACAAGTGAAAGCGGAACATCAAGTGCCTTCAGGATTACTTCAGCCGATCATGATACCCGAGTGGAAATGGGGTCGAGTCACAATGGACTTTGCGTCCGGACTACCATTGTGAACAAGTAAGAAGGATGCGATTTGGGTTGTTGTTGATAGACTGACTAAGTCGGCTTACTTTATCCCCGTGCGTACGGATTTTTCATTGGATAAACTAGCTGAATTGTATGTTTCTCAGATTGTGAGATTACATGGAGTACCTATTTCTATCGTGTCGGATAGAGATCCGAGATTCACCTCGCGATTTTGGAAGAAATTGCAAGAAGCTTTGGGTACCAAGCTGCATTTTAGCACCGCTTTTCATCCCCAAACCGATGGTCAATCCGAGCGGATAATTCAGATACTCGAGGATATGCTGAGATGCTGCATCCTTGAGTTTAGTGGTTCATGGGAACGGTATGTACCTTTGATTGAATTCGCTTACAACAATAGTTTTCAATCAAGTATTAAGATGGCACCTTACGAGGCTTTGTACGGTCGTAAATGCCGTACACCATTGTTTTGGACCGAGCTCGGTGAAAGTAAAATTTTCGGAGTTGATTTAATTAAAGATGCCGAACAGAAAGTAAAGGTAATCCGTGAAAGTCTGAAGGCAGCCACAGATCGTCAGAAATCGTATGCGGACTTGAAACGAAAGGACATTGAATATCAGGTGGGAGATAAAGTGTTCCTTAAAGTTTCGCCTTGGAAAAAGGTACTCAGGTTTGGCCGTAAGGGCAAGTTGAGCCCGAGATTCATTGGGCCGTACGAAATCTCCGAACGAGTTGGTCCGGTTGCGTATAGATTGATTTTGCCCCCTGAGCTTGAAAAGATTCACGACGTCTTTCATGTTTCGATGCTTCGACGCTATCGATCTGATCCATCGCATATAATTAGCCCATCAGAGGTTGAAATTCAAGCCGATATGAGTTATGAAGAAGAACCGATACGTATCCTAGCTCGTGAAGTGAAGGAGTTGCGAAACAAAAAGGGTTCCGTTAGTGAAGGTGTTATGGCTCAAACATGGGATCGAGGAAGCTACTTGGGAAACCGAGAGCTCGATGAAAGAACGATACCCAAACCTATTTACCGGTAAGATTTTCGGGGACGAAAATTTCTTAAGTGGGGGAGAGTTGTAACAGCCCAAAATTGACCCTAGTCGGGAAGTGGTTTCGAGACCACAAAATCGAGTCATAAAAATAATTAATTTCCATATTCTATGCTTATTATGTGTGTACATGAGTATGTGGAAGTTTCATTCTCCAATTTTGCCAATTGTATGAGAAATTATTAAATAGGGATCGATATGAGACATGGTGAAAATATGATAGGCTAATTTAAAATGGTCTATTAATGCATGTTGTGAAAATGATGGGTTTGCATGTCAAATTACCCAAAATTTGAGCTAGTGGTTGGCCATGCTATGGGTGGAAACATGTTGGGAACATGTTGGCCTAGTGAAGTATGTAGGAAAAAAATAAAATAAGGAGTATGGGTAATAAAGAAAGGAAAAAACAAAAAAATGAGTGGTTGTTTGCCCCCCCATTGCCGTGAGCTAAAGAAAGGAAAAGAAAAACTTGTTCATCCTTTTTCATCCTCTTTTGACCGAAAATTCTAAGGGAGGAGGAAGGAGTTCTTGCTTCATGTTTGGTTTGGAAGAGAATTAGGAGGAAGTTTGGCCATGCATGTAACTAGATTGAGGTATGTTTGATATTATTCTTTGAGATTCATGTATATTTTAAGTTGTAAGTTTGAAATCTACCTAGCCATGGTTCAAACTTTGTTAAATGATGGAGATGATATTCGGCCATGCATGTTACATTCTTGGTTGGTATTTTGATGTTTGATGTTGTGGTGATGAGGCATGAAGATGAGTTAAGATTCGGCCTAGGTGGAGTTTGTGTTAATGCCATTGCATGCTAAATATGAAGCTTGTTAATGATGCATGTGATGGTGGATTGATGATTCTTGAATCTCTTTTTTTTTAGCATTTTTGAGTGAGCACATATGTGCATTGGTTGCTAGATGGGGAAGAATCGGCTAGCAAGTTGTGTGCTAAGGCCGAATATAATTTTTGTAGGTTAATGAGTAATACATGTGCTAAATTGATGGAAAGGGAGAGGATGCTTTACTAGTGTATAAATGATATAAAGATTTTAGAAATTATTTTTGCTTAGGTGTATGTATGATTAGGTATATTCGGCCATATGAGTAAATATATAGATGATGTTAAATTTGATTATGTATAATGGGCCATATAGGGTACACATTGTGATATTAACTTTGATTCTCTATAATTGATCAAGTGGGTGATTAGTAAGGGTGATTGCCGAATATACTAACATACATATGCATGTGTCATTAGATTGTAAATATTTAGCAAGGCGGTTAAACTAGTTGATTTATTGATTAAGCTCAAGGAGTTAAAGGAGGAGAATCGAGCAAAGGCAAAGAAAAGATCATCGAGTAGCCGAGTTGGAACCATCTTACCCAACACAAGTAAGTCATTAAGCATATCTTTGGTATTGATTTAAAGGATCGTAATACCTATACCATTGTGTTTAATGAGATGAAATGTATACAAATGTATATGTAAGTAGAGATGAAATTTGTCGAATGTAAAAAGGAAGTGAAGCCTATTGAGTGGCTGGTTTTCGGCACTAAGTGTGCGGGCAATAAGTTTTCACGGTCATGAGATTGGCACTAAGTGTGCGGGTTTAAATTGTACAGCACTAAGTGTGAGAGTTTAAAGTACATGGCACTAAGTGTGCGTGGTTGATTATTAAGCACTATGTGTGCGAACCTAATATATATTTTCTATAAATTATTTACATTAAGGGTGCGACCTTACCGAGTCGATTTTGGACAGCGGAAAAGGTAAGTGTGCGAACTTGAAATGCATGGCACTAAGTGTGTGAGTTTAAAGTGCATGGCACTAAGTGTGCGCGGTTGATTATTAAGCACTATGTGTGCGAACCCAATATATATTTTCTATAAATTATTTACATGAAGGGTGCGACTTTACCGAGTCAATTTTGGACAGCGGAAAAGGTAAGTACCTTGAGTTCATGGCTAATAGGCGCTATGTTTATATTTGGAGTTGAGCTTGGTAAGTTTTGAACCTATGTGACGATTATAGTTGAAGTCACGTACATAAGGTTCATTGTGGAATAGGTGAAAGTTCGTTTAATTGTATGATTATAACGAAAATAAAATGATGTATGAAAGGCCAATGTAGGACTTGGTATGAGATTGAACCATAGGGTTTAAGGAACTATGGTATAGTTTGGTATGGATGGAGTACTTAACCTCATTTCATTGTTTCCTGTTGTGATAATTTTATTAATGGATGGTTGTGGAATGCTTATGGCTTACTGAGTTATATACTCATTCGGTGTTTGCTTGTCACCTATTCTAGGTTTCTTGGACTCGTCTCTTTTTGCGTGATCGTGCCGTCGTCGAAGTCATCACACCGGCTAGCAAGTTTTGGTACTTTCTTCTTAGTCGGCTTAGGAGAACATTTCGGCATGTATAGGCTATTATGTTGTGTTTGAACTTTGGTATGTAAACTTTTAGCCATGCGAAAATGGCATAAATGTTCGGTTGGGTTTGGTTTCATAACGTTAGGTCGTAAATCTTGATAATTCGACCTTTTTATGCCATATGTCATGGTTGATTATTTTGGTGTTAAAATTCATGATATGGCAATAGTGTAGTAGGAGGATGTTTGACAATGATTAGCCTTTGGCATGGCTAGTCATGATCATAATTTGTGATATGTATGACGAATTACTAGTTAGATCAAGGAGAAATCACGAAATGGGCATAGTTGCTTTCGTAACAGATGCTGGCAGCAGCAGTGACGTGAGATTGAAAAATCACTAAAAATAGTAGGAGTGGAATAAATTGATGAATAAATTATGTATTCGAAGCTCGATGAGTCTATTTTCATATAGAAGCAACGAAAAGATCATATGGACAGTATGTTAAGAGATATTCAGGTTCTCGTGAGACAGGGTCAGAACGGTTTCTGGATTCCCTGTTCCGACTTTGGAAATTCATTATAAATTAACCAGAGACAATTAGGAGTCATACCATATATGGATAGATTCCTCTCTGAGTCTAGTTTCTATAGAAACAAACGGCATCAGTATTTAAGCTCTGTGCAGGGAGATATCCAGGTTGTAATGCGCAAAGGTCAGTGTAGTCGATCCTTGTAACATGGGAGACTTTGACTAATAAACTGTACTAATTGGCCCGACCAAAAATTCTAGAAAAAAATATGTAGATGGGCATATGAGTCTAGTTTCAGGGAAAATTCACGGAACTGGATTTTGAGTTCCAGAGCTCAAGATATGATTTTTAAAGCGACTAGTATGCAGATTGATAGCTTGTCTGGAAAAATTTTAATAAGTGGTTTGAAGTCTGTTAACACCTCGTGTTCGACTCCGACGACGGTCTCGGGTTCGGGGTGTTACAGCTGGCCTATCTGAGTTTCGAGCCCTTGGATTGACGCTTGTTGATTTTTAAGTACTGTCTCGGTGTTCTGGAAACAAGTTTCTGACACCGAAATAAATTTAGATAGCATTTCATCAAGGTTCGATTTATTTTCCTATTGATAGGGTGGTTGTTGAAAACCTGGAGGATGTTGTGGTCTTTGATTTCCTTGACCGCCCCACGAGAAAACCCAAAGGATGTTGTGGTCTTTGATTTCCTTGACCGCCCCATGAGAAATTGGGATGGTTCCTCCAACCTGCATTATAAGTGTTACTATATGGGTTATTTTGGGATCTAGAGTTCTTGTTACCCATATATTGGACTTGTTCCTCCTCAATGATAGGGTTAAAGGGTTGATATTCTATACATGCTCCTCCTCCATTCGTCTCGCACCTCATTACAGGATGTACTTGAGTAGAACCAAGTAAACCATCAACCTTTTTATTTAGAAGTTCTACCTGGTTTGACAGAATAGTAACCGAATCGACATTATAAACGCCTGCTGTTTTAGTTGGCTTAGTCCTCATGACTTGCCACTGATAGTTATTCAGTGACATCTCTTCAATAAATCCGTAAGCCTCTTTAGGTGTTTTGTTGTTGATGGTTCCCCCGACTGCTGGATCAATCATTTGCTTTTTCAAGGGGTTCACACCATTGTAGAATGTTTGGACTTGCAACCATAGAGGTAATTCATGGTGAGGACACCTTCGCAGTAGGTCATTGTATCTCTCCCATGCATCGTAAAGAGTTTCTAAGTCCATCTGCACAAATGAAGAGATACCATTAGGTAATTTGGCTGTTTTAGCTGGCGGGAAATATTTTAATAGAAATTTTTTAGTCATTTGTTCCCAAGTAGCCACTGTTTAGCTTTGTTCCTCAATGAAAAAGAGAATAACAGAAGACAAATGGCATCGTCAGAAACTCTATTAATTTTAAATGTATCGCAGAATTCCAGGAAATTTGCCAAGTGAGTGTTTGGATCCTCATCCTGCAAACCATCAAACTGAACAAATTGTTGTATCATTTGAATTGTGTTAGGTTTCAGTTCAAAATTATTTGCAGCAATAGCAGGTCTAACTATGCTTGACTCAGCTCCTGTTAAAGTAGGTTTAGCATAATCATACATAGTATGCGGAGTAGGATTCTGATTAATAGAAATCGCAAGAGGTAGCGGATTTTCTTGGTTTTCAGCCATCTCCTTGGTTATGGTTGAAGTATCGCCCTCTTGCTCGTTCTCTGTGTATCTTAGGCTTCGCCTTATTTCTCTTTAATTTCTGTGAGCTGTGCGATCGATTTCTTCATCAAAAAGTAGTGGTCCTGACGGGTTACTTCTAGTCATAAACTATAAAAACCTGTTAAGAGAAAGAAAAAAGTAAATTAATAAATAATAAAAAATAAAAATAAAATTGTAAGAAAAATAAATGGCTAAAGAGCGTTCCTAATATCTTAGTTCCTCGGCAATGGCGCCAAAAACTTGATCGCGTGATTTCGTGATAGGTTTTAAATATTTATAATTAATCGTTCTTGAAACTAACTATTATCGCGATGTAGGCAAGTGTACCTATCGAACAGTAGTATAGTTTTAGCAAGATTGGATTGTCAAACCCAAAGGAACTAAAAGTACTAGTAATGACTATCTTTTTATTATCTAGCCTAAGAATAAAGAGGTTTTGTTTTAACTAACTAATTATCTAAACTAAGAATTCACAGAGAATACAATTGGGGAATTTCTTTTGGGAAAATCAATTGAATTAAGACAATACCTAAGGAAAAATCCACCTAGACTATACTTGTTATTCTGGCTCCGAATCGGATGATTTATTCATTTAACTTGTTCTGTAGAGATCCCTAAGTTATGTTATTATCCCTATTCAAAACTAAGAACGTCTAATCCCTAGATTGAATAATTGAGACCTTTCTCTAATTAACACCTTAGGGTTGCATTAACTCGATTTATGGATCCCCTTATTAGGTTTCACCCTAATCTGGCAAAATCTTGTCACCTTATGTCTAGGCGCGCAAACAACTCCGCTTAATTATGACAAATGTACTCTTAGGCAGGGTCTATTCCTCCTCTGAATAAGAGCTTATCTTGAATCAGTATCCTGGGATATCAAAACAAGAATTAAGAACACATAATTAAGAACAAGTTAAATATTTATCATACAATTCAGAAAATAATAACAAGATTCGTCTTAGGTTTCATTCCCCTTAGTTATTTAGGGGTTTTAGTTCATAACTAAATAAGAAAACATATCAGAATAATAAAGAATACAAAACATAAAGAAAACCCAAAACTCCTGAAGGGGAAATTGAGGAGAGATCTTTAGTCTTGATGGTGAATCCGGCTTTTGAGATGGATCAATCGGCTTCCTTGGAGTAATTCCTTACTTCCTATTCTGTGTGCTTCCCTTTCTTCCTTCTCTAGGGTGTATTTATAGGCTTTGGAATGCCTAAGAGCCCTCAAAATTAGCCTTTTTCGAATTGGACTAAACTTGGGCTCGATAGGGACACGCCTATGTGACACGCCAGTGTGCGATTACTTCAGGCCGTGCTCGAGCCTGTCAAATTGACACGGCCGTGTGGTCTGCCCGTGTGAGGAGGTTCAGGCCGTGTTGATTTCGTACTTTGGCCCATTTTCTCCGTTTTTGGCCCGTTTCTCGTTCTTTTCGCTCTCCTATGCTCTCCTAAGTATAAAACATGAAATTAAAGCATTAGGAGCATCGAATTCACCAATTCTAATGAGAAATAATCCATGAAATACGTTAAACATGGGGTAAAAATATGTATAAATTACGGTTTATCAAGTATCCAAGATAATGGCATCGTGGTCAGAAATAGATTGAAGGATCACCTTAGTCTCAAAGAAGGGGAAACTAGCCACATCATTAGCAGACATTAAAAACGACCAAGTCTCTCCTTAACCAATGCAGTACTCTCCCTGTTATTAACCCAGGTAAACTATCCATTATCATTTTTCAAATCCACCAACGAGGGCTCATCAATGACTTCTCGAAAGTCCTCATAAGAGCACTTGGCTTTCTCCTACCCCCTATATTTCTGCATTATCGAGAGTGGCATTAAAATCACCCCCAATGATCCATTTCTCCTTAACAGACTTTCCAATCCTTCTTAGCATATTCCATGAGCATTGTCATTTGTTTGGTTCGGCATTTCCATAGAATCCCGTGAACCGAATGGGATTTTCATTCTCCATGTGGATTATCGAGTCAATATGGTTATTGGAATAAGTTTGAACTTCGACCTAATTACTTTCCTTCCACATCATGACAAGTCACCACTCTTGCCATTAGCATTAACAGCCAAGCAACCTTCCATTTTACACTTACTGTGAACAGAAGAGAATTTACTAGCAATGATTTTTGCTTCACAAAGGAAGATTATATCAGGTTCATTTGCAACGAGCAGTTACTTTAATTCATGAACTGTCGCAGGGTTTGTAATCCCACGATAGTTCCAACAGAGGATCTTCATTGGTTTTTTGCGCCCTACAAGACCATTTCTTCTAGAACGCTAAACTCGCCAGGACAGTGATAGAGCTTTTCCCTTTTTTGACTCCCTTGATGCATCAAGAAAGTGATAATATATTGGGAGAACCACGACCCGATCACCAGGAATCTAGCATTTTCTCAGAACAAAGAGTCTGCAATGTTAAACATAGCAAAGAGGAAAACAAAACAGTAGTATTCCAAAAAGAACCGACACTATCACCTAATCGTTTCAAAAGACTCAGCCACCATTAAACCCCATTCCCAATTTAAGAAAGAAAAAAACACGAAACACTGGAAACAAGAAGATGATGCAGAACACAACTCATAAACTAACAGTTTCTTGAAGAAGAACCGCAAGAAAACTTAGAAATCAGATGTCAAAATTTGAAAACTACAAGAAAAAAACAAAGTAGACAAAATGAGTAAAAACATGAATAATGACTGACTGAGAGAACCCGTCAGCAAGAAAGCCAGCAAAACAAACAGAGGAAAGCAAAAATAAACGAAAGACACACTAACCTTGGCAAAAAAATCAAAGCCACCAAGGATAAAACACAACAAGATAACAAGAGGGAGATCACCAGAAACCCAAAAAAACATGAGGCAGCCAAACCCAAATAGAAAACCAGCATCAATAACGCACGCAGCCTCGCATGTAAGAAAACAAACATAAACAAAACAAAACTTATAGAAACCTTAGGAATCCATGCAGCAACGACATGAAAAAGACGTAGAAGAGTCAAAGAAAAAATAATTTGAAACATTGTAGGACCCACAATCAATCGTAATAATCACGATCCCAAAGATAATCATAAAAAAAGAGAATCTGACCCACCCAAAATACCAAGAAAAAAAAGAAGAGATAAAACAGACTAAATCATCGTAAAGTCAAAAGCTAAAAACCTTGCGAGAAACGTCTTGTCCTTTAACAACAGTGTTAGAACCAATCATGTCACAATAGTAGCACCGTGCATTCACCGAGTGAAAACAATAAAGCAAATGAAAAACCATCAAACATTAACAAAGTTACCCGCTCAGAACACTTCAAACTGCCATAATATTCAAGAGAATAACGCAGACTCACAAACGAAAAACCAAGAAAGAAAATCGCCCAAATCTTGGAGAAAAACACGCTACGCTACCACCAGGAAACATTCCTACCAGGCGACGCTACTAGACAATAGTAAATAAGATATTCATGCCATGATATTTGGGTCATTCGTGTGTGAGCTAGTGTAAGACATGTCTGGGACATGCATCGGCCACATTATGAGAGCTAGTGTAAGACCATGTCTGGGACATGGCATCGGTATTGAGACGAGGGCTAGTGTAAGACATGTCTAGGACATGCAATGGCCTCGAGACGTAAGCCAGTGTATGACATGTCTGGGACATGCATCAGCTACGAAATGATAGTCAGTGTAAGACCATTATGGGACATGGCATTGACTTGAGATGTGAGCCAGTACATGACCGTGTCTAGGACATGGCATCGGCACCTTACATTATGCTTGAGGCTTATGTAATATCTGACAATATTCCGAATGGTTCAACAGTAAAAGTTATGTTTTTAAGCTAACAAGGAAAATATAACCGTGTTGTGAGTGGTACAGGTACCTAATTAGTACGTATGAGATATGAGCCCAATATATAATATGAGACTTGTATTGATGGTAATGAGTAAGTTATGCTTATGCCTACCTTGGTGTTATGAGGATGTTGATTATTGATAAATTGTTGTTGTATACTTACTTATATGCAACTTACTAAGTTGTTATGCTTACTCCCTTCCCTTTTCATTTCCTTATAGGGCTGCCTAACTAGCTCAAGGATCACTGGAAGTCAGAGATATCGATCACACTATCAACCGAAGCATTCAGTATAGATGGATTTATATTTTTGAATATGGCATGTATAGGACTTAGAACTTATTATTTTGTGTCATTAAGGTTTGGCCATATGTATTGGTTTGGGTTGGAAACCCTTCAATTTGTATTAAGCCTTGAACGATGGCTAACATTCATTTTGAATTTGTAAAAGATGCATTATCATGGTTGAATGAATGTCTATTGTGGCTGATTTGGTAATAGGAATTATGCTTGTTTTGGTATTGGTTGGTATTTGTATAGAACTACATATGTGAGGGTGGCAATGGGGCTTGGTAAATAGCCTTATATTGTCTACATGGGTAGGTACATGGGCGTGTGTCTAGATCGTGTGTGACACACGGTCTACCCCATGGGCGTGTATCTGGCCTTGTGTCCCCTGCACGTAGAAATTTTAAGTCAGTATGCATGATAATAAACACACGGACAGAGACACGGATAGAGACACGGCCATGTGTCTCGGCCATGTGAAGGGCACGGCCTAAGACACGGGTGTGTGCCTTGGCCATGTGATATTTTAGGGTTACTGATGTCAGAAACAAAATGTCCATGTTTTTGTACACGGGCTAGTACACGGGCGTGTTGTGGCCGTGTGAAAACCCCTGTAGGTGTGCATTTAAAATAAATTCCACACGAGGAGGACATGGGCGTGTCCCTATATTGCTTAGGCTGTGTGAGCCATATGGGCCATCAACACGACCATGTTGAATTGGCCACACGGGCGTGTGCCCCTTTCACAGGAGCGTGTACCCCTATGTCAAGTGACATTTTTCTATAGTTGGCAAAAGTACCCAAGTTGTTTTTGAGTGATTTATGATGTAAGTTTTGGGCCTTGAAGGCTCATATTATGGACATGTTGATAAGTTTGAGAGAGTTTTAAAATTGTCCAAGTCTTGGAGACTCAAAATTGGTTGTAAGCACGAGTTTAAGTGAGGTAACACCTCATATTCCATCGTAGTGTAGAATACAGGTATGAGGTGTTACATTTAGTGGTATCAGGGCTATGGTTTAGTCGGTTCTAAGACTAATCTGGTGAGTGTACGAGTCTAGCTATACAAGCCATAATTATATACTGATAGTGTGATGACTTCTAACGATTATAAATTGTATTTTCATATAGTAAATGGATCCTGATAGAGCTATGGTGGATGACGTGGAGAGTAACGCGTCAGCTCCCGCGGAGGAGACCGTGCCAGTTGAGAGTGCGCCCGTGACTATGAGCCAAGGCAGAGGGGCTAGGGAAGCCTATCTTCAAATGATGGATGCTTGGTACATGGAGTTCGTCCGTGCGAACCCAAACACTCTACCTCCTCCAATTTCTCAGTATGCCCCGATAGCTCCGCAAGGTGCGAACATGTTTAAGAGGGAGAAACCTCTAGTGGATAAGATTCAAAAATAATGGGCTGAGGAATTTCGGGCCAGTATAGATGATGGCCTAGAAGGAGCAGAGTTTTGGTTGAAAATACCATTAGGTTATTCGATGAACTATCGTGCACACCTGAAGAGTGTGTGAAGTGTGCAATGTCACTCCTACGGGATTCGGCGTATCAGTGGTGGAATACTCTCATGTCCATAGTACCAAGAGAGAGAATCACTTGGGAATTCTTCTAGGAAAAAATCTGAAAGAAGTTATTAGCCAGAGGTTCATAGACCTGAAAAGGAAGGAACTCCTAGAGTTGAAGCAAGGCAGTAGGACAGTGATAGAGTACGAACGAGAGTTTTTAAAACTCAAAAAATACGCATGGGAGTGCGTGTCCTCAAAAGCCACTATGTGCAAAAGGTTTGAGGATGGTTTAAATGAAGATATCCGAGTGTTTTTTGGGATTTTAGAGATAAGAGAGTTTGTAGTGCTAGTTGAGAGAGAATGCAAAACAAATGAGCTAGTAAAAGAAAGGAGGAAAGCTGCTATTGAGTCACGAAATTCAAAGAAGAGACAGATGAGGAAATCACATCAGTCATTGTCTAAAAGATCAAGAGAGTTTACTACCTGATCGAATGCTTCGATGGGGTTTTCCAATAGAAACAAGAACCGGCAGAACACAACTTCTAGAACTCAGACTACTTCTATAACGAGTGTCGATAGTGCTCGGCCAAATAAGCCAGAATGTTCGCAATGTGGTAGATTTCATTTCGGTGAGTGCCGAGGTAAAGAAAGATGGTATTTTAAATGTGGGTCATTGGACCATTTCATCCGAGACTGTCTCAATTTAGAAGAGAGAGAGAAAAAGTAAGAAGTAAAGGCAAGTAGTGCTCTATTAAGGGGTGGACCACAAAGGAACCCTGAAAGTGGGCCTAGTAGCAGGGGTGCACCAAGAGATGCTGTAGTGAGGTCTGAGGGTAGAGCACCTTCGAGGACTTACGTTATTCGTGCCCGTGAAGAGGCAGAGTCTCCCGACGTGATCACGGGTACCTTTTCTGTTCATGATATATCTGTTGTTGCTTTAATTGACCTGGGGTCGACCCACTCCTATATTTGTATGGAATTGATACCTCGTATAAGCATGATAGTAGAGTCAACTGAATTTGTGATAAAAGTGTCCAACCTCTTAAGAAAACATGTTTTTGTAGAGCAAGTGTGTAGAAATTGCCCTTTGGAAATTAGAGGTCATTGTTTTTTTGGCTAACTTGATGTTATTGCCGTTTAATGAATTTAATATAATCCTTGGAATGGATTGGTTGACTTCTCATAGTGTTGTAGTGGACTATGGGAGAAAAGTTATTGAGTTGAAATGTGAAGACGGAAATGTTCTTCGGGTTGTACCAGATGAGTTGGATGGTTTGCTTGTAATAGTAATGTCTTTGACTGCTAAGAAATATTTGAGAAAAGGATGTGAGGCATATCTCGCCTTTGTGTTGAACACTCAAGTGTCTGAGTCGAAGATTGAATCGGTACTAGTAGTTTGTGAATTTATAGATGTATTTCTGGAAGAATTGCCCGGATTACCTCCAGTGAGGGAAGTAGAGTTTGGAATCGAGTTGGTATCGGGCACGACAACTATTTCTATTGATCTGTATAGGATGGCTCCTACGGAATTGAAAGAGTTGAAGGTACAGTTACAAGAGTTAACGGATAAGGGATTTGCAAGACCAAGTTATTCACTGTGGGGCACCTCGGTAGTTTTTGTGAAAAAGAAAGATGGGTCGATGAGGTTATGTATTGACTATAGACAGCTCAACAAGGTAACAGTGAAGAACAAGTATCTTTTGGCAAGGATAGATGATTTATTCGACCAATTAAACGGAGCCACGGTGTTTTCCAAGATAGACTTGAGGTCTGATTATTATAAGTTGAGAGTTAAAGAGCAAGATGTACCAAAAACTACTTTTCGGATGAGATACGGGCATTATGAGTTCTTCGTCATGCCCTTTGGCTTGACTAATGCCCCGGCGGTGTTTATGGATTTGATGAACTACATTTTTCGACAGTATTTGGATAGGTTTGTAGTCGTTTTTATTGATGACATATTGATTTACTCGCGTGATGAGGGTGAACACGTGGAGCATTTGAGAATTTTGTTACAGACCTTGAGAGACAAGAAATTGTATGCTAAGTTCAGTAAGAGTGAATTTTGTCTTAAAAAGGTAGGATTTCTAGGACACATTGTGTCAGGTGATGGGATTAGAGTTGACCCAAGCAAGATCTCGGCTATTGTTGAGTTGAGACCACTGAGGAATGTGATTGAGGTTTGAAGCTTTTTGGGATTGGCCAAATATTATAGACAGTCTGTAAATGGATTCTCTATGATAACTACGTCGATGACTAGGCTGCTGCAAAAAGATGTCATGTTTGAATGGACAGAAAAGTGCCAATAGGGTTTCGAGAAATTAAAGGCTATGTTGACTGAAGCCCTAGTGTTAGTGCAACCTGAGTCGGGAAAGGAGTTTGTTATATATAGCGATGCCTCCTTGAATGGTTTGGGGTGTGTGCTTATGCAAGAAGGCAAGGTTGTAGCCTATGCCTCAAGACAACTTAAGCCACAAGAGACAAATTACCCGACCCATGACTTGGAACTAGCAACTATAGTGTTCGCATTAAAGATTTGGAGACACCATTTGTACGGTGTGAAATGTCGAGTATTCACCGATCATAAGAGTATTAAGTACTTGATGACTCAAAAGGAGTTGAACCTACGACAATGACAATGGTTAGAGCTATAAAAGGATTATGAGTTGATTATCGACTACCACTAGGGAAGGGCAAATGTGGTTGCCGATGCATTGAGTAGAAAATCATTATTTGCGTTGAGAGCATTGAATGCCAATTTGGCATTGTTAGATGATGGTTTAGTTCTGGAAAAGTTGAGAACTAGACTGATGTTTCTGCAAGAAATCCGTGAAGTCTAGAGCAATGACAAAGATTTACGAGTTAAGAGAACTCAGTGTGAGTCGGGGATTGAATCAGATTTTTGGATTAACACCGATGGATGTCTAATGTTCAAAGATAGAGTTTGTGCACCCAAGGACAATTATCTTATTCAGAAGATTCTACAAGAAGCGCATAGTGGTTGTTTGTCCTGTAACACCCCAAACCCGGCCTAGACGTTATGGCCAAATCTGACGTGCCACATTGAAGTTAAAAATCCATGTCTCGTTTTAGTATTTTATAAACCGTCTTTTTTAAGCTAACAAAGCGAATGGAAGCTGGGCACCAGGTAGGAATCCGTAACAGAGGAGGTGAGCCATGAAGGCTGCTTAAGTACCAAGCTCTTGATTGGATCCAATCCTAGACATGCCCACAACCGTTGCCACATTTTGGTGCGATGTTAGGTTTTGAGAAAAACGTGGAATTCATGTAAGTAGATATTTTTGATAAACCGATTAATTGTATCATTGCGTTATTTTGAAAACAATTATCATTTTGGAAACGTGCCCTAAGTCTAACCCATTTTGGATTGTTATCAGTAAAATATAGGGTATAAAATAAAATAATCCCAGAAAAATAATTATTGCAATTATTGCAATTAAAAGAAACAAAAACAGTAGTGTGGTCATCTCTGAGTCCCTCGCAGCTCCAAACCATCTAAGCTTAGGGATTACCTGCACAGTTAGAAACGGGGTGAGTTTACGAAAACTCAGTGTGTAATCCCCAACAACAAACAAATAGTGAATAACACAGTGTCAGTATAATTTGGGCCAAAGCCCTATTCAGTAACAGTACAGTCTGGGCCTTAGCCCTTAAACAGTAGCAATATGGGCCTAAGCCCTAATTCAGTCTCGACATATACTGGGCCGAAGCCTTTTCATAAATCATATCACTGGGCTGAAGCCTTTTCATAAATCATATCACTGGCCGAAGCCTTTACTGTAAGCGGTATGGCCCATAGGCCCATTTCAATATCACATGTAATATCAATGAACGTATGCAAGCCCATTTGGGGAGACTACTCAACCCACCATCCGCTACTCTCCACCCGTACCAACCAACACACCATGTGGGGAATAACTCAACCCACCCAACCAAACTCTCCACTAGCAGCATAGCTGCTTTATCATATAACTGGAGGCCTAGCCTCTTTTAATAACTGGGGCAAAGCCCTTTATGATAAACTGGGGCAAAGCCCTTTTCGGTAAACTGGGGCAGAGCCCTTTTAGCACTTCCTCCATCAATATAACCCATATCCCATGCAATATGTCATGTATGCAGAATGTCATGCCCATATTTGAATCAAACAATCACAGTCAAGTCATTCATGTCACCAACATATATTCACAATCAAATCCGTCAACCACACAGTCCAAGTCAGTCACTTGCCCACAAGGGCAAAACAGTCATTTTTCATATTATAAGGGTATTTTTGTAATTTTACCAAAAATCAGGGTTTTCCATGTTCATTACAATTGTCAATATTTTCGAGTGTTTAAACAATGATCTTTAACCCACTTTATCAAATTCGGGCTTTTGGGCCCAAAACCCCTAATGGGCCCTACGAATGCTGATTTAGCCCACTAAGCCTGCTTAACCCAAATTTTACAACAATACTAACCGTGTTAACATGCAACTTTTCCAAATTCCATTTTCTATCAATTTTACCCAAATGGGCCCCAAAGCCCATGTGGCCCAATTCCTGCCCATTGAGGCCCAACTTACCATCGTGCACAAAATTGAGTTCTTACCTGTTCCATCGATCCAAACACTGATCTTATAGTATTTATCGCATCTATACCCACACGCAACATTACAAGTTCCCGAAATGCCGGTATTTTAGCATTTCGGCTTCTCAACAGATATTAATCTAAGCTACTACGAGGGTTAGTACACGCCTGTTATGGGTTGAAGTTGAAACGTTTCCATAATCAATCACCTGCGATAACCACCACCTGTCACTCAAACTTAACTAATCCAATATCAATATATGTAAATCCTAAGCACATCAGTCATACGGAACATAAAGGCGTATTCCTCATTTTACCATATAAGGGTATTACGGTCACTTTACCCTACAGGGGCTTTACGGTTTTTTTACATATTAAGGGTATTTTAGTCATTTCATCCTACAAGGGTGTTTTGGTAAATCTACAAACCAAGGGTATTTCAGTAATTTTGTAAACCAATGGTATTTCTATAATTTTTAGAAAGTCAAGGATATTTCTATAATTTTGTAAATCAGGGGTATTTTGGTAATTTTACAAATTGAGGGTATTTCGGTAATTTCACAAACCAGTGGTATTTCGGTAATTTCACAAACCAGTGGTATTTCGGTAATTTTACAAACTAGGGGTATTTTGGTAATTTTACAAACTAGGGGTATTTTGGTAATTCTATCCTACAGGGGTATTTTAGTAATTTCATAATCAAGGGTAAAATGGTAATTTTATAAATTGAGGGTAAAATGGTAATTCTACAAATCGAGGGCATTTCAGTAATTTGGTAAACTAAAGTATTCTAAATAGGGATAACAATACGAATGGGCCTAAAGCCTATTCTCGGCCCAAATGGGCCCACACGCTCGTGTGGCCCTTTTAGCCCAAATCTAGCCACAAATATGATATTCACCTAGCCTAGTCCAATATTTACTACACAATCAAACAACTTATCCAATTGGGCCCGTAGGCCCATTAGGCCCACATGACCCTTTTCGGCCGATCGCGACCCGAAGTAGCCATCCTACAACTAGAGTAGCGATAAAATACACACCTGATAGGAGACTGGAGTTAATCCACGCTCTGAGCACTCTTAGCCGACGCCCAACCCAAACGAGCACGCCATACAGCGAAAGGGATCAGCCAAGAAAGGTACCCTTACTCTCCTCAAGGTTCCCTCTATTTAAAGCCAGCTTCGCAACCACTCTTATGTTAGCTTTCCAATGTGGGATCCCTCCAACATCAGAGTTTAAATTCAACACCAACTCTTGCCGCCCCCTGTTAGCAAAATAAATGCTCATTGCTTGCCATGGGATTCGAACCCATGCCTCCTCTTAAATGCTCCACACGCTACTTGCCACTAAGCCACAAGGCTTTTTGTGTCATATTTTATCCCCAATTAATTATAAGGTCTAAAGGCCAAAGTCCAGGTTCCCTTAAAAAAAAACCAAAATAAATTGCAAGAGCCAAGGCTTGAACCCAGGCTCCCATACAACCTTAATGACGCCACAACCACTAGACTACATGCTTCCTTGTGTCATCTATTCAACACAATAATTTAAAAGCCCTCATCCAAGCATCCAGATTTTTTTTCTCTTAATACCAAAATTTTTGCTAAAGCCCAAGTTTGAACCCAAGATTTCTCTAACACTTCTCAGGGCCATTAACCACCAAAGCAGACATTTAATTGTGTCATTTCATTGCACAATTAAATACCTATTTACAACCTCTTTACGGACCTGTACTCAAGGCCCAATACTTATAGGCCCAAATTCGGGGTGTTACATGTCCGTCCACTAGGTAGTGTGAAAATGTACAATGACTTGAGGAAAGTGTACTAGTGGTCGGGGATGAAAAGAGACATTTCAGAGTTCGTTTCCAAATGTCTAGTGTGTCAGCAAGTAAAGGCTGAACACTAAGTACCTTCAGGTCTACTTCATCCTATAACGATCCTCGAGTGGAAGTGGGATTGGATTACCATGGATTTCGTGACGGGTTTTCCATTAACCCCAAAGAAAAAGGATGCTGTTTGGGTTATTGTGGATAGGCTAACAAAGTCTGCACAGTTCATACTAGTGTGTACCACTATTCCCTTGAGAGATTGGCTGACTTGTATATTTCCGAGATTGTGAGACTACACGGGATACCCTTATCGATTGTTTCGAATAGGGATCTGAGATTTACCTCGAGGTTTTAGAAAAAGTTACAAGAGGCTTTGGGGACTAAGTTGAGTTTTAGCACGTCATTTCACCTGCAAACCGACAGTCAGTCGAAAAGAGTGATTTAGATTTTAGAAGATATGTTGCAGTGTTGTGTTCTCGAATTTCAAGGTAGTTGGGAAAAGTACTTGCCATTGGTTGAATTTGCTTATAACAACAGTTATCAAACAAGTTTGAAGATGACGCCTTATTAAGCTTTGTATGGGTGAAAGTGTCGAACGCCCTTATATTAGACTGAGCTTAGAGGGAGTCAGATTCATGGGGTCGATTTAGTCAAGGAGACTGAAGAGAAAGTTAAAGTGATTTGTGACTGCTTGAAGGCCGCCTCGGATAGACAGAAATCCTGCGCGGATTTGAAACGAAAGGAAATTGAGTTTCAAGTAGGTGATAAGGTATTTTAAAAGTATCTCCGTAGAGGAAAGTCCTCAAATTTGGTAGAAAAGGCAAGTTGAGTCCTCGTTTCATAGGACCTTATGTAGTTGCCGAGAGAGTAGGGCCAGTTGCCTACCAATTGGATTTACCACCAGAATTGCAAAAGATTCACGATGTGTTTCATATGTCCATGCTATGTCGATATAGATCAGACCCTTCGCATGTAATTACACCATCAGAGGTCGAGATTCATCTGGATATGACTTATGGTGAAGATCCAGTCAAGATTTTAGCTCGAGAAATCAAACAGTTAAGAAATAAGAGTATAGCACTTGTGAAAGTTTTGTGGCATAGACATGGAGTTGAGGAAGCCACATGGGAACTCGAGGAGACTATGAGGGATCAGTACCTGAACTTATTCGTTGGTAAGATTTTTGAGGACGAAAATCCCTAAGGGGGAGAAATGTAACAACCTGATTTTGGGGACTAGTCAGAATAGTGGTCTCGAGACCACAAATCTGAAGTCAAAGAAATTATTTTGTTATTAATATAGAGTCATAGCATATTTATAATAGTGCATGAAAAAAATTGGTAAACTAATTTTAACGTTTGTGAGCTCAATTGCGAAAAAGGACTAAATTACATAAAGTGCAAAATCTTGAATTGATAGCTAAAGGTGTTATTTTATTAGAGAATCAAAATTGGGGGATTTTAAAGGACAATTAGACCCTTTTATAGGAGTATAACCGGCTATAGAGTCAAAGAGGAGACAAAATTTTCAAATTTGGTGAGTTAGGTGGCTTATTTTTGACTAAAATAGAAATAAATAAAGGAAGGATGATATCATCCCTTTTTCATCTTCTTTCTCTACCAAAAATCAGCCATTATAGGGGGTTTGAAAGTTTAAAATTTTCAGCAACTTGAAGCACTCACAAGTAAGTGATTTCCATGTCCTTTGTTGATGATTTTTGTACTTTTGAGACCCTTGAAGCATGAGCTTTCAAATGAGGGGTCTATTTTGCAAAATGGTTGAAAGTATAGGGTTTTTCCATGAGAGCATCTAGGGTGGTTTCTAAAATTTTATGGAAGAATATGAGTCTTGGGTGTGATATAAACAACTTTTGTGAAAGGTGTTAGCATGAAAACACTTAAAGGGACCATTTTGCATAAGTTGTAAAATAGATAATAAATGTGTGAAATAGTGGGATTTTGGAGTTGCTATAAGAGTCAATGAGGTTCGGCTAGTCTTGAGAAATAAATAAATTTGATAAAAATCGATTTTCAAGGCTAAGGGTAAAATAGTCATTTTTCCAAGGTCTAGGGGCAAAATGGTCATTTTACCAAAGAAGTGAATTTTCGATTGCTTAATTTTATTTAGTGATTAAATAAGTGTATTTTGCTATTATAGATTAAGAAATATCAAATTCGAACCTAGACCGAGGGAAACCTAAGCAAATCGACTAAATCGACTAGTTGCCACATTTTGTAATCCGAGGTAAGTTGTATGTAGATAATACAACTACATTGTTAATTATATGTGCTTGAATTATTAAAACATAAATTGCTTGATTGTGAAATTCAAAATGTATAATGATAAATGAGATAGTAGAATTTTCGTTGGAACCTTAGGAAGTAAATCGGATATCTATGCCATGATATTTGGGTTCATTCGTGTGTGAGCTAGTGTAAGACATGTCTGGGACATGCATCGGCCACATTATGAGAGCTGGTGTAAGACCATATCTGGGACATGGCATCAGTATGGAGACGAGGGCTAGTGTAAGACATGTCTGGGACATGCAACGGGCTCGAGATGTAAGCCAGTGTAAGACATGTTTGGGACATGCATCGGCTACGAGATGATAGTCAGTGTAAGACCATGTATGGGACATGGAGTCGACTTGAGATATGAGCCAGTATTATACCGTGTCTAGGACATGGCATTGGCACCTTACCCTATGCTTGAGGGTTATGTAATATCCAATAATATTCCGAATGGTTCAACGGTAAAAGTTATGTTCTTAAGCTAACGAGGAAAATATAACCGTGTTGTGAATGGTACAGGTACCTAATTGGTACGTATGAGATATGAGCCCAATATATAATATGTGACTTGTATTGATGGTAATGATTAAGTTATGCTTATGCCTACCTTGGTGTTATGAGCATGTTGATTATTGATAAATTGTTGTTGTATACTTACTTATATGCAACTTACTATGCTATTATGCTTACTCTCTTCCCTTTTCATTTCCTTATAGGGCTGCCTAGCTAGCTCAAGGATCACCAGAAGTTAGAGATATCGATCACACTATCAGCCAAAGCATTTGGTATAGTTGGATTTATATTTTTGAATATGGCATGTATAGGACTTAGACTTTATTATTTTATGTCATTGAGGTTTGGCTTGGTTTAGGCTGGAAACCCTTCAATTTGTATTAAGCCTTGAACGATGGCTAACATTCATTTTGAATTATAAAAGATGCATTATCATGGTTGAATGAATGTTTATTGTGGCTAATTTGGGTAATATAAATTATGCTTGTTTTGGTATTGGTTGGTATTTGTATAGAACTACATATGTAAGAGTGGCAATGGGGCTTGGTAAATAGCCTTATATTGTCCACACGAGTAGGCACATAGGTGTATGTCTAGACTGTGTGTGACATACGGTCTACCCCATAGGCGTGTGGTCTGGCCGTGTGACCCCTACACGTAAAAATATTAAGTTAGTATGCATGATAATAAGCACACGGGCAGAGACACGACCATGTGTCTCAGCCGTGTGAAGGGCACGACCTAGCACACAGGCGTGTGCCTTAACCGTGTGACATTTTAGGGTTGCTGATGTCAGAAACAGAATGTCCATTTTTTTACACGGGCTAGTACACGGGCGTGTCATGGTCGTGTAATGGACAGGAGCTAGGCACACGGGCGTGTGCCAGGCCGTGTGAAAACCCCTGTAGGTGTGCATTTAAAATAAATTCCATACGAGTGGAGGACACGGGCGTGTCCCTATATTACTTTGGCCGTTTGAGCCACATGGGCCATCAACACAACCTTTTTGAATTGGCTACACAGGCGTGTTCCCCTTTCACACGGGCGTGTACCCCTATGTTAAGTGACATTTTTCTATAGTTGGCAAAAGTACCTGAATTGGTTCCGAATGATTTACGATGTGTGTTTTGGGCCTCAAAGGCCAATATTATGGACATTTTTGATAAGTTTGAGAGATTTTAAATTTGTCCAAGTCTTGGAGACTTGAAATTGGTTGTAAGCACGAGTTTAAGTGAGGTAACACCTTGTATTACATCGCGGTGTAGAATACAGGTATGGGGTGTTACATTCCAAATAAACAAGAATATAATGAAACAATAATCTTAATCAAAATCATATTATGGGAATTACAACTAATTCAATATTCACCCAAATGATTCCAAACCAAAGATTATTAGCTCATAGGTTGGGCAATGAAATCCAAAATTAAATCATTCAGCAAAATTTCTCAAGTTTTACGAATAACAGAATTTAAAACCAAGAAAATAGAACAAAGGCAGGACTGCAGGAAGTTCTTGCTGCACTTCAACTTCTTATCGAGACTCTATGCAGATCTGTAATAACCCTAGCCCATCTCTGTCACCGGATTAGGGTTATGGAGTGTTACTAAACAATCAGAACAGTTAAACATTATATCATACAATATTATAATAATATCATAAACCATTTATTCTTAAGCACAATGTCCCTAAATCGAACCCTCGAGGCTCTAAAAATAACTTAGAAACAATTTGGGACCAATTTGAAATAGTTTAGAAAGTTTAAGAAAAGATGCAAAGTTTGCCAAACAGGGGTCACACGGTTGTGTCCCTCACACAGCTGAGACACAAGCCCGTGTCTCAGGCCGTGTAACAATCGAACTAGGGACACATAGCCGTGTCCCAGCCTGTGTCCTCACCCGTGGAACTCTCTAAGTAGGGTCATACAATAGTGTCACATGCCTGTGTACCAGGCCGTGTAACTCTCTGAGTTTCCCTACATGCCCGTGTGCCAGGCCGTGTGTTAGGCTATGTAACTTACTGACTTGCACCCTAGAGAACTCATCAAATGACACACGGCCGTGTGTCTCACACGGCTGAGTCACACGCCCGTGTCTTAGGCCGTGTGGACCCAAAATGAACCTTAAACAACAAGTTTACCAATTTAAGCTTACTTGGTCTCTAAGTAATCCTACTAGGCATAAGACTTATTGAAAGTGACATTAAACAAGCTAAAAACATGCTAAATCAACCATCCTAAGTGCCTAACCAATGTATCCTCATTGATACCATAAGTATATACAATTTTACAATAAAAAGAATTGTCATCCAATGTTAAATCACACCATCTAACATTCAACTAATATGCCAAACATAGGCTCCTCATTCACAACATTCCAATCACACTTACCATGAACTTGCACTTAAACATCTTACCTTATTCACATATATCATATAAGTTGACTATTTGCACTTAAGATTATATTTTAATCTTTTACATATCAATACAATAGTAATGACATACAAGCCTATTACATGCCATATAATTCAAAATGAACATTCCAAAAACTATCGAAAATGAGTGGATAGTGTGACTTGACTGCCGATCTGACTGTCCAACCTTCAAAGTATCTGCAAGAATAGAAAATAACACAAGCAAGCTCATTGAAGCTTAGTAAGTTCGATGTACTAAAACGATAAATCTTACCGAATTAAGTACAACAAATCAAATAATAATATTACAACCATATGTGTTCCATGTCATCCACAATCTTAAGCGGTGAATTGCAAAATTTGATTCAAAACTCAATACATGACAAAACCATCAAATCACAAACAAGTTACCTTACCAAGATTTACAATCTGATGAATGGCTTACAGATGTAAGTACATTGATATTCCAACCGAAACACACTAGATGCTCATAAGAGCTAATCCAACCGAAACACACCAGATGCTCATAAGAGTTGGTCCACCCGATAACACACCAATGGCTCTAAAGAGCTAGTCTAATCAAAATCACACAAAACAGGGAGTATAACACAAGAGTTCGCAAAAAATGCTGAACCTCGATCTAGTCGAGAAATATATATATATATCAATCCACAACAATCTCCACTCCAATCCCCCATAACACACCATATCTCAATTGTACTCTATCCCTCGTTCTATCCGATCCAAATATTGAAATTCAATAACATTTCTCAAATAACCTTACATCATCTGTAAACAAATATATCTACTATACCATTTTATATCATTCAACATTTCATATAAATGCTAAATTTTAAATCGCACGAACTTACTTGGACTGAATTGTAGTAGTTGTAGAAGTTTAAGGACTAATTCATGATTTTTTCCTTTTCCATGAATATCAATAGGGTCTTGATCTAAAATGTAAAATTTCTCATTATTAGCTTACATTTCACCTCCCAATTCACTTTACATTTTATACCCTTTTATTTTTTGAATTCACACAATTACCCCTATCTTTTACAACTTTTGCAATTTAGTCAAATTAACAGTTTTCTCAAGTCAACATTTCAGAAAAATATACTAGGCCCTTAAACAGTCCCTACTAAACATCAAATTTACTATCAAACCCTAAAAGTTTTACATTTTCACAAGTTAAATCCCTTAATCAAAATCTAACAAAAATCACTTCACAAAATCATCAAATAACACAATCAAAGCTTCAAATACATAATTATCATAAAAAACATTCAAGACTCATCAATGGAAACTTCTAAATTTTTTAACAAATTCAAAAACAAAGGTACGGGCTAGTTGGACCTAGTTGCAACGATCTCAAAAATATAAAAATTACAAGAAATAGGTGAGAATTGAGCTCACATGCACAAGGATGAAGAAACCGAAGCTTAAAGCTCTCTCGAATGGTGGTTTCGGTAAGGATTGAAGAAAAATGAATCAGAAATGTCTAATTTTTCAATTTGTGTTGTCTAATTGTCTAATTTTTAATTTATTTACTATTATGCCATTAACATATAATATTCTATCATTTTTAATTCTAATTGTCATCCCATCACATTAATTAAGGCTTAATTACCACATAGATCCTCTCTCAATAACTACTTAAGTCATTTGATCACCAAAATGCATTAATTAACAAGTTTTGTACCTTTTACAATTTAGTCTTTTTTCTTAAATTAGCTACCTAAACGATAAAATTTCCTAATCAAAATTTAATATGACTTTAATGACTCTATAAATATTTTATAAATAATACGTATGATCGACACAACAAAAATTTGTGGTCCTGAAACAACTTTTCCGTCACCATTGAAAATCTGTCTATTACAAGAATCTAAGGCAAATGTCTCTTCCCCTTGTTCGCGTATGTGATCTCCCATTTTTAACTGGTACCCTCTTTTTCCCTTCTTAATTACTCTACAGGGTTTTCTTATAGAGATAGTAACCACTCTCTTTCCTTTCTTTTCTCATCACAATCCATATATTTTCTTCTCTTCTCTCTCTTCCTTTTATAGGGTAGATCCGTCCCTTTCAGCACACATATTTTACTCATCTTTTTCAGGGTGATTTATCTGGCACAGGTACAACTGGCTAAGAGTGACGTGGATTGAGTGTTGCATCATCTTCCTAGAATTGTCGTAGCATTTCTATTGGCAATTTATCCCACCATTTGCTGAGGCAATGTTTTATCTCATTCGTTCACTTTTCCTCTTTCACTTTTCCTTCTTCTTGCTTCTTTCATCCTACCTGCACCTTCTACTAAAGACTACCAAACGTCTTTCTAGCAATTAAAAGTAACATAAATTTACAGTTAAAACATAATCCAAGCTTTATTATGTAACGCCCTTGTAATAAGTCTAAAATACAAACATATTTTCTTAATTACAAGCAAATACTTCAGTGAAGATGCTTGAAATATAACTCTTTTCAAGAGTTATCACAGCCCCAAACCTGAATTATTGCTTGTCCTCAAGAAAATATGTATGAGTATGCACGAATGTAGGTATGCATGAATTTTCCAAAACATTACAATCACCAAATATACCACTGGACAATCTAAAATTTATTTTTCACCTCTATTCTCAGCAGCCTTCTAAATAAAGAAAAATTGGTTCGAGTTCTATAGATTTGTTTAGCAAATGAAATGCATAAAATGTTTCCTAAAAATAAAAGCTCCTAAATAATTATGTAATTATGGCTATAGCAGACCTCTCCTAATATATTTAAAATATCTTTCCTCTAAATTCAATTTCATTATTCTCACTTATTCAAGATTTTAATAACAATTATTTTTTTCTATAGGGAATTCATCTTGTCACATAATTTCTTTGCTTGACAATCTCAATGGAGCAAACACTAGGCTTCCAGATATTTCATCATGTCACAATTTGTATGGAATTCACTCATAAAACTAGCTTTTAACTAAAAAGATGGATGGGGCAAACAACTTCCTCTTTAGCGACTCAATCTAACACTTCAATGGAGTGTCCTTAAATTATTATTAACTTTCTTTTTTATCAATCTTCTTTGAACTAATTTTTTTGATTAATAATATGATGGAGCAAACAAAACATTACTGACCTACTTAATAAATTCAAACATTGGAGTGCAAACTGTTGCTAAGATATTCCTTATCATTTACAAACAAATTTTTGAATTTGGATCAAGAAATTCAAGATGCATTAAAAGAGTCCTACTACAAACTTAATTGCATTGATACCCAAGTATTTCTACTTTTAAGAATCAATTTTTAGACAACTATCCTAAGCTAAAAAGACCTAACTACTAAAATAATTTTCTAAATTCATCAAAGAATTCTTATCCTCATCGAATATCCTAGACAAAAAATATACTTAGCGAAGCCTGGTAATTGTTTGGCAATTGTATGTCATGGCAAAGAAAATGGCAAGAAAATAAGTATTAACATACATATCTAATGCAACCTATATGCACAACACGCCCTCAAACCTAAAGGATGCATTATCCTCAATGCATAAAAATAAAAAATGTTAGATATCAAAACACATATTTACAAATATGGAAATGCAATAAAGAAAAAAATGAATGCATGAATGAGAAATAAAAGCTTGGACAGAAAATTTGTTACTCTTGATTTGGTGATCGGTAGTTTAACGTCACAGCAATAATGTGCAAGTGTACACTCTCGATGCAAGTACAGTAGATAGATGTGAGTTTGTCGGATATCGATCCCACAAGTATGGTAGTCTTTTTTCTATTAATGTTAGTTAATAACTAGATAAAAACCAGATAAATTGTGAGAATAGTTGTCGATGCAATACTTCAAAATAATAAAATAAAATATGATAGAAATAAATTGGGATCCTCAACATGAATCTTTAGCAAAATACTAAGTGCTTATAAGGTATAAGAGATAGGTGATTATCAAAGCAATAAAGTTTAATATATATCTTACCCAGCGTCACTCCTCTACTTAATCCAAGACTTAAACCTACATACTAACTCTACCTTCCAATGATGGCAATACGACAATATTAAAAACAAGTGGACTAAATTCCTCTAATCCTCACTCAACTTCCGTTAAAATGCTTGTTGACTCGAACTGCCATTGCACTTTCCAGTGTCAGTGACTGCAATAACACTTCTGTGTACAAAAACATTCAAACCCCAAGATTAAACAATAAAAGCAAGATTGAATAAAATAACATTTCAGAAAGAATTTATGTGTACTTCCATACAAATAGAAAACAGAGAATAATCACCAACATTTAGAAAGAAATAAGAAAGAATCAAGTGGGGAATACTATTCCTAGAAATCTCGGCTGAATCTCTCTATTCCCTCTTGTCTTGCACTTAGGTCTCCTCGTCAAAATCTAGTTTGCATCTGGTTTTCATGTTGGCTCATTAGTGAGAGGCTTAAGCTACCATAGCCGCAAGCCTCAAGGTAGGATGATGAAGATGATGATTTGAAAAATATCTCTCTTTCTTCTCACTGCCACATTTTATGCCCTCATCCAATAGTACAGGTGTCATTTCCCAAAATGATTATGTCCTTGTACTTACAGGTTGGTTATACCAGATTGGATAGCTCACGCAATTTTAGTTCTTATCCGGAAAGCTGTCAAGTGCGGCGACAATTCTGGATGCAATCTGGAATTTATTCATGCAACGACATTAATTCAAAAAGATAGCCAAATTAAGGATAAAATAAGCTAGGATTCGTTGAGTTATAAAATACAATTTACTAAACTGAAAATGCTCAAATGTATGCTAAGGATAACTAAATGGAAACAATTTAACCAATAAGTAAGGGGGAAAACCTATGTTCTTTCTAGTGCTATCACACCCTCAAACTTGATTTTTTACTTGTCCTCAAGTAAAACAGAAACTAGCAAGGCTACATAAAATATTACTAAGGTAAATGATCATTCTAGCAACTTAAACCCTCTAAATTCCCAATGGATGAGTCACATTCAGATGAAAGAATATTGCACCGACAATTCATAAGCATGAATGAATAAGGTTGCAACTTCATCAATGCTAGCATCATGCTTCAAACCCTAAGTTCTATCTACCATTACATCATTTATTGTACAATACTAATTATACATTTTTCTGGAATAAGGGATATCATTGCATTACTGTACCCTTAATCCTCAGAAGTAACGGTGGGGTCCAACAAACCCCAAGGAGTACGTAATTGCACCGACATACACTCATGCAGTGACAACCTTTGGCTAGATTGATTTTTCTAATGCTTGTATTGGAGTGTTCCCTTTTTAACATTCCATACTACACCCACTTTGAAGTGTCTCTAATTTATAACTATATATACATATATAAGCAGCTGCAAAAAGTAGATTCATTCAAAATTTAAAGAATGATAGCAGTCATCCATTACTAATGCAACCTAATCCATTCATCAATGAATTGAAGCTGCAACCTTCTATCAAATTTATCCAACTCATTCATTGATAATTTACATGATTCAAGAATTAAGCATCGAATGTAACAAAAAAATTGAACAATTTTCATTAACTATAATTAAACCTTGCATGCTTCATTTTCGAAAACAAAAAATTTTGAAATATGGGTGCGTTTTCAAGCCCCATGTGTATTCCGCCATACTTAAAGTTTGCATTGTCCCTAATGAACTAACATAAAAATGTAATGACAATAAAAAATATGCAATGAAAATGTATACTTATCAAAATAAAACTTACAACTATATGCAATGCATGAATACTATAACTAAAGCTTAAAATAAACTAAACTCAGTTATCCGCAGTTGTCGATGTAGCTGCATGATGTTTCTTTCTCCTCCTTCTGTCATCTTTTATCCTTGGAGCACTTTCTTTTCTTTTCTTTGGGCTTTGCACAATCTTCAGATTGCTCCTCAGTTATCAAATCTACCCCGGCATCGTTGACTACTTCCTATGTAGGAGAGGCCATCTGGAGTGGTCCAGTGTAGACCACTGTTGCCAATGAATTGCATTACTCCTCACTGGTTACCTTAGTAACTTTCGCCGGTTTCACTTTAGCTCACTCCAAATTATCAATATTTGTACCCATAGACTCGGATGCAGTGACAGTCTTTTCAACATAATCTTCTTCTTCTTTTTCTTTCTTATTTTCAGTAACTTCTTCTTCTTCAGCAACAACTTTCTTATTTTCAGTAAATTCTTCTTCTTCAGCAACAACTTCCTCTTTTGCAGCAGTAACTTCCTTATCAAAAATAGTGTCCTCTTGATAAAAAAAATACCACCTTCTAACAAGCTATCAATATTTCGTAGGCATTCATCAATGTCCCTAGATTCCTTTTTTTTCTCTTTACCAGAGACTTGCACAATGGGTAGGGATGCCATCAATCTATCTTGGTCTTTTAAGTCGTTATCTGAGGAAGAGAGGTCATAATTGTGAATGACTGGTGGAAACATTGGGAATTCCAGTTGTGGGGATGGGGTCAGTAGCACAAAGTGGCTATAATAGAACTGTTCCAGGCTCTGGTATAAGCATAAAACATATTCTGGGATTTCTCCATATCTTCTATTATAGCTACAAGCCTAATCTGCCTATTGTTGATGGAATTTACCATTTTTTTACATCCTTCAGTTTGTGCCATAATGGTGTCTTTACATTTAGGTTTATTACTTTGCTGTCGGCATTGGCTTGCCTTTTCTTATCTTGCTGGTTTCTGCTTTCTTTAGTATTCACGTGTCCTTGTCACGAGTCATATTTTCTATGAAGACTTCATTGATTGAGCCCTTATTTTCCAAGATTTCCTCGCCAGCATGGGGCACGATTCCTTTATGCTAACACAATAACATCACCAGTGATGGGAAAACCAAGATCCCAGTCTGCCTTAGGTGCAATCAGCTATTTCATGGTGAAATATTGCACCTATATCAATTTTTCTACCCTTGACAATAGAATGTATCAGACACATTCTGTCTAGGGTGATTGTGGTGCTGTGAATGGAGGGTTTGAGACTGCATTTGACAAAATGAAACCAAATTTTGCCTTGCAGCATCAGAAAGTGATGGTGCATTGTGTAATTCTTTTGATTGGAACCTGTCCATACTACTCCCTCGACACACAAGTCTCTCATCAATAGGTCTGGTTTTTCATCTGTGATGTCATTAATAAACTCTGAGTGTTTGTTGACATCGACCTTGGTGTTGTATAGCTTGTTGATTTTTTCAACATCCCATGGTATTAAACCTTCTCAAATGAAAATGAACTCTAACTCATGATCATAGAGATTAGCATAGAACTCACGTACCAATGAAGGAGAGTAGCTGTCGGGATGGGTGCAAAAACTTTCCCACTTTAACTTTGAAATGGTTTTAGAGAAAGGGAAATGCCCTGTTCGGGATGGAAGTTTCACTTCAACATGTTGTCCTGAAATCATTCCTTTGCCTCTTTATTCAAGAAGATTACTGGCTCATTTGTCTTTACTAGCCTAGGGGATTTCGATTCACGGACTGTGGTAGCAGAGGACGCATGTTCTCCTGTAGATTTGGTAGCTTTCTTAACCAAGCCTCTTGTTTTGGCCATATTTTGTTGAGGGAGAATGATTTAAAGTTAAAAAGATATGGTCTTGAGAAGAGAAAAGAAATAAAAATGGTTGCTTGAATATGTTATAGTCACTATAGTGAGAGTGGATTTATAATGAGTGAAAGAGGAAGATAGAGAGGCGTGTTGTTTTGTGGAGAGATATAAGGCTGACGGGAAGAGTTGTGTCCAATAGAAATTGTGCCCGGTTAAAGGGATCAAACAGTTGATTGAGTTTTGATCCAACGGTGGAATTTGAATTTCCTTAAATTCTGATGGGATATAAATGGTAGTACAAACTTATGGAATACGCCGATAGCAGAAGTTTAATGTGTCGACAAAGGCAGCTAATTTATTCTGCAAAAAGAAAGGGAAACAAACTTTAAAAAAACAAAAATAAAATAAACTAAAATAACAGAGTACTAATTAAAAATTAAAACTTTTCGACCAATTTAATGGTCTCTACCTGCTTTTGATCATTGTTGCCAAAATAGTGTTTCATCCTCTATCCGTTTACTTTGAACTAGTGTCCATCACGTAAATCTCGAATTATGACTACATCATGAGGAAATACGATGACAACTTCAAAAGGTCTAGACCAACGTGAATGCAATTTACCTTGGTGCAATTTGAGTCGAGAATTGAATAATAAAACCTGTTGACCTGCAATAAATTATCGCTATAAAATAATCTTGTCATGCCAGCATTTGGTCTTTTCCTTGTAAATTGTAGCATTTTCATAAGCATTTCTCCTAATCTCCTCTAGTTCAGTGATATCCAATAGTCTTTTCTTTCCAGCTTCATAGTCCATGTTCACTTGCTTAATTGCCCACATTACTTTGTGTTCCAATCTGACTGGAAAGTGACATGCTTTCCCAAAAACCAATTGATATGATGACATCCTTAATGAAGCTTTGTATGCTATTTGCAATGCCCATAAAGCATCATCCAATCGAAAAGACCAATCTTTCCTCAAAGGTTTAACAACCTTCTCAAGAATGTTCTTAATTTGTCAATTCGATACATCAGCTTGTCTATTGGTTTGCAGATGATAAGTAGTAGTCATTCTATGATTAACTCCATATCTCTTCAGTGTGGTCACGACATGGTTGCAATGAAAGTGTGTACCCTGATTACTAATCAATGCCTTTGGTGTGCCAAAACGGGTGAGTATATGCTTGTGAAAAAATTTTGGCACTGTATTTGCATCATCCTTTGGGACATCAACAACTTCAACCCACTTCGAGACATTGTCAACAACTACTAATATATAAAGATTTCAAAATGAGCTCAGAAATGATCCCATAAAATCCATACCCTAAACATTAAATAATTTAACCTCCATTATTGGTTGCTACAACATTTTATTACGTTGGGATATGGAACGGTGCACTGACACCTATTGCATTGATTCACAAAATTGTAGGTGCCTTTGAATAATGTCAGCTAGTAGAATCCTGATAGCCGCGGTTCTCATACCACTAAAATGACCTCTATAAGGAGCATCATGATAATGCTTCCGGACTAAAAGCATCTCCTCTTCCGGAACACAACGTCGAATGATATTGTCATTGCATACCTTGAATAAATATGGCTAGTTCCAATGATACTTCACTATGTTACGAAGTAATCTCTCTTTTTTATGGCCTGTGACACCCAATGAGAGTTTTCCACATACTAGATAATTAACAAAATCTACATACCAATGAGTTGCATCTATAGCAAATAACTTCTCATATGGAAATGCGTCGAAAATTTGAAGTATGTTTCCATCTTCGCTGCCAACTTCCAATCAGAGACAATTGGTCTACAACTTGATTCTCTGAATCCTTACGAACTTTTATCTCGATGTCAAATTCTTGCAGCAGTAATATCCAGTGTATCAGTCTTGGTTTGACATCTTTTTTTACAAAGAGATATCTCAATGCCAAATGATCTGTGAATATAGTAACCTTTGTGCCGAAAAGATATGAATGAAACTTGTTGAAAGAAAAGACTACAACCAGCAATTCTTTCTCTCTGGTTGTATAATTGAGTTGAGCTTGTTTTTCTAGGATAATTAATGGTGTGAAATATTTTTCCCTTTCTTTGTTCTAGAACCACACCCACAACAAAGTCATTTGTATCGTACATAACTTTAAAAAGTTGATACCAATTGGGTGCAATGACAATGGGTGCATTCACTAGCTTCTTTTTTAACTGAATAAAAGCATCTAGGCATGAATCATCAAAGAAGAATTTTCGATTCTGTTCCAGCAATGAGCATAAGGGCTTTGCAATTTTTGAAAAATCTCTAATAGACCTTTGGTAAAACCCCGCATGTCTAAGAAAATTGCGGATACCTTTCATGTTTTTTGGTGGAGGTAATTTCTCAATGATTTCTACCTTAGCTTTGTCTACATGAATGCCTACACAAGAGATGCGATGGCCTAACAAAATACCTTCAGTTGCCATGAAATGACATTTTTCCCAATTTAGGACAACATGTGTGTCCTCGCATCGCTTCAATACTTTGTCCAAATTGTCAGATTAATGATCAAAATCATTCCCATAGACTAAGAAATCATCCATAAAAACCTCTAAAAATTATTCGATCATATATGAGAATATTTCCATCACGCACCTTTGAAATGTGGCTAGTGCGTTGCAAAGACAGAAAGGCATACTACGACAAGCGAAAGTACCAAAGGGGTAGGTGAAGGCTGTTTTCTCTTGATACTCTGGTGCAATAGCAATTTGATTGTACCCAGAATAGCCGTGTAAAAAGCAATAATAGGCATTTCTAGCAAGCCGATCCAGCATTTGGTCGATGAAAAGAAGTGGGAAGTGATCCTTCTTTGCGGCTGCATTCAATTTGCGATAATTTAAATAAACTCACCATCTTGTGGGAATACGTGTAAGAATTAATTCATCCTTATAGTTGCGAACCACGATGATGCCACTCTTTTTAGGTATGCATTGCATTGGACTTACCCAATTGCTATTAGAAATCGGGTAAATAATTCCAACATCAAGCCATTTTTTTATTTCCTTCTTGAAAACTTCTATCATCTTCTCATTTAATCTTCTTTGCTATTCAATTGATTGCCTGCCTTCTTCTTCTAGCTTGATCTTGTGCATGCAAAAAATAAGGACTAATACCTTGAATATCAGCAATACTTCAAGTAATCGCTCGTTTATGTTGCTTGAGAATATGGACTAATTTCTCTTCTTGAATTACATCCAGTGTTGCAGAGACAATAACTGGGAGATTATTGTGGTCACCTAGAAAGACATATTTAAGATGAGGAGGTAGTGGTTTCAATTCCAGAGTAGAAGCTTCTTCAATAGATGGCTTGAAAATTGGGGTTGTTCTGTTGGTTAGGTCTAAGGATTTAATCTGCCATCCATGCTTAAGTTCAAGATTATGAGCTTCAAACATGTTGTCACTATCGTCTAAGGATCCGGCATCAAATGTCACTGCAGACTCTTCAGAAAGTACTGTGCTTTGTTCATTAAACTCTTCCTCAATTAGATCATCTAGCACTCAACAGTATGACATTCTTCTTTGTCCTTACATTGAATAGATTCAAAAACACTGAAGATGACCTGTTCATCATTAAGTCGTATGGTTAGTTCACCTTCATAAACATCAATAAGAGTTCGGCTGGTGGCTAAAAATGGTTGTCCCAAGATTATAAGAACCTTCTTTTCTGCCTTGCAGTTAAGTATGATGAAATCAGCCGAAAAAATGAATTTATCCAAACAAACTAAGACATATTTTATTTTCCCTTTAGGTTGAGCCAATAATCGATCGGCTAGTTGTTATGTCACTGCAGTAGATTTCATGTGACCAATTCCCAAATTTCTGAAAGTAAATAGTGGCATTAGGTTAGTGCTAGCTCCCAAGTAGCATAAAGCCTTACCCAAATAATGATTTCCAATTGAACGTGGGATGGTAAAGCTCCCAGGATTTCAATTTAGGGGGCAACTTGTTTGTCAAAACAACACTATAGCCTTCTGTGAGTGCAATAGTTTCTATATTAGGGAGCTTCTTCTCTTTGGACAAGAGGTCTTTCATAAATTTCCCATAACTTGGAATTTGTACTAGAGCATCTATTAAAGGAATGTTGATCTCTATTTGCTTAAGTGTGTCCAGGAACTATTGATACCACTTGTCATGCTCATTCTTCCTAAATCTTAGTGGGAAAGGTAAAGGCAGAGATATATCTGCTTGTGCTGACATCTTTGATTGCGTCGATAGTTTTGAAGGTTAGACATTAGGCATATAAGTGACAATTTGTGGAACTTCTTTGTCTGATGAATCGAAAAAGTCTTTAGATTCAACCTTCTCATCAGTAATCACTCTATCCATATCTTGAGGTGCTACAATAGAGTCTAGAAATGGTTTGCCAGTTTGTTTACCACTCCTTAGAGTGATAGCCTTACAATGTTCTTTCCTCTTCGAACTAGGATTTTTTGTGTCACTAGGTAATGAGCCTGGTGGTCGAGTATCCAAATTTAAAGGAAGTTGTCCTAATTATGCCTCCAAAGCTTGAATGAAAGATTAATTCCCTTGTACGATAGCTTCCGTGTGAGTAATATGCTCCTGCATTAATGTCTCAAGAGTTGCTAACGGGGCAGAAGTAGAAGCTTGTGTGTACAGTTGCTGTCGATGTCCTTGAACATGTTGATTTTGTATTGAAGAGTGTTGTGGTTACATCATAATTTGGTGTGGATATGTCTGGCCTTATTGTGGATACATCTGAGTGTGCTGATTATAGTTCTGCTATTGTGGATTGTAGTTTCCTTGCCTGGGATTATAATTGCCCTAAATAGATGTATTCCTATATCTGAATGTCGTAGAATTTTGTTCAGCATTTTGAGTTCCCCAAAATGGTTGGTTGCGTGTAGAGTTGTTGTAAGAATTACCATAAGAATTGTTACAGATGTTATAACAGGCATTCTCTGCATGTTGTGGACAATCTTCATAGCTATGGTTGTCACTACAAATCTCACAACAAAAAGTAGGAACATCAACTTGCTGAGCGACTTGTATAGGTGCAACTCCACTAGTCCCTTGCATATTTTTAATCATGTTTTTGAGAGAAACTTGAGCTCTTAGTTCAGTTATTGCATCCAATTCAATGACTCATGGAGTAGTTTTTGCTTGTGCAGCTCTGGAGATAGGGTATTGATAATCATTCTGAGCAATTCTCTCAAGAATTCTCACAGCATCAATATAAATACAATCCAGCAGAGGTCTATTGTAGCAACCCTCAGTGTAATCGGAACAGTTGTTTTGGGACCACAAATCTGATCTCGGAAGAGAAATTTATTTTAATATTATTTTATGATCTACAGAATTATAAAAATATCGTGTGAGAGTTTTGTTAAGAAATTTTACCGTTTATATGTCTAATTTGATAAAAGGACCAAATTGCATAAAATGCAAAAGTTGAGTTCTAGTAACTATATGTATCAAATAGCTATGGAATTTAAAATTTAAGGTCCTTATATAGCAAATAGACCAATTATTGGGGTTAGTAGATAATTATGATGATTCATTCATGGAAATTTATTTAAAAAAAGGATGAAATTGGAAAGAAAAAATGAAAATCTGAAAAATAATAAAATAAACAAAATATCATCATTTATGTTCATCTTCTTACCGAAAAATACATGGAATCCCTAGGAAAGAGAAAGCAAGCTTTCTTGGCTTAATTGGGTAAGTAATATTGTCTCGTTTTTTGTATTTTTTATATTTTCGAAACTGGAATAACTTAATCTATCTATTTTGGGGATTAATTTGTAAAGATATTAAAGTACAGGAATTTTTCCATGGATGTAAATGCTAAAATTTTGAAATTTATGATAGAAAATGAAAGGTTGTTGATAGATAAACAACTTTTACGAAGAGAATTTTGATGAAATTATGATTTGGGGACTAAATTGAAAAGTTGTAAAACCCATGGAAAATTTTGATTTTTGTGACATGCATGGGCTGCTACTATAACATGTAAAAATTGGTTAGGCTTGAAATAAGGATTATATTGCATGAATTTCATTTTTCAAGCCTAGGGACTAAATTGTTATTAATTAAAAGTTTAGGGGCAAAACAATGATTTTGCCAAAGATGTGAATTGAATTGAAATGAACATGAATTGATGTTAAATTTACTCATATAGATCTGGATAGACCAAATTCTGAGTTAGAATGAGGAAAAAAGAAAATATCAGATTAGTAGATATTATGTACATGATAAGCTTCTAGTTATATAGCCCGATAAGCATCCCTCGATATGGCTCTTTGAGAGCTACCTGTTATATGGCTCGAGAGAGGGCTTCCTGATTATGTACTCTAATGAGTACTCGTAAATATGAATTGGCAGTTTATGATTTGTACACTTCGAGTGTACTACCTGGGTATCCATCAATATTTCAAATAAATTCAACAGGCAAAGTCCGGAGATGAGAAAATATGAGCACAAAATGAATTGTTATACGTATCTGCCTGAAATACATGAAAATGATGACACATGATATATGGAAATATGAGATGATAATAGATGAACATGAAATTTGTTTGATGAATATGTTCATCCATGATTATAGATTTGTATACCTTGCATGTACTAACCGTGTGACATTGATATTTCAAATGATTTAATGAGTAAAGTTCCTACAAGAAATGATCTGAACTAGAGACGCATTATTATGATAAGTTACTTGAAATACAAAGATATGTTTTGTATATGTTATATGAATACATGATATGGAAAGTATCTGTACATGGAAATCAAATTATTGTTGAGCCCATACATGTTTCTTGATATTTATATGACTAGCAAGGGTGATGAGGATATGTGTTTAGGCACTTGGCCAACAAAACTTGGGAATGAAATGAATGTTTAACTTATGGTTATAAAATAAATGGCTTTATTTTTTCCACACAGACAGAGACAAAGACGTGTGTTTCAGCCGTGTGACACACGACAATGTGCATGGACGTGTGATTTGGCCATGTTTCCCTTGCATATTAAAAATTAAGAAATAGAATGCTCAGATATTATCACACGGGCAGAGACACGGGTGTGTGTCTCTGCCGTGTGTGTCACATGGCCCAGTACATAGGCATGTGTCTTGGTCGTGTGACCCTGCACCAAATTATTAAAAATTAAATTGTCCACATGGCCAAGCACACGGGCGTGTGGCTGGCTGTGTGACACAAGTCAGAGAGTTACATAGGTAAGGACACTAACTAGGACTTGGGCTTGTCATTTGGCCATTTGAGCCACACGGGCGTATGTCCCCTGCACTTAGGAAAATTTAGTAATTTCGCGAAAAATTCTTTGAGTTTTCAATTTAGTCCCAACTTACTTGTAATGCATATTTTGGGTCTCGAGGCTCTTATAAGGGACTTAATGATTGATTTCTAATATGAATACTGTATAAATGTGAAATGTTTGTTATCTGATCTGTAATCTATGGTAATGCTTTGTAACCCTATTTCAGTGACGGATTCTGGTTGGGGGTGTTACATCCATTAGCGGATACATTGACAAGATTCCTTGCATGTGAATTTATCCCATTATAAAAAATCTCAATTCGTGTTTCTGGTTGAATGGCGTACGTGGGACAATGTTGATGTAAAGATTTATAACGTTCCCATGTGGTGTGAAGATTTTCATCGTCCAGCTGATGATAGGTAGTAATATTATTTCAAAGACGAGCATTCATTATCGACGAGTTAAATCCCAAAACAAATTGTGTTGCTTGTGCATTCTAAGAAGTAATTGATCCGACAAGTAGTCCAAAAACCCAAGTATGGGCTTTTCCTTGTAGAGAATAACGACATAATTGCATCTTTAAGGCATCATCAGGAATGCCTTGTTGACTAAAGGAATCACAAATCAATAAAAAGGATTTAAGATGTTCTCTCGCATCTTCATGTGGCAGTCCAGCATATTGGCCATGAATTCAACATTTGAAACATTACTGGCTTAAGTTCAAAATTCCCAGCTTGGATTGCTAGCATAACAACTCCTGGTTGTAAATCATCCAAGACAGGTACTACCAAATCTTATATAGTCCAATTTTGTATGCGAGCATCTTGTGGTAACAATTGGTTATTAACATTTTGCTGTAGCATCAGGGGTATGGTTGCATTGTTCCTGGTAGAGTCATATTTCTTTATTCTCAAGTCTATTTCGAATTGTCCTTTCAATTTATAAATAAAAATTGGTAAGAAAATTTGAATTTCTTCAGGTTATAAAATACCTAAATTGAAGTTAAAGAAATAGCAACAAAGAAAAAAAATAGTTAATGAATACGAAATATTATAAAAGGAAAATAAAATGCAAATAGAAAACAGTCATGTGTACTTATATACAAGTAGAAAACAGAGAATAATCACCAGCATTTAGAAAGAAATAAGAAAGAATCAAGTGGAGAATACTATTTCTAGATAACTCATTGAATCTCTCTATTCCCTCTTGTCTCACATTTAGGTCTCTTCGTCAGAAGCTAGTCTACATCTGGTTTTCACATTGGCTCACTCGTGAAAGGCTTAAGTTGCTATGGCCGTAAGCTTCAAGGTAGGATGATGAAGAAGATGATTAAAAAAATACTCTTTTTCTTCTCACATCTACCTTTTATGGTGTCCTTTCCCAAAATCATTTTGTCCTTATACGTAAAGGTTGGTTATACCAGAGTGAACAACTCATGCAATTTTAGTTCTTATTCGGACAGCTATCAAGTGTGGCAACAATTCTGGATGTTAGACTAATGAGAGATTGTTAATGATCTTAGGTTCTTGATATCAGAGGCATTTTGGCTATAGTTCTCTAATAGGTGTGTAATCACACTACTTCTATTGTGAAATGGCAAAAGCAGAGTAACTGGCATCATCGATGCCACACGAGTGTATGCTTGCTCGTGTAGTCGTCTAAACGCATAAGCGTGAGCATGTGACCGTAGAGACCACCACGAGCGATCTCGTGGACGTAGGTCATTTTGGGTCACGTTGAGTCGTATGAGCCCTAAGGGCTCGTGGGCCCCATACGGGTAAAATCGCACGGATGTGTGGAGATTATTGGGTGGGCTGTGTAGTTTACACGGCCAAGGTCATTATTTGGGCTTAATGGGCCACACGAGCGTGTGGGCCTACGTGGGCTATATTACAGGCTTGGGTCCATTTTCACTGTTTAATTGTTAAGGTTTCACGGGTCGAATGAGACGACTGTGGACCTACTGTTGGGTCGGTAAGTACATCTAGACCCTAAATTATGTTATGACTATTATAACCCTATGAGGTAAAAGATGAAAATACCCTATATGTTGTTTGACTGTTGAGCATGCCATCTTTATTGTATGAACATTTATATTATGTTGCATTGCATGGGGTGGGATATATGATATTGGAGGAAGTGTACTAAAAGGCTATAAGCCTATACTGGCAGTTTTGCTGTAATTACTGTTAGTGCCGAAACTGGTACTATATTCTGGAGTGTAGGGATAGGTGGGTCGATTTTATCCTTACATAGAGTGTAGGGCTGGACGGAGTGGAGTGTAGAGGATGGATGGGTAGGATCTTTGTATGCATTTCTGATACTGTTCTAAAATGGGCTAAGCCCCACACCGATACTGTTACGAAATTGGGCTAAGTCCCACACTGATATTTAGACTGATATGGGTTTAGGCCAAGACTATTCAACACTGTATGTTTGACTTTTGATAAATATGGATTACACACTGAGTTTTCATAAACTCACTTTTCTGCTTATCTGCACAGGTAATCCATAGGCGGGTCGGTGCTGCAAGGGACTCGGAGATGGCCACACTATTGTTTATGCTTCCGTTTTTGACTTTTCAGTAAAAGTAGTTTTCATAGGGTAAATTTTATGTAATAAGGTGACTTTAAGTTATTATTTTTAATTGGGGATTTATTTAATTTAGTTTATATCTGTTAGTAGTAGGATTCGATTTTTTAAAAACAAATGATTTTCAACTACCACATTCCGTAACTCATTTTAAAAGTTTCCGCAATGAGTAATGTTTTTAAAATGTAATACCAACTTAGTAAGACACTTGCTTTGCTAAACAAACCTGTAAGTTAGGAAGGAAAAATATAGGATAGCTTTTCACCACAACGGGGTTTGATTACAAAATAGATTCTTAAACGGGAATACACTTTCAAGACATAACCCAGTGTGACACCGCAGGTTCGACCATAACGTCTAGGCCAGGTTTGGGGTGTTATATTTTATGGTATCAGAGCCAAGTTGTAAAACTCGACTGTGGATTTGAGTTTTTCCTAAAAACGTAAATTTTAAAAGCAATTATTTCAAATAATGGAAAAATATTTTGAGGTGTTGTTCCGAATGTATGGTCTACTGAGTCTCTTGGTGCCGAACCTCTAAGTTCTCTAAAACTACTGGTTGATTTAATTGAAATACTGAGAATATCGTAGAAAATAGACTGTACTGAAACCTTTATTAGGGTTACCTAAAATTGTAGTAAGACTATGATCTGCGAGAACAAAAAACTTTGAATTATTGATGCTATTTTCATAAGACATCCGTTAATAAACACTGGAACTGCAAAGCTGATACATAAAACTGTTAATACAGATATTACACAAATCGATAATGAGCACCAAAGGTACTCGTGGAAGGGGTACTAGAGGCCACGGTGGAGACCGTGGAGGTGCTTGGGCTGGGTCTTCAGCATCGGGCCATATGCTTAACATTGAGGCAAGAGAGGCACTGGCTTCACTAGTAACTGAGATTGGGTCACACGATCGTGCAGTTGAGGATGACGCATTGTCACAAGCTATGCTGTGAATTGTCGAAAGGGTCGCTGGGCCTAATACTGGTATTGTGGGCCGCGAGTCAGTAACGGAGTGACTTAGGTCTAATGGGGCTAAGATCTTTAAAGGTGTCACTGGAGTTGCCCCTAATGTGGTTGAATATTGGATAGAGGCTAGAGAGAGGATCATGGATGATCTCGACTACACCCTCGAGCAGAAACTAAAAGGTACAATATCATTGCTACGAGATGAAGCCTATCAGTGGTGGCTTATAGTGAAAGAGGGTATATAGCCCGATCGATTAACTTGGGAGTTTTTCAAGAATGCATTTTAAGGAAAATATGTGGGTGCTAGTTATATGGATGCTCGCAGGAAAGAGTTTCTGAGTCTGATCCAGGGGGATAAGTCCGTGGCTGAATATGAGGCGAAATTTTTGAGATTGAGCCGCTATGCGCGAGGCATAGTGGCAACTAAGTGTGAGCATTGAGTGCGGTTTGAGGATGGCCTCAGAGATAATCTACGAGTTTTGATAGCTCCACAGAGGGAGCGAGAATTTACCGTGTTAGTAGAAAAAGTAAAGATTATTGACGATGTGAAACGCACTGAGCGCCAGAATCGTGAGTAGGACAAGGGAAGGAGCAATAGGGTTTAGGAACCCTCAAGTTTAGCTATGAAGCCTAGGAAAAAGCTTAGAGTTGATGGACCAGCCAGAGTTGGGCCCCCTACTGCTATTTTTAGGTCGCAACCTTGTACTGTTTGTGAGAAACGCCATGAGGGTGAGTGTTGGGGACGGATAGGGGCATGTTTTAGTTGCGGATCTATGGAGCACCGTATTAGGGACTGTCCGCGGAGGCCCGCAGAGAAGGTTTCAACAACCACTGAGAGGCTGTGGTCAGGTCAGGGGTGGAAATGATATGGGTCGTTGGCATGAAGCACCGAGTAGAGGTGCGGGTCATACTGAGGCAAGGCAGCCGGCACTGGTTTATGCTGCATGTCACTGAGAGGACGGAGACGCCCCAGATGTCATACAGGTACGTTCTTTATTCATAATGTACCTTATACTGCATTGATTGATGTTGGATCTACGCACTCTTATATAGCATGCACTGTGTTTGATACTTTGGGTATAATGGTTGAAAACGCTATGAGTGAGGTTACCGTGTTGAGTCCATTAGGACAGTCGGTGAGAGTGAATAAACTATTTAAGAATATAACTTTGGAGGTTCAAGGAATGATCTTTTTAGTGGACTTAATGGAACTTCCTTTTGGGGAATTTGACATAATATTGGGCATGGATTGGTTGGTCAAGCATTAGGCAAATTTGGACTGTGCTGCAAAGCAGATGATGTTGAGAACTGAAAAGGGTGACGAGGTAATTGTAATTGGATAGCGTCGGAATGATCTCTCAAATGTGATTTCTGTGCTGAGAGTTGAGAAGATGGTTCGTAAGGGTTGCGAGGTGTATTTAGCCTATGTCAGTGCTTCTAGATCTAAAGTTGTGTCTGTTAAGGATATCAGAATTGTTAAGGAGTTTCTGGATGTCTTTTCCGATGAGCAACCGGGGTTACCTCTTAGTCGCGAAGTTGAATTTGGGATAGAGCTCTTGCCTGGTATAGCTCCGTTGTCTATCGTCCCTTATAGAATGGCACCGAAGGAGCTTGAGGAGCTTAAAGCATAGATTCAAGAGTTACTAGATTGAGGGTTCATCCGCCCTAGTGTGTCTCCGTGGGGAGCACCAGTGTTATTTGTAAAAGAGAAGGATGAAGCCATGCGTATGTGCATTGACTATCGGTGTAACACCCCTATAACCCGTGTCCGTCGCCGGAGTGGTTTATGAAGAGTTACTAATCCCAAAATTTAATATTTTAAAAACATACGTAATAATAATATATATATGCATCGCCAAACTCAGTTAAAGATCGAGATTCAAACTTCTATCGACATTCAAAAGTAGCCATATTCACATGGCTTATATACAAATACATCTCGAAATATCATTCACTTAAGTCTATACCATACATGCCATACTAACTCCAAAACATAGTAGTACCCCAAAATGATAGATAGTGTGACGAGTAGCTGACGATCCCCTTTCCGAGCAGGTAACTGGAATTAACAATCTATAAAATAGAGAACGTAACAAATGGAGTAAGCTTTCATAAGCTTAGTAAGTTTTAAGCATCACAAATAATTAAAACTTACCGAAATTCAAAACATTCATTTAAACAGACTTATTCTCAATTCAAATTGCTTCATGGTCGAATACACATAAACATAAACATAGACTCTCAGCACATATTTTTCTTTTACTAAAAGTTCATGCAATGCATTTAAATCAAATAATCTCATATAATAACAACATTTGACCGAATAGGTCATTGTTTTACTCATAGATATAACAATCATTCACACTTAAGTATCATTCTTTGATACTAATAATTCACAAAATCATTGACTGAATGTACATGAGTACATAAAGAAATTTTAACATATAATTCATATACAAATATACCATGACCGATTAAATCATTCTCATATTCGCAAATATAACCATCCATCATATTTATATATATTCTTCTTTGATGCTAATGATTCACTTCGAAATCAATTCACCGATGAGTAAGTAATACGTACCTGGACATATTAAATGTATAGTACTTACTCGACGATGGTTTACTGCGAACATTCAATATCGTAATCTTACTTAACTTACTGGTATTAAGCCTGTCAGGTCTTAGGACTTGAAACCAATTACCAACACAAGCCTGCGGGAATTTAAACCCGGTATAATACCAGCTCGAAGCCTGCGGGACTTTAGCCCGGACATATTTCCAGCACGTAGCCTGCGGACCTTAAGTCCGGATATAATTCCAGCACATAGCCTGCGGACCCTAAGTCCGGATATAATTCCAGCACATAGCCTGCGGACCCTAAGTCCGAATATAATTCCAGCACATAGCCTGCGGACCCTAAGTCTGGATATACATCAATATCATGCATATTTAATCATATATTAACATAACTTATTTAACTTATCACATTAGCAGTCATTTGCTACGTTCGATATAAGCTCCATATGAATACCATCATTTACATTTCGATTCGAAAGTCATACATAAATATCACATATCCATTTTACCATTCAAGCTTAACACATAGTGACCATTCGACTATAAGTCATATACATAAATTATTTATCACACAAATTAATTCAAGTAGAACCAAAAGGTCATAATTCATCTAATATACACATATCAAGGCATCACCAATTATATACTAAAGGTGACTACTCAAAAGTTACCTCGAATATTTTCGAACAGTCTCAGATCAGCTATTCAACTATTTTCTCTTTTCCCTTGTCCAACCTTGGTTCTCTATGCTCTTGAGCTTATTCAAGACTATAAAGGAGTAGCCGAATGCTTGTTTCCCCTCCCTTCTCTTCTTAGAATTTTCGGCCAAAGAAATAAAAAAGATGAACACTTTTCTTTATTTTCTTTGTTTTATTCACTTCATTAATTTAACACAATTTTTTTATTACATGTTTCTTACCACTATTTAATATAATAATATTAACCCATGCATATAATGCCCATAAGTATGAGCTTGGTCGGCCACTATTGTCAAAAAGAGATATTTGACATGCAAGTCCCATCTTTTTATAACATGTATTAATAGACCACTTTTAAATTTAGCTATCACATTTCACAATTGTCTCACATAAGTCCTATTTAATAATTTCACATACAAATGACAAAATTAGAGCATGAAACTTTCACATATGCATGTACACATATAATAAGCATAGAATATAACAATTAATTATTTTTATGACTCGGTTTTGTGGTTCCGAAACCATTTCCCGACTAGGGTCAAATTAGGGCTGTCACAATCGGCAACTGAACAAATTGACTATTAAGAATAAGTACCCCCTACCGAAGATTGACGATCTATTTGACCAGTTCTGAAGAGTGTCAGTCTTCTCCAATATTAATTTCCAATTGGGGTACCATCAGCTGAGGGTCAAGGAGATTGATGTTTACAAGGAAGCATTTAGGACTCATTACGGTCATTACGAGTTTTTAGTGATGCCGTTTGGGCTGACAAATGTACCAGCAGCTTTTATGGATTTGATAAACCAAGTGTTTCAGCCCTACCTGGATCGGTTCGTAGTGGTGTTTCTAGATGATATTCTGGTACATTCAAAAATTGAGGAGGAGCATGATGCACATCTCTAAGTTGTTCTACAGAATCTGAGGGAGAAACAATTGTATGTGAATTTCAGCAAGTGTGAATTCTGGCTACGTGAGGTAACTTTTCTGGGTCATGTGGTGTCTGTTGAGGGGATTAGGGTTGATCCTCAGAAAATTGAAGCAGTTTTGGATTGGAAGCAACCTAAGTCGGTGTCTAAGATTCAAAGTTTTCTGGGATTGGCATGGTGTTATAGATGGTTTGTTAAGGGGCTTTTGTTGATTGCTGCACCTCTAACTAAGTTGTTGCGTAAAGGCGTACCATTTAACTAGACTGATAAGCAACAGGAAAGTTTTAAGAAACTTAAGAAAGTTCTAACAGAAGCCCCTGTCTTAATACAGCCAGAGTCTGGAAAAGAATTCACTATCTATAACAATGCATCACATGTTGGCTTGGGATGTGTGTTGATACAAAAGGGTAAGGTAGTTGCATATATGTCTCGTCAGCTTAAGATGCATGAAGTAAACTACCCGACACATAACTTGGAGTTGGCTACGGTGGTATTTACACTAAAGATTTGGAGGCATTACCTGTATGGTGAGAAGTGTATCATTTACACGAATCACAAGAGCCTCAAGTATCTTCTCACTCAGAAGGAGCTGAATCTTAGGCAGCGTAGATGGATTGAGCTATTTAAGGATTATGACTATTCGATTGAATACCATCCTGGTAAGGCTAATGTGGTAGCCGATGCACGGAGCAGTAGGGCTATTACTGATTTGAGGGTGATGTTTGCTCGTCTCAGTTTATTCGACGATGGTAGTTTACTGGCAGGACTTCAAGTTAAACCAAGGTGGATTGAACAGATTAGAGGTAAGAAGTTGGAGGATTAGTCACTGGGTTCTCGTTTTCGATAGATAGAGAATGGGTAAACTTCAGATTTTGGGCTAAATAGTGAAAGGGTACTCTATTTTTATGGGAGAATCTGTGTACCGAAAGATACTAATCTAAGATAGTCTATACTGCAAGTAGCGCATAGTAGCCCTTTCGCTATGCATCCTCGTGGGAATAAGATGTACCAAGACCTTTGGGAATTATATTGGTGGCTAGGTCTTAAGTGGGAAGTTACTGATTTCTTGAGTAAATGTCTGACTTGCCAACAGGTTAAGGCAGAGCATCTGCCTTCAAGGTTGCTTCAGCCAGTTAAGTTTCTGTTGTGGAAGTAGGAGAGAGTGATTATAGACTTTGTTAGTGGGTTACCCTTAACGCCTACTAAGAAGGATTCACTCTAGGTCATTGCTGATCGACTGACTAAATCTGCCCATTTCATACCTGTTCGTACTGATTACTCATTGCAAAAAATTGGCTAAGCTGTATGTGTCTGAGATAGTGCGACTGCATGGGGTACCAGTTTCTATAATATCTAATAGGGATCCTCGCTTCACGTCTTGGTTCTGGAATAAGTTACATGAAGCATTGGGTACAAGGTTGGACTTCAGTGCTGTGTTCCATCCTCAAACAGACAGTCAGTCAGAGAGGGTGATTCAGATATTGGATGACATGTTAAGAGTTGTGTAATTGACTTCTGGGGCAGTTGGGAGGATTACTTGCCGTTGGCGGAATTTACGTAGAATAATAGCTACCAATCCAGCATACAGATGACACCTTACGAGTCATTATATGGTCATAAGTGTCATACTCCTACGTGTTGGACTGAGTTGAGCGAGCGGCGTGCTCTTGGTCCTAAATTGATTTCTGATACAAAAGATAAAGTTAGATTAATTTGGGATCGACTGAAGGCAGCATCTAACAGGTATAAGTCATACACGGATCTAAAGCATAAGGAGATTTAGTATTCTATGGGGGACTTGGTGTTTCTTAAAGTTTCACCATAGAAGAAGGTACTGAGGTTTGGCCAGAAGGGAAAGTTAAGCCCTAGGCTCATTGGGCCTTACCATATATTGAAGCGTGTAGGACCGGTTGCCTATCAACTTGAGTTACCTCCAAAGTTGGACCGGATTCATGATGTGTTCCATGTCTCTATGTTGAGGTGATATCATTCTGATCCCATGCACATCATTTCGACTGAGGAGATTGAGGTTAGACCAGATTGAGGAAGAGCCGGTTCATATTTTAGACTGCGATGTAGAAGTTCTGAGGAGGAAGACTGTTCCACTGGTTAAGGTACTTTGGTGTAATCACAATTCTGAAGAAGCCACGTAGGAACCTAAGGAGGCGATGTGGCAATAATACCCTCATTTGTTTTAATCAGGTCAATTTTGAGGCCGAAAATTTCTTTTAGGGGGTAGAGTTGTAAGGCCCCAATTTTCATCAGTAATTTAATTGTGTGTTGTGTTGCATGTTGGCTTACTTGCTGCGATGGTTAAGGGTCTTGAGTAGTGTAAAAAGTATTGGGTTCAAATCTAGGCTTTAGCAAAAATTTTGACTTTTTGTTGAATAAGCCCTTGCATGTTGTTATTGAGCTTTTAAATTTTAATAGAAAAAACATGGCAATGTAACGCTTGTTAGCTTGTTGGTAAGTGGTGTGTGGTTGTGCCTAAAGGTCTTGAGTTCGAGCTACCTTATGCACAAGGGAGTAATATTTTGCTGCGCTCGCAGGGTAGGTGGTTGAGGTTGATCGAAACTCTGATGGTGGAGTGGTTGTGTGGGAGTGTATAGCCGAAAGTTGGAGGATGAGAGGGAAGTTTGAACGGTAATCAGTTTGGGGATTTGGAGAGAGTTTGTAGGAGGAAATCAAGGAGTGATGGGTGGGAGGAAGTGTTAGTGCCGTTGGTGGACTCTTGGTGCTGAAGAGAATTTAGTTTTGAGTTTGGGGAACTTCTTCCAGTTTCATTTTAATGTTTTGGCAACTTCTTTTCTCTTCAATTCACTTTTGTTTCCTAAGCCATCCTTTCTTTGATTTGCATCTGGGGTATGTTTGGTTTCGTTGGTTCATCGATTCTTCTCTGCTTCTAAACCCTAGTGCACCGATTTTTGTCCATCATTTTTTTTCTTTTTAGGTAACTTACCCTTTTGGCTGAATATCTTCGGTTCCTCTTCTTAGTTTCGCTCCGGTTTTGGGCCTTGCTTGGGGAATCGATTCTTTCCTTCTTCATTCCCTTGCTCTCTATGAACTTATCTTGACCGATTACTCTATGCTTTTACTTTGGCTGAACCCTGTCAAGAACTAAAAATCATCTTTCTCTTCTTCTCATCTTCTTTGCTTCTCTTCTTTGTGCTTGATCGTTTCTTGCAATGGGATTGTCGAAATTCCCTCATGTTCTAGTAAGTGTTCCCTAACCGAACCTTATTTGGTTTTCCTCTTAAAGGTTTGGTTTATGTTTCTCTTAGGCTGAACAGTTGTTATTTCTTTTTATCATGGGAAAGATCTTTTTAACATTCTCTTTTTGTTACGGATATTGCTAGGGATTCAATATCTTTAAACAAGGTGTGGAGCCGATTACTTTTTCCTATGCTAGTGATAACTCTTCTTTTTGGTAAGTGTTGACTTTGGATGTGTTTGTGTGGGATTTCAGATTCTCATGTTTTGGTTAACCTTTTTTGTGAAGGGTTAAGTATTGGCGAGAATACGTGGATTGGAACGAGGAGGGGCTACGACTATTGATTGGTAAGTGGTGATGATTTGGTCGAAATATCTTATTCAAGGGTAGTATGGTTTTTATTAGCGAGGGTGTATGACTAATGATTGATATCAGAGGCATTTTGGCTACAGTTCTCTAACAGGTGTGTAATCACACTACTTCTATGCCACACGAGTGTGCGCTCGCTCGTGTGGTCATCTAAACACATAAGCGTGAGCATATGACCGTAGAGACCACCACGAGCGATCTCGTGGGCGTAGGTCGTTTTGGGCCATGTTGGCCCGAAATGGGCCGTGTAGGCGCTACGAGCTCGTGGGCCCTACACGGGTAAAACCGCATGGATGTGTGGCGATTATTGGGTCAGTTGTGTTGTTTACACGACCAAGGTCATTATTTGGGCTTAATGGGCCACACAGCGTGTGGGCCCACATCAGCCGTATTACGGGCTTGGGCCCATTTTTACTATTTAATTGTTAAGGTTGTACGGGTCGAATGAGATGACTTTGGACCTACTGTTGGGTCAGTAAGTACATCTAGACCCTAAATTATGTTATGACTATTATACCCTATGAGGTAAAAGACGAAAAGACCTTGTATGTTGTTTGACTGTTAAGCATGCCATCTTTATTGTATGAACATTTATATTATGTTGCATTGCATGGGGTGGGATATATGATATTGGAGGAAGTGTACTGAAAGGCTATAAGCCTATACTGGCAGCTCTGCTGCAATTACTATTAGTGCCAAAACCGGTACTATATTCTGGAGTGTAGGGATGGGTGGGTCGATTTTATCCCCACATAGAGTGTAGGGCTGGACGGAGTGGAGTGTAGAAGATGGATAGGTAGGATCTTTGTATGCAATTTTGATACTGTACTGAAATGGGCTAAGCCCCACACTGATACTTTTACTATATTGGGCTAAGGTCCACACTTATATTGCGACTAATATGGGTTTAGGGCCAGCTTGTTCAACACTGTATGTTTGACTATTTGATAAATATGGATTACACACTGAGTTTTCATAAACCCACTTTTCTACTTATCTGCACAGGTAGTCCGAAGGCGGGTTGGTGCTGCGAGGGACTAGGAGATGGCCACACCACTGTTTATGCTTCTGTATTTAACTTTTCAGTAAAAGTAGTTTTCATAAGGTAAATTTTATGTGATAAGGCCGCTTTAAGTTATTATTTTTAATTGGGGATTTATTTAATTTAGTTTATATCTATTAGCAGTAGGATTCAGTTTTCTAAAAACAAATTGTTTTAACTACCACGTTTCGTAACTCATTTTAAAAGTTTTCGCAATGAGCAATATTTTTAAAACGTAATAACAACTGAGTAAGGAAGGAACAAGATAGGATAGCTTTTCACCATAACGAGGTTTGATTACAAAATAGATTCTTAAATGGGAATACGCTTTCAAGACATAATCCAGTGTGACACCGCAGATTCAGCCATAACGTCTAGGCAGGGTTTGGGGTGTTACATGCAGGAAGTTCTCACTGCACTCCAACTTCTTATCAAGATTCTATGTAGAACCTAGGGCAGATTTCTCTTCCCCTTCTTCGTGCCTGTGATCTCCCCATTTTAGCTGCTACCTTCTTCTTCTCTTTTGGATTAGTCTACAATATTTTGTTGCAGAGAGAGTAACCACTCTCTTTCTTTTCTTTTCTCCTCACAATTTGTATATTTTCTTCTCTTTTCTCCTTCTTTTATAGGGTAGATCTATCCCTTTCAGCACACATATTTTACTCATCTTTTTTAGGTTGATTTATCTGGTACACGTACAGCTAGCTGAGAGTTACGTGGATTTAGTGCTGTGTCATCTTCGTGGAATTGTCATGGCATTTATATTGGCAATCTATTCCACCATTTGGCGTGGAAATGTTTCACCTCATTCGTTCAATTTTCCTTTTTCTCTTTTCCTTCTTGCTTCTTTTATCCTACCTACACCAACTACCAAAGACTACCAAAGCTCTTTCCAGCAATTAAAAGTAACATAAATTTACAGTTAAAACATAATCCAAGCTTTAGTATGTCATGCTCTAGTAATAAGTCTAAAATGCAAACATATTTTCTTAATTACAAGAAAATACTTTAGTGAAGATGCCTGAAATATAACTCTTGAAAAGAGTTATCAATTATCCTCCTTTGTTATACTATATATCAACAATTACTTTATTAGTATTTTAACCAAATAACAATTATATTTTACAGTTTGTAATTTATCTATAAAAAGATAAATATTTATAATTAAAAAATATTATTTCTAAAATAAGATATCCTTAATTTTTTTTTCTAACAATAACAATCTATTATAATTTTCACAATTAAAAACAAACTAATACTTTTATTTTGAGTTAGTATACTAATTAAGAACTAAAGTCACTATATTGATTAAACTACTAATTGATTGTTTTAATAAAACTAATATAATTATTTCATATTTAATAATATGTATATAACAATTATTTTTTCATTCCTATAAATTTATTATATTTTAATTTTTTAATTCAGATCAAAATTTAAAATATTATATATATATAACATTGATTATAGTCTATTTAGGGATGGTGTTAATTTTTATTTTATAATGTTTTGATATAATAAATTATCCCTAAATCAATTTTGACCAAATAATCTTTTCAAGATATTTTCTAAAAATAAAAACCTATTATAGAATAAAAAGATAGAAAATAAAAAACAAAGAAAATAGGAGAGCAAAAGAGAGTGTATTTTATTGATCAATGAGAATATTTACAAAGTTTCTCCAAATTCTATATTTATAGAAATAATAAGTATAAATGTGTCTTGATCTTGATGGACATCCACTTAATAAGATACATCAAAACTTATCTTGATCTACTTCTAATGACTATTAGAATTTGAAATACATAAAAACTTATCTTGATATTGATGGACATCCACTTAATAAGATATTCATAACACTCCCCTTTAGATATCCATTGCTAGATAATGTGTCTCGTTAAAACCTTATTAGTAAAAACCCTATGAGATAAAAACCTAATGAAGGAAAAAGAGTACACAATCTTCTATTACAAGCTGTCTCGTTAAAAAGCTTTACCAGGAAAACCCAACTGGACAAAACCTTGGTTAAGGAAAAAGAATACAGTGTGATTTACTCCCCTCATGAAAACATCACATAATATCTCATATTCTACGAATACTAGCTTTTCAAATGAGCATTTATATCACCATTCTTTTTAAAGTCATGAGTAAGGGAAAATTTAGGGGAAATAAATTTTGATCTCTTCAAGAGTTTTAACAATAATCATAGCAAACTTTAAACATGATTCTTCTATAAAAACACAAATAAGTATTTTGGATAATTTTATAATCCTCCTTTAACTATTATTCACTAAGTCAAATTTACCACATATGTTCAAATTATTTCAATTCATATATTTGAACAATTTCTCGAGAATTTCAATATGCTTTTAGCATTCTAAATCCTTCAAGGATTTTAATATAAACTTTACACTATATATTAATTCATAAAAAGGTTGTAACAACTATTAGATGCAAGTTAAATCTTTTATGAACTGACAGTTTAATAATATATCTAAAGGTTATTGCATCTACCACAAAAGAATATTATATTTTTTCATAATCAATGCCAGGAGTTAGTGAAAACCTCATATTTTTATTCTACTTTTTGCAAAACTACTTCATTTGTACCCTCACTGGCTTTATACATTTAGATATTTGGAATGCTGGTCCAAAAACTCCACGAGTTTGAGTTGCATCTTTCTATTTTGACCAATCTATTCCATATCTATATTTCTCAATAGATTTATTTAAGATTATCCTTGTATTTCATTATTTCAACAATAATATTGCATGCAAAACAATTGTCGACCACTTTTATTATCGGTTCCATATTTTTTCAAATTGACTTAACTTATTGAGATATCTTATTTTCACTATTTTAATCTTCAGTTTCAGGTACCTGAATCTCTTCTGAAGTTTTACTTATTAGTTATGTATTAGGTCTCTTCTGGAGCACCCACCTTCACTATATTCCATCTAGATTTATTATTTTCTTTTATGAGAATTTTCATATTTGGAACTTGTAATGAGTTATCATTGTTAAACTTCTTATTCAAATTACTCTCCCCCTAACTCATTACAAGTTATTATTTCTCTCCCCCTAATGTCGAGAAAACTATTGAATCAAAATAGTAATCACAAATCATGTCATAATTGAATCTCTAATACATTTAAAACATCTAATAATACAAGGAGACTTGTAATTAATATATATTCCCAACTTTCTTTGAGGATTCACTCATCTTTGTGCGTTGTGGTTGAGTAATTGGAATATATACGCACATACAAAAATTCAAAGATGAAAAATATTTAGCTCTTAACTAAAAACCAATTACAATGGGGAGTATTTATAACTTATTGGCTTGATGCGTACAACACGTAAATCAACATAACCTCATGTTGAAATAGAAAATTTAGTTCTCATAAGTAATGGTTTAGATATTAATCAGAGGTGTCCAATCAATAATTTCTCTAAACCATTATGTACATAAATAACAAGATTTTACAAAAGTTTTTCAAACTCAATCAATAAAAGACTGAGATATAAACTCATCAGTATTAGCAAGATGAATGTGTTAATTGCATGATTTGAAATTAATTATTTAAACAAACAATCTTGCAAACAACATGTTGCAAGTTGATAACACATGTGATTATTTTGTAGATGTATCTACCAAAATCATATAATCATCCACATGGTGGATGAATGGGCCCATATTCATTTTAGAAATGCAAGACATTAAATCTCAACTTTAGCTAGTGAGTTTTTAAGGATCAATTTCCATTGAGAACAAGCAACAAATGAGAATTCTTTAAATTAAAGAATCCTCTAGTTCTTTAATGAATGTCCATATGAATTCTCAAATAATTTTTGTATAATATATGATCTAGTATGGTCTAACTAGTCATGCCAAGTAGTAAATGCATTTGTATCAGTAAACTTCTAGTTTACTTTTACATGCATTTCAATTGTACTAATAATATCAATATAAATTGTGATAAATTGATAATCTTACTGTCATTCTTTTTACTTTGTATCTACATATAAGTACTATTGTGATATTTACTACTGGAAATGTCTAAATCAATGTGAAGTCTATAATGTCACTAAGTCAACAAAATGAATATAATTTCCAAACAATTATATACAATATTCGTTTTAGGAAATATGTCAAAATCTTCAAATGACCAGAAAAAAAACAAAACTTGCAACTTCAGATGCATCCAACCATAACAAGCTTTAGATAGAATTACCATATTCTATTGCTCATAAATATATCTTTCACAGTCAAATATTTTTCTTTCAACCTCTTAATGGGGATGATGAAAAAATAAAATCTCAAAGATAATCACAATCAATTCAATTTAATAACAAGAGTAATAAATATAAATTAATAACCCAATCTTCTCATTTTTCATCCTTTCAAAATAGATATTTATAGCTATAGTGATTCATATGGAATATAACATTTTCTTCATTCACAATCTCAATATGATATCCATTATAATGAATATCTTTTAAAACTAATGCATTAACCATCAGAATTTTTTTTCTTTTTAGATATTGATATATTAGCTCTTTTAGAGCTTTCAACTAATTTTGTACTATCAAACATTGAAATAATATTTGTTTGTTTTAATACCTGTAACATCCTGAATTAGGGCTTAGTTGGGATAGTGATTTTGGGACCACAAATCCGATGTTAAAATGATTATTTTATGATCATTATGAGGTCTAGGATATGAGAATAAGCATGTGTTGAAGTTTCATGAAGAAATTCTTTGTGCAAGGTGTCTAATTGGAAATTAAGGACCAATTTTAATAAATTGCAAAACTTGGGTTCTAGAAAAAATTTGTATAAAATTTCTTTGGAATATTAATTAGAGATCCTTAAAGAGTAATTTACCCAATTTATAAGTTTTTGGACAAAAATGGGCATGTATGGAAAATTTTGGAAGTTTAGAAAGGAAGGGCATTTTGGTCATTTAGTAATAAACTAAATAAAAAGGGGAAAATCAAACTACAATCAGCTTATTTTCTTCTCCATGCTACTGAAATTATAAGGGTCTCCATAGCTATGGTTTTCCAACATTTCAAGCTTGATAGTAAGTCAATCCTAGCCCCGTTATTAATGTTATTCATATTTTTGATATCCTCGTAACATACTCTTTCTATTTCTACCCATATCTCATGCTAGGGTTCATGTTTAGAAAATTACCCATGCATGAGATGTTTGTGTTTTGATGATTTATGAAGGAATATTGGAGTTTAAAGGATGATAAACAAATTTTACTAAGTCGTTTTTCATGGAAATGGCTTAAAGGACTAAATTGTAAAAGTTGTGAAAATGGGTAGAAAAATATAGAATAAAGGAAAAACATGGGGCTCTATAAGTGTGAATAAAATTCGCCTAGGCTTGGGTAGCCAAGGAATTACATGCATTTCATTATACGAGCCTTAGGACTAAATTGTAAATATTGTGAAAGGTTAGGGGCAAAATGGTCATTTTACCCGGGGGTGAGTTTTAATCCTAAAATAAAAAATGTGATGTATTAGTAGTCTAATTTTATTGATATAGACCCCGAGGAACCAATTCCGGAGGTCGATCGTGGAAAACGAAAGGTTTCGGAGTAACCGAGACACGAATCCGAAACAACTACCAGGCCGAAGTAAACTCTTAATATACTTAAAAATGCATGTTCTTGAATGTATAATAATTAGATATTTATTGCATGATAATCCATAAGACATGCTAGTGTAAAAGAAAAGATGATAAATGTCTTGGTTGAAATAAAAAGGGAAATCCGATGGTTAAATTATGGCTTGCATGACTTGAGATCCTGCATGTGTTGTAGAGAAGGATTTAGCCCGGATGGGTAATCCGCTGATCTCAATGTAGAAAGGATCTAGCCCAGACAGGTGTTTCTTGAGTGATTGAGCCTCCCGAAGAATATGGGTGCAATAAGGATTTAGCCCAGATAGGTAATCCAATTGAGGATTGAATTTAGCCTGGACTGGCAATTGAGATCCAGGTTTATGAGAGTAATTGTCGTTGAAAGAGATTTAGCTTGGACTGGTAATCCCGACAATGCTCTATGAGTTGATACTACAGGGGATTTAGCCTAGACTGGTAATCATGCCATAAAACGTAGGTAAGGTACCAATTCCATATCCTAGACATGGTCTTACATTGGCTCATATCTCAAGTCGATGCCATGTCCCAGACATGGTCTTACATTGACTATCATCTCGTAGCCGATGCATGTCCTAGACATGTCTTACACTGGCTTACGTCTCGAGGCTGATGCATATCCCAGAATGTCTTACACTAGCTCTCGTCTCAATGCTGATGCCATGTCCCATACATGGTCTTACGCTGATGCCATGTCCCAGACATGGTCTTACACTGGCTCTCATAATGTGGCCGATGCATGTCCTAGACATGTCTTACATTAGCCCACAAACAAATGACCCAAACATTATGGCATGAATATCCGATTTACTTCTTAAGGTTATAATGGAACTTCCACTATCTAAATTATCATTATACATTCTCAATTTCAAAACCAACAATTCATGCTATATTAACTCAATACAATTCAGTACATACATTAACAATGTAGTTGTATTATCTACACACAACTTACCTCGAATTACAAAATGTGGCAACTAGTCAATTTAGTCGATTTGCTTGGCTTTCCCCCAGTTTAGGCTCGAATTCGGTATTTCTTGATCTATAATAGCAAAATGCACTCATTTAATCATGAAATAAATTTAAGCAATTAAAAATTCACATCTTCGGTAAAATGACCATTTTGCCCCTAGACTTTAGCATAATGACCATTTTACCACTATGCTCAAAAATTGATTTTTATCGAATTTCTTTGCATCTTAAGCCTAGTTGAACTCTTTTTTACTCTTATAGAAACCCCAAATTGTCTCTATTTCACACATTTATCATTCATTTTACAACTTGTGCAAAATAGTCCCTTTAGGTGTTTTCATGGTAACATCTTTCACAAAAGTTGTCTATTACACAACTAAGACTCATATTCTTCCATAAAATTTCAAAAAAACACCCTAAATGCTCTCATGGAAAAACCTTAGACCTTAAACCATTTTGCAAGATATACCCCCTATTTGAAAGTTCATGCTACAAGGGTCTCAAAAATACAAAAATCATCAACAAAGGGTATGGAAATCACTTACTTGTGAGTGCCTCAAGTCGCTGAAAATTTTAAGCTTCCAAACCCCTAATTTTTATTGAAAATTCAGTGGAGAAGAAGATGGGAAAAAAGATGATATCTTTTCCCTTTATTTTATTTTTAATCTAGTCAAAATTGGTCACCAACTCACCTAATTTTAACAATTTTGTCTCCTCATTGACTCTATGGCCGGCTATGCCTTCATCCAAGGGTATATTTTCCTTTTAAAGACCTCAAATTTGGTTCTCTAATTATTTAACACCTTTAGCTATCAATTTAAGACTTTTACACTTTATGCGATTTAGTCCTTTTTCACTGTTGGGCTCAAAAATGCTAAAACTAATCCACCAAAATTTTCATGCAATATAATAACATTGTTATGTCTCCATTTTTATAATAAAATAATTTTTATAACTTCGGATTTGTGGTCCCTAAACCACTATTTCGACTAGCCCTAAAATCGGGCTGCTACATTTCTCCCCCTCGGGATTTTCATCCTCGAAATTCTTACCGGTGAACAAGTTCGGGTACTGATATCTTATATTCTCTTCGGGTTCCCATGTGGCTTTCTCGACTACATGTCTATGCCACAAAACTTTCACAAGTGCTACACTCTTATTTCTCAACTGTTTGACTTCCCGAGCTAAAATCTTGACCTGCTCTTCACCATAAGTCATGTCGGGATGAATCTCAACCTCTGACGGTGAAATCACATACGAAGGGTCTAATCTATATCAACGTAGAATGGACACATAAACACATCATGAATCTTTTCCAAGTTCGGTGACAAATCTAATTGGTAGGCAATCGGTCCTACACTTTCAATAACCTCATAAGGCCTTATAAAACGAGGACTCAACTTGCCTTTTCTACCAAATCTGATGACTTTCCTCCACGAGGACACTTTCAAACATACCTTATCACCGACTTGAAATTCAATTTCCTTTCATTTCAAATTCGTATAGGATTTCTATCTATCCGAGGCGACCTTCAAGTAGTCATGAATTACTTTAACTTTCTCTTCAGTCTTTCTGACTAAATCGACCCAGTGAACTTGACTCTCTCTGAGCTCAGTCCAATATAAGGGTGTTCAACACTTTCGCCCATACAAAGCCTCATAAGGTGCCATTTTCAGACTTGTCTAGTAACTGTTATTATAGGTGAATTCAACCAATTGTAGATACTTTTCCCAACAGCCTTGGAACTCAAGAACGCAACTCCACAAAATGTCATCTAATATCTGAATTACTCTCGTTGGTTTGCCGATGGAAAGCTGTGCTAAAATTCAGCTTTTTTCCCAATGGCTCTTGTAACTTTGATATGTGATATTCGCGCCAGGTTTTAAAAAATTTATAATTAATCGTTCTTGAAACTAACTATTATCACTATGAAGGCAAGTGTACCTATCGAACAATAGTATAGCTTTGCAAGACCAGATTGTCGAACCTAAAGGAACCAAGAGTACTAGTAATTACTTTCTTATTATTATCTAGCCTAAAAATTAAGAGTTTTGTTATCTTATCTAATTAACTAAACTAAGAGTACACAGAGAGAAAATTGGGGAAAAGCTTTTGGGAAAACTGATTGATTAAGACAATACCCAAGGAAAAATCCACCTAGACTTCACTTGTTATTTGACTCTGAATCAGACGATGTATTCATTTGACTTAATCTGTAGAAATCTCTAAGTTATATTATTATCTCTCTCGAGACTAATAACGTCTAACCTTAGGTTGATTAATTGAAAGCTCTTTCTAATTAACACCCTAGTGTTGTATTAACTCGATCTATGGACTCCCTTATTAGGTTTCACCCTAATCCGGCAAAATCTTGTCACCCTATCTCAAGGTGTGCAATCAACTTCGCTTAATTATGACAAATTTACTCTTAGACAGGGACTTTTGCTCCTCTGAATAAGCGCATCAACTTGAATCAATATCCTAGAATATTAAAACAAGAATTAAGAACACATAATTAAGAACAAGTCAAATATTTATCATACAATTCAGATAATAATAACAAGACCTGTCTTAAGTTTCATTCCTCTTAGGTATTTAGGGGTTTTAGTTCATAATTATGAAAGAAAACATCTCAAAAGAATAAAGAAAACAAAACATAAAGAAAACCCAAAACTCCTGAAGGAAATTGAAAGGAGATCTTCAGTCTTGATGATGAATCCCGCTTCTGAAATGGATCAATCGGCTTCCCTTGAGTAATTCCTTGCCTTCTACTCCGTGTGTCTCTTCTAAGTGCCTCATCAGGTGTTTAAATAGGCTTTATAATGCCTAAAAGCCCTCAAGAATGGCCTTTTCCGAATAGGATTGAACTTGGGCTCAACAGGGACACGCCTATGTGCGATTGCTTCAGACCGTGGTCAAGGCTGTTAAATAGGCACGGGCGTGTGGTCTACCCGTGTAAGCCGTGCTACGATCTTGCCAAATGGACACGGCCGTGTGGCTTACCCATGTGAGGAAGTCCAGGGCGTGTTGATTTCCCAAGTTGGTCCATTTTCTTCGTTTTCAGCCCATTTCTTGCTCTTTTTACTCTCATATGCTTACCTAAGTATAAAACATGAAATTAAAGGATTAGAAGCATCAAATTCACCAAATCTAAGGATAATTCATCCAAAAATATACTAAGCATGAGATAAAAATATGTATAAATTTTGGTTTATCAAACTTTTTCCAAAACCTCGAGGTAAATCTTGGGTCTCTGTCTAAAATAATCGATATGGGCACTACGTGTAGTCTCACAATCTCGGATACATACAAGTTAGCTAATCTCTCAAGGGAGTAGTCGGTACGCATAGGTATGAAGTGTGCCGACTTTGTTAGCCTATCCACAATAATCCAAATAGCATCCTTTTTCTTCGGGGTTATTGGCAAACCCATCACAAAATCCATAGTGATCCGATCCCACTTCCACTCGGGGACCATGATAGGTTGAAGTAGACTCGAAGGTACTTGGTGTTCAACCTTCACTTGCTGACACACTACGCACTTAGTCACAAACTCTGAAATCTCTCCTTTCATACCTGACCACCAATACATTTTCTTAAGGTCGTTGTTCATTTTTGCACTGCCCGGGTGGACGGATAAACAACCACTATGTGCCTCTCTCAAAATCATCTAAATAAGCTCATTGTCTTTGGGTACACAAACTCTGTCTTTGAACATTATACATCCATCGGTACTAATATGAAAATCTAATTCAACTCCCGACTCACACTGAGTTTTCTTGGCTTGTAATTTCTCATCACCTTTCTAAGCTTCTCAGATTTCTTGAAGAAATGTCAATCTAGCTCCCAACTCTGCTAGAACCGAACGATCATCAGAAAAAGCCACATTAACATTCTTTGCTCTCAGGCAAATAATGATTTTCTACTCAATGCATCAGCAACCACGTTCACATTTCCCGGATGGTAGTCGATAATCAACTCGTAATCTTTTATTAGCTCTAACCATGATCGTTGCCTTAGGTTCAACTCCTTTTGAGTCATCAACTACTTAAGGCTCTTGTGATCAGTGAACACCTGACACTTAGATGGTGTCTTCAAATTTTCAACACGAATACTATGGCAGCCAACTCTAAATCATGCATAGGGTAATTTCTCTCAAGTAGCTTTAACTGTCTTGAAGCGTAAGCTATGAACTTACCTTCTTGCATAAGCATGCACCCCAAACCTTTCAAGGAGGCATCGCTATATACCACAAACTACTTGCCTGACTCTGGTTGCACTAACACTGGGGCTTTGGGCAACAAAGCCTTTAATTTCTCGAAACTCTGTTGGAACTTTTCTGTCCATTCAAATTTGACATCCTTTTGTAGCAGCCTTGTCATTGACGTAGCTATCATAGAGAATCCGTTTACAAACCGTCTATAATATCTTGCTAAACCAAAAAAGCTTCGAACCTAGTTACATTCCTCGATGATTTCCACTCAACAATAGCCGAGATCTTGCTTGGGTCAACTTAATCCCTTCACCCGACACAATGTGCCCTAAAAATATGACCTTTTTAAGCCAAAATTCACTCTTACTAAACTTGGCGTAAAGCTGCTTATCTCTCAAAGTCTGTAACATAGTTCTCAAATGCTTTGCGTGTTCATTCTCATCTCGTGAGTAAATCAGTATGTCATCAATAAAAATCACCACGAACTTGTCCAAATACGGCCGAAAAATGCGGTTCATCAAATCCATAAACACTGCCGGGGCATTAGTCAAACCAAAGGGCATGATAGGAACTCATAATGCCTGTATCTTGTCTGAAAAGCAGTGTTTGATACATCTTACTCTTTGACTCTCAACTGATAATAACCAAACCTCAAGTCTATCTTGGAGAATACTGTGGCTCCCTTCAACTGATTGAATAAATCATCTATCCTTGGCAAAGGATACTTGTTCTTCACAGTTACCTTATTGAGTTGTCTATAGTCGATACATAACCTCATCGACCCATCTTTCTTTTTCACAAACAATACGGGTGCTCCCCACGGTGAATAAATAGGTCTTGCAGCTGTACTTTCAACTCTTTAAACTCTATCGTAGCCATTCTATACAGAGCAATAGAAATGGGTGAGACTAACTCAATTCTGAATTCTATTTCCCTAACTGGAGGCAATCCGGGTAATTTTCTAGAAACACATCTGTAAACTCACAAACCATTGGTACCGATTCAATCTTTTGTTTAGACACTTGAGTATTCAACACATAAGTTAGATAAGCCTCGTATCCTTTCCTTACATATTTCTCGGTAGTCAAAGACAATATTACTAGAGGTAGATTATCTGACTCATCTGGTCCAACTCGAAGAACATTACCATCTTCACATTTCAGCTCAATAACTTTTCTCCCACAATCCATTACAACACTATGAGAAGTCAACCGATCCATCCCAAAGATTACATCAAACTCATTAAACGAAAATAACATCAAGTTAGCCGGAAAACAATGACCTCTAATTGTCAAAGGGAAATCCCTACATTCTTGGTCCACTAGTACATGTCTGCCTAAAGGATTGGACACTTTTATTGCAAACTCAGTGGACTTCACTAGCATACTCATACGAGGTATCAATTCCATACAAATATAAGAGTGGGTAGATCCCAGGTCAATTAAAGAAACAACAAATATTTCATGGATAGAAAAGGTACCCGTGATCACGTCGAGAGACACTACCTCTTTTCGAGCTCGTATAGCATAAGTCCTTGCAGGCACTCTACCCTCGGACCTTTCCACAGCATCTATTGGCATGCTTTTACTGCTAGCCCCACTTCCAGGGTTCTTCTTTGGCCTACCCTCAAAGGGGCACTACTCGCTTTCACATCTAGTTTCTTTCCCTCTCATTCAATTCAGGACAATCACTGATGAAGTGTTCCAATGATCCACACTTGAAGCAGCCCCTTTCATTCCCTCGGCACTTGCTAAAATGACGCCTACCACATTGCGAGCATTTTGTCCTATTTGGCTGAGTGCTACCAACACCTGCGATCGAAGTGGTCTAGGCTTTAGAAGTTTTGTTCTGCTGGTTCTTGTTCCTATTCAAATACCCCACCGAAGCATTAGATTGGGTAGTGAACTCTCTCGATCTTTTAGATGAGGACTAATGTGATTTCCCCATCTGTCTCTTCTTTGAATCCTATGACTCAAAAGCCACTTTCCTCCTTTCTTTAATCAACTCTTCGGCCTTGCAGGATCTTTCAACAAGTGCTACAAATTCCTGCAGCTCTAAGATGCCAACAAACACTCGGATATTTTCATTGAGGCCATCCTCAAACCACTTACACATGGTGGCTTCTGTAGATACGCACTCCCGCGCAAACTTGCTAAGCCTCACAAACTCACGTTCATATTCCATCACTGACATTCAGCCTTGCTTTAGCTCTAGGAAATCCTTCTTCTTTTGGTCTATGAATCTTTGGCTAATATACTTTTTCCCAAAATTCCTCCAGAAAGAATTCCCACGTGATCCTCTCTCTCGATATGACAGACACGAGAGTGTTCCACCACTGATAAGCCAAATCTCGTAGAAGCGACACTGCAAATTTCACGCACTCTTTGGGTCATCATCTATGCTAGCCTGAAATTCCTTGGCCTATTATTTCCGGATCTTGTCTACCGGAGGTTTCTCTCTTCTAAAAATGTTCACCTCTTGCGGAGCTACTTGGGCATACTGAGGAATCAGAGGAGGTAGGGGAGGTAGAGTGTTCGGGTTCACATGAACAAACTCCGTAACTAAGCATCCATCATCTGGAGGTAGACTTCTCAAGCCCCTCCATTTTGACCCATAGTTATGGGCTCACTCTCTACTGGAGCGGTCCCTTCAGCGGGAGCAGGCGCATTACTTTCCATGTCATCCACTGTGGTTCTTTCAAGATCCATTTACTATATGAAAACATAAATTATAATCATCAGAAATTGTCACACTAACAATATACAGTTATGACATGTATAGAAAGACTTGTAATCTCGCTAGGTTAGTCCTAGAACCGACTAAATCATAGCTCTGATACCACTAAATGTAACACCCCATATCGTGACGGAATATGAGGCGTTACCTAACTTTAAACTCAAGCTTTCATTCATTTTGATCTTTTCAATTTTTAAAACTTATTAACATATCCTGAATATCAGCTTACGAGGCCTAAAACACACATCATAAATCATTCGGGACTATTTCAGGCCCTTTTTTCCAACTATAGAAAAATGTCACTTAACATAGGGACATACGCCCGTGTCGAAAGGTAACACGCTCGTGTGACCATTTTGACATGGTCGTGATGATGGCCCGTGTGACTCACACGGCCTAAGCACTCTGGGACACGCCTGTGTCCTACGCCCGTGTAGAATTAATTTCTAATTCACACTTACAGGGGTTTTCACACGGCTACACACACACTCGTGTCCCTCACACGGCAACGACACGTCCGTGTTCTAGCCCGTATGCAAAAATATGGACATTCTGTTTCTGACGCCAGTATGCTCATGATGTTACACGGCCAAGGCACACGCCCGTGTCCTAGGCCGTGCCCTCCACACAACTGAGACACACGGCCATGTCCCTGCCCGTGTGTTTATTACCATGCATACTGACTTAAAAGTTTTACATGCAGGGGACACACGGCCGGACCACACGCCCATGGGGCAAGCTATGTGTCACACACGACCTAGACACACGCCCATGTGCCTACCCGTATGGACAATATAAGGCTATTTACCAAGCCTCATTGCCCCCCTTACATACCTAGTTTTATACACATACCAACCAATACCAACACAAGCACAATTCATATAACCAATTCAACCATAATAGGTATTCATTTAACCATGGTAACATATCTTTTATAAATTCAAAATGAATATTAACTATCATTCAAAGCTTAATTCAAATTAAAGGGTTTCAAAACCAAGCCACACATTTAGCCAATTCTTAACGACGCAAAATAATAAAGTCTAAGTCTTATACATACCATATTCAAAAATATAAATCCAACTATACCGAATGTTTTGGTTGATAGTGTGATATATATCTCTGACTTCTGGAATGCTTAAGCTAGTTAGGCAACACTGTAAGGAAATGGAAAGGAAAGGGAATAAGCATAAAGCTTAGTAAGTTGTATAGAAATAAGTATACAATGACAATTTATCCATAATCAACATGCTCATAACACCAAAGTAAGCATAAGTGTAACTTACTCAATACCATCCATACAAGTTACCTATTATATATACTGATCTCATATCTCATACGTACCAATTAGGTACCTGTACCATTCACCACATGGTTATACTTTCCTCATTAGCTTAGGAACATAACGTTCACCATTGAACTATTTAGAACACTACCAGATATTCATTAAGCCTCAAATGTAGGTAAGGTGCTGATGTCATGTCCTAGACATGGTCTTATGCTGGCTCATATCTCAAGTTGATGCCATGTCCCAGACAGGTCTTACACTGACTATCATCTCGCAGTCGATGCATGTCCCAGACATGTCTTACACTAGCTCTCGTCTCAATGCCGATGCCATGTCCCAGACATGGTCTTACACTGGCTCTCATAATGTGGTTGATGCATGTCCCAGACATGTCTTACACTAGCCCACAAACAAATGACCCAAACGTCATGGCATGAATATCCGATTTACTTCTTAAGGTTACAACAGAATTTCCACTATCTCAATTATCATTATACATTCTCAATTTCACAACCAAGAATTCATGCTCTATTAACTCAATACAATTCAATACATACATTAACAATGTAGTTGTATTATCTACATACAACTTACCTCGAATTACAAAATGTGGTGACTAGTTAATTTAGTCGATTTGCTTGGCTTTCCCCCGGTCTAGGCTCGAATTCGGTATTTCTTGATCCATAATTGTAAAACGCACTCATTTAATCATGAAATAAATTTAAGCAATTAAAAATTCACATCTTTGATAAAATGACCATTTTGCCCCTGACTTTAGCATAATAACCATTTTACCCCTATTCTTGAAAATCGATTTTTATCGAATTTCTTCACATATTAAGCCTAGATGAACTCTTTTTTACTCTTATAGCAACCCCAAATTCTCTCTATTTCACACATTTATCATTCATTTTACAACTTGTGCAAAATTGTCCCTTTAGGTGTTTTCATGGTAACACCTTTCACAAAAGTTGTCTATTACACAACTAAGACTCATATTCTTCCATAAAATTTAAAAAAAATACCTTAAATTCTGTCATGGAAAAACCCTAGACCTTCAACCATTTTGGAAGATATACCCCTCATTTGAATGCTCATGCTACAAGGGTCTCAAAAATACAAAAATCATCAACAAAGGGTATGGAAATCACTTAATTGTGAGTGCTTCAAGTTGCTAAAAATTTTAAGCTCTCAAACCCCTCATTTTTGCTAAAAATTTTGTGGAGAAGAATATGGGAACGAAGATGATATCTTTTCCCTTTATTTTATTTTTAATCTAGGCAAAATTGGTCACCAATTCACCTAATTTTGACAATTTTGTGTCCTCATTGACTCTATGGCTAGCTATGCCTTCATCCAAGGGCATATTTTCCTTTTAAAGACCCCAAATTTGGTTCTCTAACTATTTAACACCTTTAGCTATCAATTTAAGACTTTTGCACTTTATGCGATTTAGTCTTTTTTTACAATTGGGCTCATAAACGCTAAAATTAATCCACCAAATTTTCCATGCAGTATAATAACCATGCTATAACTCTATTTTGATAATAAAATAATTTCTTTAACTTCGAATTTGCGTTCACGAGACCATTATTCCGACTAGCCCCAAAATTGGGCTGCTACATAATCCATGAGAAAGTATAAATAGAGCACAACAACACTCAAAAGAATACAAGAAATAAGCTTACAAATGTTAAGAGGAAAAATCGAATTATTTACACTATGATTCTCATTTTCTCTTGTATACACTTGTGGGATTAATTTTGATTCATTCTTCACAAAATGTTGTATTGTTGTTTGAGAGTGTTTAACTGTTACAAATAAAACTTCTAGAGTAATAATCATTTTATATTTTATTTCTCATTTTTCTATAAGGATTTACTTAAGGTTTTGGGTAGAAAACCTTAAAAGGAAGTGATTTTATCTTACATTATGAAAAGATAGAGATTTTAAAGGTTAACCATTGTCCTTAAATGATTCAAATCTAGTGAATTTGGAAAATTCTTAGTGGATATAAGCAATTGGGGTCAAACCACTATAATTTCTTGTGTCTATTTCTTGTCATCTTTACTTCTTTTTTTTAATTACCAATTCACCCTCTTTTGGTGTTTATTGATCGTAACAGATGGCAAACCCATATTGTTTAGTTGATTTTGAATCAGTCCACTTCAATTGGACTAGATTTTTTTTTTTGAAAAGTGAATGCGAGGCGAGTGGATTTTTTTGAATAGTGGGTATAGAGTAGTTAATGTAATTGCTTGCCTTGCTTTGCCTATTCGCACTATATGAAATTACCATTTTACCTTTATATATATAATTGTTACAAGGGTAAATTTGCAATAATGTATTTTAGATAAACTCATATGTTTAATGATCAATTTTTTTTGAACGACTTTAAAAAAAATTAAAACATTAGGAACAACTAGCAAAAATTAAATTGAAGTGGAATGAGGCAGGTGGAATATAGGTGCATCCAATATCTTCAGAGGTGGTAATAATCCTTAAGATTATACATCTATAGTGAAGCGAGATGGATGGTGGAGTAGAGCGTGCCAACTATGTGGCAGTGGTAGATTTAGTAACTTCCATCCTACTCTACTCCATTGTCATCCCTAATCCTATCCAAAAAATGATTAACATACTTAGAGGGACCATTTTAACAAGAAAGGCCCATTTCCTACTTTATTTATGAAAATGGGCCACTTTATTTATTATTTACCGGAATGGTCAAAAAATACTAAAACACGTCTACGTAGGAGCGTTTTAAGGGGAGATTCTAACAAAACGCGTCCCTGAGGAAGCGCTTTTGCCATGTTAGCAAAAAACTTTTTTGCTAACATGGCAAAAGCGCTTTGGCAAAAGCACTCCCTTAGAGACACGTTTTAGCTCGTGTTTTCTACGGTTAGGGCTATTTTCATGTTTAGTGCCTAACGTTTATGGGTTTAAGGTTTTAGTGGTTTAGGGTTAGGGTTTTATTAAAATAATTTATGAATTTATTTTTTAAGGTTTAGGGGTTTTAAAAAATAAATTAGAGTTTAAATTTTAAAAAAATTAATTAAATTAGGTTTTAGGGGTTTTAAGTAAATTAATTAAGGGTTTAGAGTTTTTAAGAAAATTAATTAAATTAGGGTTTAAGATTTTTTTAAAATAATTGTGTTTAGATTTTAGAGTTTTTGTAAAAGGGTTTAGGGTTGAGTTTTGAAAAAATTATATTGAGAAGACGATTTTGAAAAAATAGTGATAAAAATGCTTCAAGCAGGATGCACTGTCAGCAAAAGTACTGAAAAAGATCCCACATGACGCTCTTTTAATACAGTAGTTTCTGAAAAAATAATTGAGAAGACGATTCTGAAAAAATAATGTTAAAAATGCTTCAAGTAGTATGCACTGTCAGCAAAAGTACTGAAAAAACTCCTACATGGACGCTCTTTTTCTACGGTAGTTCCTAAAAAAATAATTTTGAGAAGATGGTTCTGGAAAAATAGCGTAAAAAATGCTTCAAGCATAATGCACTGTCAGCAAAAGTACTGAAAAAAGCTCCCACGTGGATGCTCTTTTTCTACAATAGTTTCTGAAAAACTAACTTTGAGAAGACAGTTCTGAAGAGGTAGTGTTAAAAATGCTTCAAGGAGGATGCATTGTCAACAAAATTACTGAAAAAAGCTCCCACGTGGATGCTTTTTTTCTACAGTAGTTCCTGCTTGGCCTTAGGCTATAAATGAGCCAAATTTCAATCTCATATTGCATAAGTTACAGCAAGAAAATTAGAGAGGCTAAGCAGAATATAAATTGAATATGAGTGAACGTATTAGTGTTGTTATTTACTATGATGGTGAGGTTCGTGACATCGAGAACGACGTTTTTTATCAGAGAACACAGCGTGACTGGTTTTTAACTAGAACATAGATTTGACAGAACTTCGTAAAAGAATTAGGCGTAAAATCTTCAGAACGACGCCAATGAGAGTTTCATCTATTAACTATCAATTTTGTGTTTCAGTTGATCCTGTGACATCTATCTCATTTGATATCAAAGGTGGTCGTAGCTTGGAGGCGATGGTGCAGATCATCTTGCTAGTGGGTCACCCTATCTTGAGTTATATGTACAATTTTTATCGCCAAATGAAGCATTTGCGACTTCAACATCTACTGTTGTTCGAGAGGAATACACGACCCTTGCTCGACACTCCGTTAGTGGGAGGCAGAACACAGAAGCGCCCGAGTTTGGTGGCAATATGGGATATACAACCCCTGCACGATGCTTGGTTAGTGAATGGGACATGCACCTTGGTGGGTCGATGTTCAATGCTAGAAATATGTATTGGGGAATGACATTAACTTCTAGTGGTTGGCAATCCACATCTGATTGGGGAGTTACAAAATGTCCACAAGAAAGGATGATATACTCCTTACGACGTCCACCAGCGTGGGGACCTTGTACGTTGTAAATGATGGTAGGTTTGATGATGAGTCTGATGTGGATCTATCTCGAGAGCCTAGCCTTGATAGTGCAGAAGTTGTATTCTTTTCTGAACTGGAGCCTGTTCCAATTGAACTTGATGATAGTGAATGGGGTTCAAATGAAGAAGAAAGAGATCTACGATTCACGGCGTACTCGCCTCCAGCCCACATGCATAATGTCGATCTATTGGCAGATAATGCGTTAGAGTTTCCAAATCTACCACACAAAAGGCGTGACCGTACAAGTTCGTCACTGGATTTAGGTGAATTGGAAGTTTGTAAGGAGTTTTCTAGAAAAAATCATTTTCTTAGTGCATTGAAACAATATAGCATCATGAACGGGGTTAATTACCACTTGATTAAATCCAAATCTGAGAAGTTTAAGGCCAAGTGTGCAGTGCAAGATGGTACATGTTGATGGAAAATCATGGCTTTGGTTAGAAAAAAGACAGGGTTGTGGGAGATAAAGAAGTACAAAGGTCTACATACATTTTATGCCGGTACGGTATCATTTGGTGTTTAGGGTTTTTGAATAATATTGTTATTACTTAATGTTGCATTATTTAACATACTTCATTGATAGTTATTTCACAAGATCATCCTAAGATGGATTCATATATGATAGCTGGCTTAATTCTACCAACGCTGAAGGAAGATCCCACGACTTTTGTGTCAGTCTTAATTGCCAATATTCGTAGCTAATTGAGGTACACGCTCTCTTACCGCAAGGTTTGGATAGCTAAGCAAAAGGCGTTGGAAAAGATGCATAGTGGGTGGGACACTTCATAAAATTAGGTGTGGCAGTAGTGTCAGGTGCTGGAGAGGTACGTCCTAGGTTGCGTAACAGACCATGAAACCTACCATGCGTACTACAATGATCACTTGCCCTATAGATGCCAAGTATTCAAGCAATGTCGAGATGTATTTGTGCACTGCAAGCCATTGCTACTAATTGATGGTACCTTTATATATGGTATATATACCTATTGGCTATTGCTAGTGCTAGTATTAAAAAGAACACATGTTTTCTCCATACTTATTGGTTAATTTGTCCTCATTTAGTTATCTTTAGCACATATTTTAGCATTTGCAATTCAGCAATTTACATTTTATGACTTAGTGGATCTTAGTTTAATTACCCTTAATTTTGTCATATTTTGGTACTAATGTCACTGCATGAGTAATTTCAGATTGCGTCCAGAATTGTCGCCGCACCTGATAGCTATTTGGATAGGAACAAAAATGCGTGAGCTATCCAGTTTGGTACAACTAACTTGTACGTACAAAGGCAGCATGATTCTGATGAAATGACACTTGGGCTATTTGGATAATTATTGACGAAAAAAAAGAGGAAAAAAAAAGGAGAGAGCTTTTTGGATCATCTTCTTCAACTTATCCCTTGAAGCTTTTGGCTATGGCAGCTTAAGCTCCGACGGGTGAACCGACGTGAAAAGGATGCAGTTTAACTCTTGACGAGGAGCCCTGAGTGCTACACAAGGGGGAATAGATAGATTCAAGTTGAGTTGGTTAGGAATAGTATTCTCCACTTGTTTTTGTTATTTTTCTTTTCTAAACACTAGTGATTACTTTCTATTTCATGTTAGTATGGAAGTACACATGATTTTTGGGTTAAATTTTATTTTATTCAATCTTGCTTCTACTGTTTAATCTTTGGGTTTGAATGTTTTTAGCACGGAAGTGTTATTGCAACTACTGACACTGGAAGGTGCAATGTCAGTTCAAGCTAACAAGCATGACAATGGAAGTTGTTTGAGGATTAGAGGAATTTAATCCACCTGTTCTTAATAGTGTTCCATAGCCATCGTTAGAAGGTGTGGCTAATGTGCATGTTTAAGTCTTTGATTAAATATAGAAGTTAAGCTTGGTAAGATATTCATTGCAACTTATTACATCGACAACCACCCAACTTTTTATACCTTGTGAGCACTTAGCATTTTTGTTGAATATTCATGTTGGGGATCCCAGTTTATCATTATTATCTTTTATCTTGTTATTTTCAAGTTAATGCTTCGACACCGACTCTCACAATTTATCTTGTTTCTATCCATTTATTGCACTAACATTGATAGACAAAAGACAATCATCCTTATAAGATTTGTAACGCCCCTTACCTGTGTTCTATGCCGGAACAGGGTACGAGACATTATCGGAACATAATACATGCAATCGTATGAAACCATGACATAGACTTTTTTATATCCAAGTTAAAACAATTCAATTTTCATACTTAATCATACATCATCATACCTTATAGCTTGAACAATATTTATTAATATTAATGGTCATATACAAAATGAGCTATCAAATATTGAAGGCCAACATTTTAGGCCAAATTAATTATGACATAAAACAAAATAACCAAGTCCTCTATACATGCCATAATCCAAAATATTGTTTTCAAAATACCAAAAAGTATTGATAGTGTGGATGGATCCCGGCGATCTCTGAATCCCGAGCTGGCTTAGTGATACTATAAGAAAAAGGAAAGAAAAGAGAGTAAGCAAACGACTTATCAACATATTTCTTAAGATAAAACAATCATAATAGTATACATACACATGTTTAGGTCAAGCTGTTTTATTGAGTCGTAGTCACTAAATTATTATATCTAGAGCTACGGAACTCCAAATTAAGGTTTGCTAATTTTCTCAAAACCTAGACTCGCATATCTTCTTACCATAAAATTTTTATAATTTTTTTCTAGCCAATAAGTACGGTTTATTCTTTAAAGTCACCCCTATTTTGCTGTTCGATAGTTCTAACCCATCTACACTAAAAATTAATTATCTCTTTGTACAAGATTTGGATAATGTTTCTGTTTGTTTCTTTAGAAAATAGACTCATTAAAGATTTTAAGCATATAAATTATAACCCATAATTATAGTTTTACAATTTTTAATGATTTTTCCAAGTCAAAATAGGGGATTCCAAAATCATTCTGACCCTTTCTCATAAAAATTCAAATATCTCATATATGAAACTCTTTTGGTTACACCGTTTCCTTTATATGAAAATAGACTTAATAAGATTTAATTTCATATCTTATTCAACCTCTAATTCAATTTCCATGATTTTTGGTGATTTTTCAAATTTAAACAACTGCTGCTGTCCAAAACAATTTTATTACAAATTTCACTCTTACATAATTTCACTTACTCCATTCCATCTTACCGAAAGTTTGCTCAACTATCAAGCACATTGCTCATAAATTTCCACAAACATATATCTGCACTTATTCATCACATGGTCATGTTCACATGTATTTTCACTTAGTCGATTTCTCGTTGAACTCATCGCAATAATAATAGATACACGGTTGCCTGCACATATTACCACCCTTGTAACCGAAGCTATCTGGTACGCATAGTAGCCTACACTTAGTACTACACACATGACCTAACCATCTGATACACATAGTGGCCTGCACTTAATACTACACATGTGACCTAACTATCTAGTACATGTAGTAGCTTGCACTTAGTACTACACACGTGACCTAAAACCATCTTAACACATAGTAGCCTGCCCATAGTTCTACACATGTGTTCTCACAATGTATCATTCGTATTATTTCTATTCCGAAGGTTCAACCGAGAAATTCCTCACTTTTCAACATTTAACAAATTCATTCATAGTCTATTTCGATTCGTAATTTGCATCAAATGATCATTCTATAGGCAGCCACATCTCATATAATAATAAAATATAATAACATAAAAAGAATCGATATATTGTTTACATACAAACTTACCTCGGTGCAAAATATAGTAATTTTGCAATTTAGTCCGATATCTTTTTCTTTCCCCGATCAAGCTCAATTCCACGTCTTTCTTGATCTATAATAATAAATTTGACTTATTAATGGCTCACATTATTCAAATTAGCCCAAAAAAATCCTATGGAAAAATTTATGATTTTACAGCTAAAGTTTCACAAAATTATGATTTTGTCCCTAGGCTCGGAAAATAATTTTTATTCAATTTCCTTGTATTTTTGGCCTAGCTAAACCATTTTCATAACTATGGCAGTCTCCAATTTGCACTAAATCACACACTTATACACATTTTACAACTTTTACTAACTAGTCATTTTTATGCAATTTCATCAAAAATCACTTAGTAAAAGTTGTTTACCACACTCCAAACATTCATATTCATCCATGGGTAAATTTTTAAATATAAACCCTAGCTTAAAATATTAGTAGAAATAGGTAAACCGAGCTATGAGGATCTAAAAAATGTAAAGAACATTAAAAATGGGGCTAGGATACACTTACTATTGAGCATGAAAGTTGGCAAAACCCTAGCTATGGTGTTTATGAGAGTTTTGGCCAAGCTTGGTGAAGATGATACCAATTTTGGCTTTGTTTTCCCATTTTATTATTTTATTTACCAAATGACTAAATTGCCCTTCATTAAAAACTATGGTGTTTTATCTTCCTTTAGGTGTTTTTGTCCAAACTAGTATAATGGGCTAATTACTATCCGAGGACCTCCACATTAAAAACCCATTACTCACAAGTACTTAGTACCTTCGTGAACTAGAACACACATTTTAAAACTTTTGCAATTTAGTCCTAAATCTCAAATTAGACCCTCTATCGATAAAATTTCTAAATGAAATTTTCACATAATCATGCAATCATGCCATAGACCTTAAAATGATAAAAAAATAAATTTTCACACAATCATGCAATCATTTCCTAAACCTTAAAAGGATAAAAATAAATAAATTTTCACACAATCATTCAATCATGCCATAGACCTTAAAATGATAAAAAAAATTCTACTTCGGATTTGTGGTTTCAAAACCACTATTCTGTTTAGGCCCTAAATTGGGCTGTTACAGGATTGATATTCGACGAACTCATATTTATATACTATACTTGCATCGACGGTGTACGCTTGCACATTATTGCTGTGACGTTAAACAGCCGCTCAAGTTTTGACGTCGTTGCCGGGGATAGCGTTTGTTTGATGTTTATTTGTGTTTGTTTTTATTTCATAATGTTTAGTTGCTACTAACTTGTTTTCTTTTTGTCGTTATTTGCACATTTTATTCTAGGTGTTGTATAACCCAAAGCCATTCGGAGTTTATTGCCAATTTTGATCCAGAAACTTCGAGAACAAAGGAATATGGCTTTGCCAAGAAACAATGAAGTCATACCCCCGATGCAGAACTAAAATGCTAATGACCCACCGTTGCAGCAAGACGCTCAAATACAAAATAGGACTATACGTGATTTTGTCGTACCTATCTTGGATGACTTACAACTGAGAGTTGTTACACCAATAATCCAAGTCAAAAATTTTAAATTCAATCCAGTAATGTTTCAAATGTTGAATTCTAATGGGCAATATGCTAGACTGCCACATGAAGATGAACAAGAACATCTTAAATCATTTTTATTGATTTGTGTTTCCTTTAGTCAACAAAGATGCAATTATTTCCTTATTCCTTACAAGGAAAAGCTTGTACTTGGTTCCTTGGGCTACCTTCCGGATCAATTACTTCTTAGAATGCACTACCAACACAGTTTGTTTTGTGTTTTAACCCGCCAATAATGAATGCTCGTCTTTAAAATGATATTACAGCTTATCATCAGCTGGGCGATGAGAATTTTCACACCATATAGGAACGTTATAAATCTTTGCTTCGACGTTGTCTCAAGCACGACATTCAACAGGAAACATAAATTATTATTTTTTATAATGGGCTAAATTCACACACGAGGAATCTTGTTGACGCATCAGCCAATGGACCTTTGCTGGATTGTATTTATAATGATGCTATTGAAATTTTGGATAGAATTGCTCAGAATGATTACTAAGATCCAATATGATAAAAACATATGCAAAGAACTAGTGACGTTGCACCTATACAAGTTGTTTAACAAGTTGATGTTCCTACCTTTTGTTGTAAAATTTGTAGTGACAACCATAGCTATGAAGATTGTCCACAACATGCAAAGAATGCCTTTTATGTCAGTAACATTTGCAGAAATTGTTATGGCAACTCTTATAATAATTCTACACGTAATCAAATGTCTTGGGGAACTTAAAATGCTGGAAAAAATGCTACGACATTCTAATATGGGGATATATTTACTCGAGGAAATTATAATTCAAGACAAGGGAATTACAGTTAATAATAGCAGAATTACAATCAACACACTCAGATACATCACAACAAAGCGAGATGCACCCACAATAGAATCAGACATAGTCACAACATTCTTCAATGTCGAATTAGCATGTTTTAGACCATCGACGACAACAGTACATGCATGCTTCTCCTTTTGACTCGTTAACTACTCTTGAAGCATTAATGCGAGAGCGTATGACTCACACAGAAGCTATTATGCAAGGGAATTCATCTTCCATTTAGGCATTGAAGGAAAAATTAGAACAACTTGCTTCAAATTTGAATATCGACCAGCAGATACAATACCTAGTGATACGAAAAATCCCAGTCCAAGAGGGAAAGAACACTACAAGGCTATCACGCTTAGGAGTGGTAAAAAGATCTGACGAGTCGACTACAGACTCTACTATTGTACCTCAAAATATTGGTGAAGTGATTCCTAGTGAGAAAGTTGAATCTGAAGAGCTTTTTGATATACAATACAAAAAGGTTCCACAAATTGTCGCTCATATGCCTAATTTCTGACCCCTAAAAATGTCAACTCAACAAAAGGTGTTGGGGCAATCAGATGTATCTCTATCCTTACCTTTTCCATAAAGATGCAAGGAGAATGAGCAAGACAAGCAGTACCAATAGTTCTTGAATACACTGAAGCAATTTCAGATCAATATTCCTTTAGTAGACACTCTTGTGCAAATTCTGAATTATAGGAAATTTATGAAGGAGCTCTTATCCAAGAAGAAGAAGCTCAGTGATATGGAAACTATTACACTCACAAAAAGCTGTAGTAGTTGTCTTTTGACAAATATGTTGCCCTCCACAATGAAAGATCTTGGGAGCTTTACTATCCCATATTCAATTGGCAACCATTATTTGGGCAAGGCTTTATGCAACTTGGGAGCTAGCATCAACCTAATCCTGCTATCAATTTTCAGAAAGTTGGGAATTTGTCACATGAAACCTACTGCAGTGACATTGCAACTAGATGAGTGATCTTTGGCTCAACCTGAAGGGCAAATCAATGATATCTTAGTTCATGTGGACAATTTTTTTTTTACAGTTGAATTTATCATCCTTGACTACGAGGCAGACAAGGAGGTTCCCATAATCTTGGGACAACCATTTTTAACCACAGGACAAACACTTATTGATGTTTACAAAGGTGAACTGACCATGTGATTTAATAATGAGCATGTTACCTTCAGTGTTTTTAAATCTATTCAATGCAAGGATAAAGAATAATGCCATACTGTTAATGTGCTAGATGATTTAATTGTAGAAGAATTCAATGACCAAAGCACAATACTTTCTGAGGAGTTTGCAGTGACACCTGATGATGAACTCCTAAATAATTGTGACAGCAAGGTTGACGCTAATAATATTTAACTCAGGCATGGATGACAGATTGAACCTTTAGACTTAGCTAATAGGACAGCTCCAATTTTCAAACCATCTATCGACGAAACTGCTACTCTAGAATTGAAACCACTACCTACTAATCTTAAATAAGGATTTCTTGGTGATAATAATACTCTCCTAGTTATTGTCTCTGCAACACTAGATGTAAGTCAAGAAGAGAAGCTGGTCTATATCCTTAAGCAACATAAACGAGCTATTGCTTGGAATATTGCCAATATCTAAGGTATTAGTCCATCTTTTTGCATGCACAAGATCAAGTTGCAAGATGAAGGTAAGCATTCAATTGAACAACAAAGAAGATTAAACAAGAAGATGAAGGAAGTTGTTAATAAACAAATTATAAAGTGGTTTGATGCTAGAATTATCTACCCTATTTTTTATAGCAATTAGGTAAGTTCAGTGCAATGTGTTCCTAAAAAGAGTTGCATCACAGTGGTTAGCAAAGACGAATTAATTTCTATACGCATTCCTATGGGATGGTGAGTCTGTACGGATTATTGCAAACTTAATGCTGGCACAAGGAAGAACCACTTCCCACTTCCTTTCATTGACCAAATGGTGGTCAGGCTTACTAGAAGAGCCTATTACTGCTTCTTAGATGGCTATTCTAGGTACAATCAAATTGTTATTGCACTAGAGGATGAACAGAAAACAACTTTCACTTGTCCCTTTGGTACTTTTGCTTTTTTTCATATGCCTTTCAGTCTTTGTAAGGCATTAGCCACATTTCAAAGGTGCATGATAGCAATATTCTTGAATATGATTGAAGATTCTTTAGAGGTTTTTATGGATGATTTCTTAGTCTATAGGAATGATTTTGATCATTGCGCTAACAATTTGGATAAAGTATTGCAGCGATGTGAAGACACACATCTTGTTCTAAATTGGGAAAAATGTCAGTTCATGGCAACTAAAGGCATTGTGTCAGGCCATCACATATCTAGTCAAGGCATTGAAGTAGACAAAGCTAAAGTGGAAATCATTGAGAAATTACCTCCACCAACATATGTGAAAGGTATTGTAGTTTTCTTGGGCTGCCGAGTTTTACAAAAGATTTATTAGAGATTTCTCGAAAATTGCAAAGCCCTTATGCTCATTGCTGGAACAGAGTCGAAAATTCTTCTTTGACAATGCATGTCTGGACGCATTCATTCAATTAAAGACGTAAGTAGTAAATGCACTCATTGTCGTTGCATCAGACTAGTTTCAACCTTTTGAAGTTATGTGCGATGCAAGCGACTTTGCTATGGGTGTTGTTCTAGGACAACGCAAGGGAAAAATATTTCACGCCATCTATTATGCGAGCAAAACTCTTACAAAGGCTCAACTGAACTATACCACTACAGAGAAAGAATTGTTGGCTATAGTCTTTGCTTTCAAGAAGTTTCACCTTATCTTGTCGGTGCAAAGGTTGTAGTATTTACTAATCACTCGGCGTTGAGATATCTTTTTGCGAAGAAGGATGCAAAACCAAGACTGATATGTTGGATCATACTGTTGGAAGAATTAGGCATCGAGATAAAAGACCATAAGGGTTCAGAGAATCAAGTTACAGACCATCTGTCACGATTGGAAGTTGGCAGCGAAGATGGAAATGTATTTCAAATTGTTGACGCATTCCCAGATGAGAAGTTATTTACTGTAGATGCAACCCCTTGGTATGTAGATTTGGTTAATTATCCAGTGTGTGGAAAACTCCATTCCTAGAACAGAATCGAAAATTCTTCTATGATGATGCATGTTTGAAGGCATTCATTCAATTAAAGATGCAACTAGTAACTGCACCCATTGTCATTGCACTAGACTAGTCTCAACCTTTTGAAGTTATGTGCGATGCAAGCGACTTTGCTATGGGTGCTGTTCTAGGACAACGCAAGGGAAAAATATTTCACGCCATCTATAATGTTAGCAAAACTCTTACAAAGGCTCAACTCAACTATACCACTACTGAGAAAGAATTGTTGGCTATAGTCTTTGCTTTCAAAAAGTTTCATTCTGATCTTGTCAGCGCAAAGGTTACTGTATTTACTAATCACTCGGCGTTGAGATATCTTTTTACGAAGAAGGATACAAAACCAAGACTAATACGTTAGATCTTACTGTTGGAAGAATTCGGCATCGAGATAAAAGACCGTAAGGGTTCAAATAATCAAGTTGCAAACCATATGTCTCAATTGGAAGTTGGCAACGAAGATGGAAACATACTTCCAATTGTCGACGCATTCCCAGATGAGAAGTTATTTACTGTAGATGCAACCCTTTAGTATGTAGATTTGGTTAATTATCTAGTATGTGGAAAACTCCCATTGGGTGTCACAGGCCATAAAAAAATAGATTTCTTTGTAAAGTAGTGAAGTATCATTGGAACTAGCCGTATTTATTCAAGATATGCAATGACAATATTATTCGACATTGTCTTCTGGAAGAAGAGATGTTTTCAATCCTGAAGCACAATCATGTAGCTCCTTATGGAAGTCATTTTGGTGGCATGCAAATTACTTCTAAGATTCTCCAATCCGGATTTTACTGGCCTTCATTATTTAAGGACGCCCATAATTTTGTGAACCAATGCGATAGGTGTCAATGCACCGGTTCTATACCCTAACACAATGAAATATTGCAGCAGCCAATTATGGAGGTTGAATTATTTAATGTTTGGGGTATGGATTTTATAAGACTATTCCAAGTTCATTTGGAAATGTGTATATATTAGTTGCTATTGACTACGTCTTGAAGTGGGTTGAAATTGTTATAGTCCCAAAGGATGATGCAAAGGCAGTGCTTACTTTTTTCACAAACATTTACTCACTCGCTTTGGCACACCAAAGGCATTGAATAGTGATCAGGGTATACACTTTCATTACAACCAAGTGGCAGCCACACTGAAGAGATATGGAGTTAATCATAGAATAGCTACTACTTATCATCCACAAACTAATGGACAAGTCGAAGTATTGAATCGAAAAATTAAAAACATTCTTGAGAAGGTTGTGAATCCTTCGAGGAAAGATTGGTCTTCCAAACTGGATGATGCTTTATGGGCATTGCAAATAGCATACAAAGCTCCATTAGGGATGTCGTCGCATCAATTGTTTTTTGGGAAAGCATGTCACTTGCCAGTTGAACTAGAACACAAAGCAATGTAGAAAATTAAGCAAGTGAACATGGACTATGAAGTTGTTGGAAAGAAAAGGTTACTGTATATCACTAAACTAGAGGAGATCAGGCTAAATGCCTACGAAAACGCTGCCATTTACAAAGAAAAGACCAAGCGATGGCATGAAAAAATTATTTTACAGCGATAATTTACTGCAGGTCAACAAGTTTTATTATTTAATTCTAAACTGAAACTGCACCGGAGTAAATTGCGCTCTCGTTGGTCTAGACCTTTCGAAGTTGTCGAAGTATTTCCTAATGATTTAGTCACAATCAGAGATTTAAATGATGGACACCAGTTCAAAGTGAATGGCCAGCAATTGAAACATTAACTTGGGAATATTGATCACAAGCTGACAGAGACCATTAAATTGTCGAAAATTTTTATTTCTTATGAATTTTATTATGTAATTTTATTTTTATTTTATTTTTATTTCTGTTCAAGTTTGTTTTATTTTTTATTTCTATATTTTCAAAATAATTAGGTACCATTGTCGACGCACTTGGGCTTTATTGTCAACGCAGTTCGTACTATTGTGCTGTCACTTCTAACTCATCAAGAATGAGGGCATATCAGAACTTTCAAGATCTCACCATTTGATCAAAAGTCACCTAGCTGTCTGATCTGTCTGAGCGGGCACAATTCTGATTGGACATAATTATTCCTACCAGCTTTAAATCCCTTCACAAAAATCATGCTTTTCCATCTTCTTCTTTCACTCGCTACAAACCCTCTTTCACTATACTGACGGTTACACATACAAGGCAGCCATTTTTATTTACTTCTTTTCTCTAAGATCGTACCTTTACAACTTTAAACCATATTCACTCCACAAAATAAACAAAATATGGCAAGAACGAGAGGATCAGTCAAGAAAGCCACCAAGCCTGTTGAAAAACACTCATCCTCTGCAACTGCAGTTCGTAAGTCGGAATCCTCCATGCCAACAGAGAAAAAGGAACTGGTGATCTTTTTAACGAAGGTGGAAAAAGACCAATTTCAAAACAACATCTTAAAGTGAAACTTCCACCCAGAACGGGGCATTCTCCTTTCGCAATAGTAAGACTGGACAAACAAGTCTTCAGAACTATCTCTAAGTTGAAGTGGGAGACTTTCTGTACGCATCCTAGAAGCTACTCTCCTTCATTGGTACGTGAGTTTTATGCTAACCTTTATGACCATGAGTTGGAGTTGATCTTTGTTCGAGAAGGCTTAATCCCATGGGATGCTATAAAAATCAGTGAGCTATACAACACTAAAGTGGATATCGATAAACACTCTAAGTTTTTTGAGGATATCACAGACGACAAAAGGGACTTGTTGGTGAAGGATTCATGTGTAGAAGGAGCACTGTGAACGGGTTCACATTAAAAGAATTATACGATGAACCACCGCTTTTTGACACTACAAAGCAAAACCAGTTTCATTTTGTCAACTACAGGTTAATGCCTTCTACTCACAGCACCATAGTCAATCTTGATAGAATGTGTCTGATACATTCAATTGTCAAGGGCAGAAAGATTGATGTCTACACAATACTCCACCAAAAAATTACTAATTGCACCGCAAGGCAAACTGAAATTTTGGTTTTCCCACCATTGGTGATGCTACAATGCCAGCAAAAAGGGATCGTGCCACGTGATGATGAAGAGGTCTTGAAAAATAAGGGCCCGATCAATGAAGTGCCTATTGAAAGAATGACTCGTGGCAAAGATACGCCAACAATGAAGGAGGTAGAGACCAACAAGACAAGGAAGGGCAAAACCAAAATAGAAAACAAGGGAACAAACTTGACTGTAGAGGCATCATTGCTGCGTAAAATAAAGGATATTGAAAAGTTGGGCAATTCTATCAGCAATAAGCAGATCAAGCTTTCCGTTACAATAGAGGATATTGATAGATCACAAAATCTCTTCTATGCTTATACCAGAGCCTATAACAACTTTATTGTAGCCACATTACGTCAGTTAAGCCCGACCCCATTCCTAGAATTTCTAGTGCTCCCACTAATCATCCGAGAGTATGAACCCTCCTCTGAGAAAGATGACCAAGGGAACTAAGATAGATCGGTGGAATCATCTCCCATTTTGCATGTCTCTGATGTTGATAAAGAAAACGACTCAAGAGACGTTGAGGAGTGCATGCAAAGGATTGATAGCCTGATCGAGGGTGACGCCATTGTTGGTCAAGAGACATCTACTGACCGTGTCACATGCCATGTGGACATTTGAAATGGGATCACATGGCCGTGTCCCAGCCCGTGTCTGACCTGGTGTAACTCCCTTACTTGGGTCACACGGCCAACCACATGTAATATCCCAAATTAGGCCCTAATCGGAATAGTGGTTTCGTGACCACAAATTCGAGGTAGAAATTTTTATTTTATTATCATTTTAAGGTCTATGGAATGATTTCATGATTGTGTGAAAATTTCGTTTAGAAATTTTATCGATAGAGGGTCCAATTTGATATTTAGGACTAAATTGCAAAAGTTGTAAAATGTGTGTTCTAGTTCACAAAGGTATTAAGTACTTGTGAGTAATGGGTTTTTAAAGTGGATGTCCTTGGATAGTAATTAGACCATTATACTAGTTTGGACAAAAATACCTAAAGGAAGATAAGACACCATAGTTTTTAATTAAGGGCATTTTGGTCATTTAGTTATTAAAATGAATTAAAAACAAAATTAAAAGCCAATTTTTGTCCATCTTCTTCATTAGGTTGAAATTTCAAGGGTTCTCCATAGCTAAGGTTTGTTTCAAGCTTCCAAGCTCCATAGTAAGTGATTCCAAGCCCCGTTTTTAATGTTCTTTACGTTTTTGAAATCTCGGTAGCTCGATTTAGCTTATGCTAACAATAAGTCAACCTAGGATTCATATTTGGAAAAATACCCATAGTTGAAATTTGTGTATTTTGGTGTTTTATGATAGAATATGAGGTTAAAAATTATGTTAGACAACTTGTGCTACTCGATTTTAAGTGAAAACGAGAAAAAGGGCTTAATCGGTAAAAATACCTAATAGTCATAAGTACATGTTAGAGTGTGAATTTGATGTTGCCATAGAAGGGAAAAATGATCAGCATGTCATAAAACATAAGAAAATAGGATGAGGTTTAATTTACGAGCTTTGGGGAAAAAGTGCAAATATATGAAAGTTTAGGGGCAAAATTGTAATTTTTCCAAAGTTCATACTAAGGGATTTTTTGATGAATGTATGTATTAGATAAATTAATTTGGCTTTATAGACCAAGAGAAATGAGATTCAAGTCGCGATCAAGGGAAAAACAAAGTTTACGAGGAATAGGCTCGATTGCTAATATTTTGTATCGAGGTAAGTTCATGTGCAAATAAGGTAACATAATTTTTATTTAATGTTATTTATATAACATGATACTTATTATCATGAAATATGATGTTTTGTAAATTATTATTTGGTGATATGCAAATTATGTGAACAACTTGATAAGTGTGAGATGTTAGCAAGTATCGATTTCTATATTCCGAAGAAGGCGGTCGAAATGTGTAATTGAAAAGAATCCCGTTTGAACCTTGGGAATAGATTAGGGTACAAGTGACATGTCACTAGGATAGTTTAGTTCCGAACTCGTTGAGTTGAGTCCGAGTTCATTTATGATGCGAACGCCCGAGCTCGTTGAGTTGGGTCCGAGTTCGTTTATGGGCGACTTACATGGTAGCTTGGCTACATAGATTTCGAAAGCTATTGAGCTTGTTCAGTTATGAGTATAGCACTTACGTGCACTCTATCCGCGTATCCGAAATTATATTCCTATGTGTTCAACGGGAGAATCCTAAGAGAATATTGAGGATGCTTAAAATGAAAGTGATTCGATGATGAATGTGTTGAAGAAGTGAAAATGGACAGGTATGAGTTTAATTTTTGGTTGAGAACTTGGTGAGACAAAATTGTGGTAAGATAGTAAGTATTTTTATGTTATGAGTGTTTTAATGATGTTTATGTTGGATTGCATAACCATGTTACTTATTATTTACATGTGAACTTACTAAGCATTTATGCTTACTCCCTCCATTTCATTCATTGTAGTTTTGACAAGCCGGGTTGAGTATCGGGATAGGTCGAAGGCTCGTTCACACTATTCGAAGACCTAAATTGGTAAAATGTCTTGTATATTTTGAGTGTGGCATGTATAGCAATATACTCACTTTGTATAAATGATCATATGATATGGTTATGGTTTCGTAAGAAAAGGGTTTGTAAATGATTAGCTATTGGAATGGCTAATCAAGTTTATATATGATAACATGTATGCTTTATGTCTTAACTAAATCATGAAAATCCTTGGAATGGTAAAATTGGCAATAAAACAGAGTCATACAGCAGCAGTAATGTGAATTTGAAAACTCACTAAAAATAGTAGAAATGGAATTAAATGATGAATAAGTTATGAAATTTAATCTTGATGAGTCTATTTTCATATGGATGGAACAAAACAGGTAAATGAGTTATATGTTATGAGATATTTAAGTTTTGGTGGAATAGGGTCATAGTGGTCTCTGAATCCCCTATTCTGACTTTAAAAATTCACAAGAAATTGTACAAAAATAATTAGAAGTTTTACTTTATATGTACAGATTCCTTATTAAGTCTAGTTTTATGAGAAATAAATAGCATAATCATTAAACCGCTGTACAGAGAGATATCTGATTTGTAATACATAGGGGTCAAAGTAGTCGAACCCTAAAATAGGGGAGAATTTAACTAATAAACTGTACTCATTGGCTCGACCAAAAATTCTAGAAAATAATTAGTAGATAGATATATGAGCCTGGTTTCAGAAAAATTTACAGATCTTAATTTCAAGTTTCGAAACTCGAGATTGAATTTTTAAGCAACTGTGACGCAGTTAGCCAGCTTGTCTAGAAATTTTAAAAATAAATTTTTTGAGTTGTTTAATTAATGAATTAAGTTTAGTAACACCTCAAGCTCGACTCTGGTGACAGTCTCGGGCGTGAGGACGTTACATTTGGTGGTATCAGAGCAGGTTTAGTCAGTTCTCGGACTAACGTGTTGTATGTACGGGTTTTGATATACATGCCATATTTATATATTGTAATAGTGTGACGACTTCTGACCTTTTAAATGATTTTTTATAGTAAATGGATCTCGATCCAGCTGTGGCTGATGATGTAGAGAGTAATGCACCAGCTCCGGCTGAAGGGGTGGTTCCAACTGAAAATCCACCTCTTACTGTTGGTCAAGGAGGAGGAGAAGTGGCTCGGGAAGCCTTTCTCCAAATGATGAATGCCTGGTATATTGAGTTCATTCGTACGAACCCGAATGCACAACCTCCTCCACCTCCCCCGATTCCTCAACCTGTACCCTCGATGCCTCAAGGTGTAGATCTGATGAAATTTCACAGAACTCCAGTTGACAGAATCCGTAAGCAAGGGGCCGAAGAATTCAGGGCAAATGTTGATGATGATGCAGAGAAAGCAGAGTTTTGGCTTGAGAATTCTATTCGGGTATTTGATGAATTGTCTTCTACACCTGAGGAATGCTTGAAATGTGCTATATCATTGTTGAGGGATTCAACCTATCATTGGTGGAAGACGTTGATTTCAGTAGTACCGAAAGAGAAAGTAACTTGGGAGTTCTTTCAAGAAGAATTTCAGAAGAAATACATCAGCGAAAGATTTGTTGATCAAAAGTGTAAAGAGTTTCTTGAATTGAAGCAGGGGAACATGACAGTTACTGAATACAAAATTGAGTTCATCAAGTTGAGTAAGTATGCTAGAGAATATATTCCTATAGAGGCTAAAATGTGTAGATGATTTGAAGACGGACTCAATGACGACATTAAAGTATTTTTTGGGATTCTCGAATTAAAAGAAATGGTAGTACTTGTTGATCAAGCTTGCAAGGTTGAAGAACTACTCAAAGAGAAGAAAAAAGTAGAAGCTGAGACTAGAAATTGGAAGAAAAGATCGATGAGCAGTTCATTCTCACAGCAATCCAAAAAATCTAGAAATATGAATCCTCGTTCTCAGGTTTCGGCCGGACAATCATATGGAAATTTTAAGAAGCAAAATGTGGGTCTTAAATCTCAGACTACTTCCGTGGCTAGTGTGGGGAATTTGAGATTTGTTAAGCCTGAGTGCCAGCGGTGTGGTAGAAATCACTTTGGCCCATGTAGAGCGAATGAATGTTTTCGGTGTATTTATCCAGATTATTTTATTAGAGACTGCCCAGAGAGAGTTGAGAAAGAAAAATTTCAGAGTGTAAAAGCTAGTAGTGCAGACTCAAGGGAAAGATATTCGAGGAAAGCTGGAAATGAAGCAAGCAGCAAGAATGTAATCAAAGATTCCGCAGCTAAACCTGAAGCAAGGGCTCCAGCTAAAACTTATGCCATAAATGCATGTGAAGATGCTTCATCACCTGACGTGATTACTGGCAAATCAGAGGCATTATCTAGTGTGATTTCTTCGATGTCGACTCAAAGATATTTGAGGAAGGGTTATGAAGCTTATTTGGCATATGTAATTAATACAAAAGAAATTGAAAAGAAAGTTGAATTAGTGCCAATTGTGTGTGAATTTGTGGATGTATTTCCAGAAGAGTTGTCGGGTTTGCCTCTAGTTAGGGAAGTAGAATTTGGTATTGAGTTGATACTGGGAACAGCTCCGATCTCGATTGCTCCGTATAGAATGGCACCAGCAGAGTTGAAAGAATTAAAGTCACAATTGCAAGAGTTAACTGATAAAGGCTTTGTGAGACCGAGTTTTTCACCTTGGGGTGCTCCTGTGTTATTTGTGAAAAAGAAGGATGGTTTTATGAGATTGTGTGTTGACTATCGGCAATCAAACAAGGTGACAATCAAGAACAAGTATCCGTTGTCGAGAATTGATGATTTGTTTGATCAGCTAAAAGGAGCAACATGGTTTTTAAAGATTGACTTGAGATCTGGATACTACCAGCTGCGAGTAAAAGAGTCAAATGTACCTAAAACTACTTTTAGAATAAGTTACGGTCATTATGAATTTTTATTTATGCCATTCGGGTTAACAAATACTCCTGTTGTTTTTATGGATTTGATGAATCACATATTTCGGCCATACTTGGACAAATTTGTTGTGGTATTTATAGATAACATCTTAATTTATTTGAAAGATGAGACAGCGCATGCTGAGCACTTGAAAATAGTTTTGCAAACTTTGAGGAATAAGCAGTTATATGCCAAGTTTAGTAAAAGTGAATTTTGGCTTCGGGAAGTTGGATTTTTGGGTCACATTGTTTCAGGTGATGGTATACGAGTTGATCCTAGTAAAATTTCGGCCATTGTTGATTGGAAACCACCGAAAAATGTAACCGAGGTTAAAAGTTTCTTGGGGCTAACTGGGTATTATCGGCGGTTTGTAAATGGATTTTCTATAATTGCTGCTCCTATGACTAGACTACTCCGAAAGGATGTTAAATTTGAGTGAACGAAAGAATGTCAACAGAGTTTTGGAGAATTGAAAAAGTATTAACTGAAGCACCGGTATTGGTACAACTTGAATCAGGTAAAGAATTTGTGGTGTATAGTGATGCTTCTCGAAATGGCTTAGGATGTGTACTTATGCAAGAAGGAAAAGTGGTGGCTTATGCTTCGAGGCAATTAAAATCTCATGAAAGGAATTATCCGACTCATGATTTGGAATTGGCTACTATAGTGTTTGCTTTGAAGATTTGGCGACATTATCTTTATGGTGAAAAGTACCGAGTATATATCGACCACAAAAGTCTTAAGTACTTGATGTCACAAAAAGACTTGAATTTGGGACAGCGAAGATGATTGGAGTTATTGAAAGATTACGAGCTTGTTATTGACTACCATCCGGGAAAAGCGAATGTGGTTGCTGATGCTTTGAGCAGAAAGTTGCTATTTGCTTTGAGAGCTATGAATACTCAGTTAAAGGTATCAGATGATGGTTCGATTCTAGCAGATTTAAGAGCAAGACCGATGTTTTTACAAGAGATTTGTGAAGCTCAGAAAAATGACCAAGATTTGCAAGCCAAGAGAAAGCAGTGTGAAGCTGATACGGGATCAGATTTCAGAATCGGTTCTGATGGTTGCTTGATGTTTAAAAACAGGATTTGTGTACCGAAAAATGGTGAATTGATTCAAAAGATTTTGCATGAAGCACATAATGGTTGTTTGGCAGTTCACCCGGGCAGTACGAAAATGTATAATGACTTGAAGAAAATGTATTGGTGGAATGGAATGAAAAGAGATATCTCTGAGTTTGTATCAAAGTGCTTAATTTGTCAACAAGTGAAAGCTGAACACCAAGTACCTTCAGGACTACTCCAGCCTATCATGGTTCCTGAATAGAAATGGGATCGGATTACTATGGATTTTGTGTCAGGGTTGCCGTTAACTCCAGGGAAGAAAAATGCCATCTGGGTAATAGTTGACAGATTATTCTCTTAATAAGTTGGCTAAATTGTATATCTGTGAGATTGTTAGACTTCATGGAATACCTTTGTCAGTCATTTCGGATAGAGATCCGAGATTTACTTCGCGATTTTGGCAAAAGTTGCAATAGGCATTAGGTACGAAGTTGAATTTCAGTACTGCCTTTCATCCACAAACTGATGGACAGTCAGAGAGAGTGATTCAGATTCTTGAAGACATTCTCAGATGTTGTGTATTGGAATTTCAAGGTAGTTGGGAAAGGTATTTACCGTTGGTAGAATTTGCTTATAATAATAGTTATCAGACGAGTTTGAAGATGGCACCTTATGAAGCATTGTATGGTCGTAAATGTCGGACACCATTGTATTGGACTGAACTCAAGGAAAAATCAGATTTATGGAGTTGATCTAATAAAAGAAACCGGAGAAAAAGTGAAAGTGATTCGAGATTGTTTGAAAGCTGCATCGGATAGACAAAAATCTTATGCGGATTTGAAACGAAAGGAAATTGAGTTTCAAGTTGGTGATAAGGTATTTTTAAAAGTGTCTCCATGGAAGAAAGTTCTTAGATTCAGACAGACGGGCAAGTTGAGTCCGCGTTTTATTGGACCGTATGAAATAATTGAAAAAGTTAGACCAGTAGCTTATCGGCTAGCATTGCCATCTGAATTACAGAAGATGCATGATGTGTTCCATGTATCTATGTTACATCGGTATCGTTCAGATCCTTCACATATAATTTCACCGACAGAAATTGAGCTACGACCGGATATGACTTACGAAGAAGAACCGATTAAGATTTTAGCTCGAGAGATCAAACAACTAAGAAATAAAAATGTCACTCTCGTGAAACTATTATGGAAAAAGAACGGGGTAGAAGAGACTACGTGGAAACCTAAGGAAACCATGAGAAATCAATACCCATACCTGTTTACCGGTAAGATTTTTGAGGACGAAAATCCTTAAAGGGGAGAGAGTTGTAATATCCCGAATTAGGGCCTAATCGAAATAGTGGTTTTGTGACCACAAATCTGAGGTAGAAAATTTTATTTTATTATCATTTTAAGGTCTATGGCATCATTGCATGATTGTGTGAAAATTTCATTTAGAAATTTTATCGATAGAGGATCCAATTTGATATTTAGGACTAAATTGAAAAAGTTGTAAAATGTGTGTTCTAGTTCACAAAGGTATTAAGTACTTGTGAGTAATGGGTTTTTAAAGTGGAGGTCCTTGGATGGTAATTAGACCATTATACTAGTTTGGACAAAAATACCTAAAGGAAGATGAAACACCATAGTTTTTAATTAAGAGCATTTTGGTCATTTAGTTATTAAAATGAATTAAAAACAAAATTAAAAGCCAATTTTGTCCATCTTCTTCATTAGGCCGAAATTTCAAGGGTTCTCCATAGCTAGGGTTTGTTTCAAGCTTCCAAGTTCCATAGTAAGTGATTCCAAGCCCTGTTTTTAATGTTCTTTACGTTTTTGGAATCCCGATAGCTTGATTTAGCTTATGCTAACAATAAGTCAACCTAGGATTCATATTTGGAAAAATACCCATAGTTGAAATTTGTGTATTCTGGTGTTTTATGATAGAATATGAGGTTTTAAATTATGTTGGACAACTTGTGCTACTCGGTTTTAAGTGAAAACGAGAAAAAGGGCTTAATCGGTAAAAATACCTAATAGTCATAAGTACATGTTAGAGTGTGAATTTGATGTTTCCATAGAAGGGAAAAATGATCAGCATGTCATAAAACATAAGAAAATAGGATGAGGTTTAATTTACGAGCTTTGGGGCAAAAGTGCAAATATGTGAAAGTTTAAGGGCAAAATGGTAATTTTGCCAAAGTTCGTACTAAGGGCTGTTTTGATGAATGTATGTATTAAATAAATTAATTTGGCATTATAGATCAAGATAAACGAGATTCAAGTCGCGATCGAGGGAAAAATAAAGTTTACGAGGAATAGACTCGATTGCTAATATTTTGTATCGAGGTAAGTTCTTGTGTAAATAAGGTAACATAATTTTTATTTTAAGTGATTTAATGTTATTTATATGACATGATACTTATTATCATGAAATATGATGTTTTGTAAATTATTATTTGGTGATATGCAAATTATGTGAACAACTTGATAAGTACGAGATGTTAGCAAGTATGGATTTCTATATTCCGAAGAAGGAGGTTGAAATGTGTAATTTAAAAGAATCCCGTTTGAACCTTGGGAATAGATTAGGGTACAAGTGACATATCACTAGGATGGTTGAGTTCCGAACTCGTTGTGTCCGAGTTCGTGAGATGTAACTAGGCATCCGAGCTCGTTGAGTTGAGTCCGGGTTCACTTATGGATGCGAAAGCCTGAGCTCGTTGAGTTGGGTCCAAGTTCGTTTATGGGCAAGTTACATGGTAGCTTGGCTACATAGATTTCGAAAGCTATTGAGCTTGTTCAGTTATGAGTATAGCACTTACGTGCACTCTATCCGCGTATCCGAAATTATATTCCTACGTGTTCAACGGGAGAATCCTAAGAGAATATTGAGGATGCTTAAAATGAAAGTGATTCGATGATGAATGTGTTGAAGAAGTGAAAATGGACAGGTATGAGTTTAATTTTTGGTTGAGAACTTGGTGAGACAAAATTGTGGTAAGATAGTAAGTATTTTTATGTTATGAGTGTTTTAATGATGTTTATGTTGGATTGCATAATCATGTTACTTATTATTTACATGTGAACTTACTAAGCATTTATGCTTACTCCTTCCATTTCATTCATTGTAGTTTTGACAAGCCGGGTTGAGTATCGGGATAGGTCGAAGGCTCGTTCACACTATTTGAAGACCTAAATTGGTAAAATGTCTTGTATATTTTGAGTGTGGCATGTATAGCAATATACTCACTTTGTATAAATGATCATATGATATGGTTATGGTTTCGTAAGAAAAGGGTTTGTAAATGATTAGCTATTGGAATGGCTAATCAAGTTTATATATGATAACATGTATGCTTTATGTCTTAACTAAATTATGAAAATCCTTGGAATGGTAAAATTGGCCATAAAACAGAGTCATACAGCAGCAGTGATGTGAATTTGAAAAGTCACTAAAAATAGTAGAAATGGAATTAAATGATGAATAAGTTATGAAATTTAAGCTTGATGAGTCTATTTTCATATGGATGGAACAAAACAGGTAAATGAGTTATATTTTATGAGATATTTAAGTTTTGGTGGAATAGGGTCATAGTGGTCTCTGAATCCCCTATTGTGAATTTAAAAATTCACCAGAAATTGTACAAAAATAATTAGAAGTTTTACTTTATATGTACAGATTCCTTATTGAGTCTAGTTTTATGAGAAATAAACAGCATAATCATTAAAGCTTTGTATAAAGAGATACCTAATTCGTAATACATAGGGGTTAGAGTAGTTGAACCCTGAAACAGGGGAGACTTTAACTAATAAACTGTACTAATTGGCTCAACCAAAAATTCTAAAAAAATTAGTAGATATATATATGAGTCTAGTTTCAGAAAAATTTACAGATCTTAGTTTCAAGTTTCGGAACTCGAGATATGAATTTTTAAGCGACTATGACGCAGTTAGCCAGCTTGTCTAGAAATTTTAAAAATAAATTGTTTGAGCTTTTTAATTAATGAATTAAGTTTAGAAAGACCTCAACCTCGACTCTGGTGACAGTCTCGGGCGTTAGGGCATTACATTTGGTGGTATCAGAGCAGGTTTAGTCAGTTCTCGGACTAACATGTTGTATGTACGGGTTTTACTATACATGCCATATATGTATTGTGATAGTGTGACGACTTTTGACCTTTTAAATGATTTTTTTATAGTAAATGGATCCCAATCCAGCTGTTGCTGATCATGTAGAGAGTAATACACCAGCTCCGGCTGAAGGGGTGGTGCCAACTGAAAATCCACCTCTCGCTGTTGATCAAGGAGGAGGAGAAGGGGCTCGGGAAGCCTTTCTCTAGATGATGAATGCCTGGTATACTGAGTTCTTTTGTACGAACCCGAATGCATAACCTCCCCCACCTCCCCCGATTCCTCAACCTGTACCCCCGATGCCTCAAGGTGTAGATATGATGAAATTTCACAGAACTCCAGTTGACAGAATCCGTAAGCAAGGGGCCGAAGAATTCAGGGCAAATGTTGATGATGATGCAAAGAAAGCAGAGTTTTGGCTTGAGAATTCTATTCGAGTATTTGATGAATTGTCTTGTACTCCTGAGGAATACTTGAAATGTGCTATATCATTGTTGAGGGATTCAGCCTATCATTGGTGGAAGACGTTGATTTCAGTAGTACCAAAAGAGAAAGTAACTTAGGAGTTCTTTCAAGAAGAATTTTGGAAGAAATACATCAGCGAAAGATTTGTTGATCAAAAGCGTAAAGAGTTTCTTGAATTGAAGCAGGGGAACATGACAGTTACTGAATACGAAAGGGAGTTCATCAGGTTGAGTAAGTATGCTAGAGAATATATTCCTACAGAGGCTAAAATGTGTAGACGATTTGAAGACGGACTCAATAAAGACATTAAAGTATTTGTTGGGATTCTCGAATTAAAAGAAATGGTAGTACTTGTTGATCGAGCTTGCAAGGTTGAAGAACTACTCAAAGAGAATAAAAAAGTAGAGGCTGGGACTAGAAATTGGAAGAAAAGATCGATGAGCAGTTCATTCTCACAGCAATCCAGAAAATCTAGAAATATGAATCCTCGTTCTCAGGTTTCGGCCGGACAATCATATGGAAATTTTAAGAAGCAAAATGTGGGTCTTCAATCTCAGATTACTTCCGTGGCTAGTGTGGGGAATTCGAGATTTGTTAAGCCTGTATGCCAGCTGTGTGGTAGAAATCACTTTGGCCCATGTAGAGCGAATGAATGTTTTCGGTGTAGTTCTCCTGATCATTTTATTAGAGACTGCCCAGAAAGAGTTGAGAAAGAAAAATTTCAGAGTGTAAAAGCTAGTGGTCCAGACTCGAGGGTAAGATATTCAAGGAAAGCTGGAAATGAAGCAAGCAGCAAGAATGTAGTCAAAGATTTCGCAGCTAAACCTGAAGCAAGGGCTCCAGCTAGAACTTATGCGATAAAAGCATGTGAAGATGTTTCATCACCTGACGTGATTATTGGAAAATCAGAGGCATTATCTAGTGTGATTTCTTCGATGTTGACTCAGAGATATTTGAGGAAGGGTTATGAAGCTTATTTGGCATATGTAATTAATACAAAAGAAATTGAAAAGAAAGTTGAATCAGTGCCAATTGTGTGTGAATTTGTGGATGTATTTCCAGAAGAGTTGTCGGGTTTGCCTCTAGTTAGGGAAGTAGAATTTGGTATTGAGTTGATACCAAGAATAGCTCTGATCTCGATTGCTCCGTATAGAATGGCACCAGCAGAGTTGAAAGAATTAAATCACAATTACAATAGTTGACTGACAAAGGCTTTGTGAGACCGAGTTTTTCACCTTGGGGCACACCTGTGTTATTTGTGAAAAAGAAGAATGTTTCTATGAGATTGTGTGTTGACTATCGGCAATTAAACAAGGTTAAAATCAAGAACAAGTATCCGTTGCCGAGAATTGATGATTTGTTTGATCAGCTAAAAGGAGCAACATGGTTTTCAAAGATTGACTTGAGATCTGGATACTACCAGCTGCGAGTAAAAGAGTCAGATGTACCTGAAAATGCTTTTAGAACAAGGTACGGTCATTATGTATTTTTAGTTATGCCATTCGGGTTAACAAATGCTCCTGCTGTGTTTATGGATTTGATGAATCGCATATTTCAGCCATACTTGGACAAATTTGTTGTGGTATTTATAGATGACATCTTAATTTATTCGAAAGATGAGACAGCGCATGCTGAGCACTTGGAAATAGTTTTGCAAACTTTTAGAAATAAGCAATTATATGCCAAGTTTAGTAAAAGTGAATTTTGGCTTCAGGAAGTTGGATTTTTGGGTCACATTGTTTCAGGTGATGGTATACGGGTTGATCCTAGTAAAATTTTGGCCATTGTTGATTGGAAACCACTGAAAAATGTAACTGAGGTTAGAAGTTTCTTGGGGCTTGCTGGGAATTATCGGCGGTTTGTAAATGGATTTTCTATAATTGCTGCTCCTAGGACTAGACTACTCCGAAAGGATGTTAAATTTGAGTGGACGGAAGAATGTCAACAGAGTTTTGGAGAATTGAAAAAGTTATTAACTGAAGCACCGGTATTGGTACAACCTGAATCAGGTAAAGAATTAGTTGTGTATAGTGATGCTTCTCGAAATGGCTTAGGATGCGTACTTATGCAAGAAGGAAAAGTGGTGGCTTATGCTTCGAGGCAATTAAAATCTCATGAAAGGAATTATTCGACTCATGATTTGGAATTGGCTGCTATAGTGTTTGCTTTGAAGATTTGCAACATTATCTGTATGGTGAAAAGTGCTGAGTATATACCGACCACAAAAATCTTAAGTACTTGATGTCACAAAAAGACTTGAATTTGAGACAGAGAAGATGGTTGGAGTTATTGAAAGATTACGAGCTTGTTATTGACTACCATCCGGGAGAAGCGAATGTGGTTGGTGATGCTTTGAGTAGAAAGTCGCTATTTGCTTTGAGAGCTATGAATACTCAGTTAAAGGTATCAGATGATCATTGAATTCTAGTAGAGTTAAGAGCAAGACTGATGTTTTTACAAGAGATTTGTCAAGCTCAGAAAAATGACCAAGATTTGCAAGCCAAGAGAAAGCAGTGTGAAGCTGAAACGAGATCAGATTTCAGAATCAGTTCTGATGGTTGCTTGATGTTTAAAAATTGGATTTGTGTACCAAAAAATGATGAATTGATTCAAAAGATTTTGCATGAAGCACATAATGGTTGTTTGGCAGTTCACCCGAACAGTACGAAAATGTATAATGACTTGAAGAAAATGTATTGGTGGAGTGGAGTGAAAGGAGATATGTCCGAGTTTGTATCAAAGTGTTTAATTTGTCAACAAGTGAAAGCTGAACACCAAGTACTTTCGGGACTACTCCAGCCTATCATGGTTCCTGAATGGAAATGGGATCAGATTACTATGGATTTTGTGTCAGGGTTGCCGTTAACTCCAGGGAAAAAAAATGCCATCTGGGTAATAGTTGACAGACTGACTAAATCGACTCATTTTATTCCGGTACGTACGGATTATTCTCTTAATAAGTTGGTTGAATTGTATATCAGTGAGATTGTTAGACTTCATGGAATACCTTTGTGAGTCATTTCAGATAAAGATTCGAGATTTACTTTGCAGTTTTGGCAAAAGTTGCAAGAGGCATTAGGTACGAAGTTGAATTTCAGTACTGCCTTTCATCCACAAACTGATGGACAGTCAGAGAGAATGATTTAGATTCTTGAAAACATGCTCAGATGTTGTGTATTGGAATTTCAAGGTAGTTGGGAAAGGTATTTACCGTTGGTAGAATTTGCTTATAATAATAGTTATCAGACGAGTTTGAAGATGGCACCTTATGAAGCATTGTATGGTCGTAAATGTCGGACGCCATTGTATTGGACTGAACTCAAGGAAAAATCAGATTTATAGAGTTGATCTAATAAAAGAAACCGAAGAAAAAGTGAAAGTGATTCGAGATTGTTTGAAAGCTGCATTAGATAGACAGAAATCTTATGCGGATTTGAAACGAAAGGAAATCGAGTTTCAAGTTGGTGATAATGTAATTTTAAAAGTGTCTCCATGGAAGAAAGTTCTTAGATTCGGACGGAAGGGCAGGTTGAGTCTGCGTTTTATTAGACCGTATGAAATAATTGAAAAAGTTAGACCAGTAGCTTATCGGCTAGCATTGCCATCTGAAATCAATACCCACACCTGTTTATCGGTAAGATTTTCGAGGACGAAAATCCTTAAAGGGGGGAAAGTTGTAATATCCCGAATTAGGACTTAATCGAAATAGTGGTTTCGTGACCACAAATCCGAGGTAGAAAAATTTATTTTATTATCATTTTAAGGTCTATGGCATGATTGCATGATTGTGTGAAAATTTCGTTTAGAAATTTTATCGATAGAGGGTCCAATTTGATATTTAGGATTAAATTGCAAAAGTTGTAAAATGTGTGTTCTAGTTCACAAAGGTATTAAGTACTTGTGAGTAATGGGTTTTTAAAGTGGAGGTCCTTGGATAGTAATTAGACCATTATACTAGTTTGGACAAAAATACCTAAAGGAAGAAGAAACACCATAGTTTTTAATTAAGGGCATTTTGGTCATTTAGTTATTACAATGAATTAAAAACAAAATTAAAAGCCAATTTTTGTCCATCTACTTCATTAGGCCGAAATTTCAAGGGTTCTCCCCAACTAGGGTTTCTTTCAAGCTTCCAAGCTCCATAGTAAGTGATTCCAAACCCCGTTTTTAATGTTCTTTACGTTTTTGGAATCCTGGTAGCTCGATTTAGCTTATGCTAACAATAAGTCAACCTAGGATTCATATTTGGAAAAATACCTATAGGTGAAATTTGTGTATTTTGGTGTTTTATGATAGAATATGAGGTTTTAAATTATGTTAGACAACTTGTGCTACTCGGTTTTAAGTGAAAACGAGAAAAAGGGCTTAATCGGTGAAAATACCTAATAGTCATAAGTACATGTTAGAGTGTGAATTTGATGTTGCCATAGAAGGGAAAAAATGATCAGCATGTCATAAAACATAAGAAAATAGGATGAGGTTTAATTTACGAGCTTTGGGGCAAAAGTGCAAATATGTGAAAGTTTAAGGGCAAAATGGTAATTTTGCCAAAGTTCGTACTAAGGGCTGTTTTGATGAATGTATGTATTAAATAAATTAATTTGGCATTATAGATCAAGAGAAACAAGATTCAAGTCGCGATCGAGGGAAAAACAAAGTTTACGAGGAATAGGCTCGATTGCTAATATTTTGCATCGAGGTAAGTTCATGTGTAAATAAGGTAACGTAATTTTTTTAAGTGATTTAATGTTATTTATATGACATGATACTTATTATCATGAAATATGATATTTTGTAAATTATTATTTGGTGATATGCAAATTATGTGAACAACTTGATAAGTAGGAGATGTTAGCAAGTATCGATTTCTATATTCCAAAGAAGGCGGTCGAAATGTGTAATTGAAAAGAATCCCATTTGAACCTTGGGAATAGATCAGGGTACAAGTGACATGTCACTAGGATGGTTTAGTTCCGAACTCATTGAGTTGAGTTCAAGTTCGTTAGATGTAACTAGGCATCCGAGCTCATTGAGTTGCGTCCGAGTTCACTTATGGATGCGAACGCCCGAGCTCGTTGAGTTGGGTCCGAGTTCGTTTATGGGCGGGTTACATGGTAGCTTGGCTATATAGATCTCGAAAGCTATTGAGCTTGTTCAGTTTTGAGTATAGCACTTACGTGCACACTATCCGCGTATCCGAAATTATATTCCTACGTGTTCAACAGGGGAATCCTAAGAGAATATCGAGGATGCTTAAAACGAAAGTGATTCGATGGTGAATGTGTTGAAGAAGTGAAAATGGAAAGGTATGAGTTTAATTTTTGGTTGAGAACTTGGTGAGATAGTTGTAAGATAGTAAGTATTTTTATGTTATGAGTGTTTTAATGATGTTTATGTTGGATTGCATAATCATGTTACTTATTATTTACATGTGAACTTACTAAGCATTTATCCTTACTCCCTCCATTTCATTCATTATAGTGTTGACAAGCCGGGTTGAGTATCGGGATAGGTCGAAGGCTTGTTCACACTATCCGAAGACCTAAATTGGTAAAATGCTTGTATATTTTGAGTGTGGCATGTATAGCAATATACTCACTTTATATAAATGATCATATGATATGGTTATGGTTTGGTAAGAAAAGGGTTTTTAAATGATTAGCTATTGGAATGGCTAATCAAGTTTATATATGATAACATGTATGCTTCATGTCTTAACTAAACCATGAAAATCCTTGGAATGGTAAAATTGGCTATAAAACATAGTCATACAAGAGCAGTAATGTGAATTTGAAAAATCACTAAAAATAGTAGAAATGGAATTAAATGATGAATAAGTTATGAAATTTAATCTTGATGAGTCTATTTTCATATGGATGGAACAAAACAGGTAAATGAGTTATATTTTATGAGATATTTAAGTTTTAGTGGAACAGGGTCATAGTGGTCTCTGAATCCCCTATTCTGAATTTAAAAATTCACCAGAAATTGTACAAAATAATTAGAAGTTTTTCTTTATATTTATAGATTCCTTATTGAGTCTAGTTTTTTGAGAAATAAACATCATAATCATTAAAACTCTGTACAGAGAGATATCTGATTCGTAATACATGGGGGTCAGAGTAGTCGAACCCTGAAACAAGGGAGACTTTAAGTAATAAACTGTATTCATTGGCCTGACCAAAATTCTAAAAAAAAATTAGTAGATAGATATATGAGTCTAGGTTCAGGAAAAATTTACAGATCTTAATTTCAAGTTTTGGAACTCGAGATATGAATTTTTAAGGGACTATGACGCAGTTAGCCAGCTTGTCTGGAATTTTAAAAATAAATCATTTGAGCTATTTAATTAATGAATTAAGTTTAGTAACACCTCAAGTTCGACTCTGGCGACGGTCTTGGGCATGAGGGCGTTACACCACACGCCTATGTGACCAGCCCATGTGCCCTTCGAAATGGCCTCACACTCCTGTGTGCTAGGCCGTGCCAAACCTGTGGAGTATACTAACTTATACCACACGGCCAAGTCACCCGTCCGTATGCTAGGCCGTGTGCAGCATACTGATTTGATTTCTAATTAAACACTAGGGGACACACGGCCATGTCACCTGACCGTGTGTCACACACAGTTGAGACACACGCCCATGTCTCTGCCCCTGTAGACAAAAATAGACTATTTGCCAAGCCATCTTTCTCACCCAAAATGCTTTCACCTACACTAAATCAAAAGGCATATGACCATAACTTCAAATGGAATTTAAACTCATCTAAACCAAGTTCAATTCATGCTATATCAATATCATCAATCACAAGATACACAAGTATCAAAATGAGTCTTTCAATTCATACCAATTTCATATTTTCAAAACACCTAAATGGTCATTTTCAATAATGCACTAAATTGTATAAAACTACAAGCATAACTATCTTAAATGTTAACCATTTGGTAACCATAATGCCAATTCACAACAAGCATCACATAGCAATTATTCACAACATATCAAAAGGCCATTTACACATATATATATCACCAAGTATACCAAAATAAGCCAAGTCACATGGCTATACACATAACTAACCATCCATCATTTACAAGCCAAATCAAATGGCTAAATCCATTACTAACACATATACCAAAATGACCATAACTCCTATACATGCCATATAACCAAATACATAAGTTCAAAAGTACCAAAGTGATAGCTTGATAGTGTGATGAGATCTCCGACAACTCTCAATTCGAGCTAGCTTCGATATTCACTATAAAACACAAAAAAGTAAACAAAGTAAGCTATAAAGCTTAGCAAGCTCCTATAGTTAATAAGTAAAGTTACCATTCATTCACCAATCAAATAGTATGATCATAATATATAACAAAATCATTAAATCATAAGGTTAACATATATTCAATCACTTAAATATAATGAACTCACAACTTTCATAGATTCAATGCTCATATAATTTCTATACATACCTATACTAATGCATATCTATTTCTCACCATTTCATATCTTCTATATACTCGTTGAACCATTTGGATTACTATCGGATACTCAGGAATCTTGAACCCTAAGTTCCAATACATAGCCGAAGCTATCTCAATCTCATATCTCATATAATGCTCACTCTTGAGCTATCAACGAGTTTGCTCACACAAGCTAACGGTCATGACGTAGCTACACGGTGCTGCTCACACAAGCTGATGAAAATCTGCAACACATGCTGGATAACTCAACCACTAGTAGGACGTATGGATCAGCACCCGAATCACATAACCCCTAATGACATGTCATTCGTATCCTAATCTATTCCTAAGGTTCAACTAGGATTTCTCATTGCTGAATCTTCATCAAACATTTCCGTACAATCATATTCATCAACAATTCAAATATAAAGCATTTAAAACACAATTGCAATATTGCTTAGTAACATACAAACTTACCTCGATTCACAAAAAACGACGAAATGAATCGACTAGTTTGATACTTTGTTTTTCCCCGATCTAGATCAGAACTTCATTTTTCTTGATCTATATAATATCAAATTTAACTCATTTAATTATCAATCTAATCAATTGAACCCAAAAATCACATTATGGCAATTTTACACTTTTGCCCTTAATATTTCAACATCTTTAATATTTAGTCATTATCTCATAAAAATACAAATTCATGTAATTAAGTCCCTATCCATGCTAGTTGAATTTCTCTTACTACTATAGTAGCCCATATTTTTCATTTATTTCACATTTCTACCACAAAATTTCTATAGTTCTCAACTTAATCCCTAATTGATAATTTTACCAAAAATCACTTTATAAATGTTGTTTATCTAACAACAAGCATACATTTTCTATCATTAAACATCAAAATACATGCACATTCATCAATGGAAAAACTCTAAACCCTTAACAATTTTGCAAATTAGTCCCTAGGCTAGCTAGATTAAGTTGCAATGATCTCAAAAACATAGAAATCATTAAAATAGATTAGAAATCACTCACCAATTGAGCTTGCAAGCTTGGCCAAAACTATCTATGGTTTCTCTAGGTTAAAATCGGTTGAAAAAGAAACTAAAAGATGATATAATGTTTTGGTTTTATTAATTTTAACATAAATTACTCAATTACTAATATAACCTTTAAAAGCATTAAAATTTTCATTTATACCAAGCCATGTACATCCACTAACAATATAAATGGTCTAATTACCACATAAGGACCTCCAATTTGAGGTTCTATAACTATTAGACACCTTTAGCTAATAGAATTCAAGTTTTACACTTTACGTGATTTAGTCCTTTTAATCAAATTGAGCATTCAAACAATAAAATTTCTTAATGAAATTTTCACACAATCATACTATCATGCTGTAGACATTAAAATAATAATAAAATAATTATTTCAACCTTAAATTTATGGTTCCAAAACCACTGTTCTGATTTGACTAAAAGCGGGCTGTTACACATCTGAGTTTGTGGATGCAACTAACGATAACCTAGAGCGAGATGGAGCTAGACTGAGGGAAGCTGCAGAGGTAACAAATGAGGAGCATCATAATTCATTGGCTATAGTGGTCTATACCGGACCACTCGAAGTGACTCCTCCTATACAAGAAGCATCCAATGATGCCAGGGCAACGTTGGAAACTGAGGAGCGATACGAGGACTGTGCAAAGCCCAAAGAAAAGAAGAGAAACTGCTCCAAAGACAAAAAGAGCGAGAATGAGGAGAAAAAGAGGAGGAAGAAGATTGTGCAGCTACATTGATGGCCGAGGAAAACTGAGTTAGTTTATTTTAAGTTTTAGCTAAAATATTCATGCATTGCATATAGTTATAATTTTCATTTTGTTAGTGAACATTGTCATTGCATTTTTATTGTCATCTTACTTTAATGTTAGTGCATTAAGGACAATTCAAACTTTAAGTTAGGGAGAATGCATATGAGGTTTGAAAATACACCTACATTTCAATTTTTTTTTAATGAAGCATGTAAGGTTTATTTGTGGTTAATGCAAATATGTTAAAAAATTTTGTTGCATTTGATGCATAATTCTTTAATTATGTGAACTATCAATGAATGATTTGGATAAATTTGACTAAATGTTGTATCTTCAATTCTTTGATGAATGATTTAATTTGCATTAGTAATAGATGACTAGTAGCATTCCTTGAATCTTGAATGAATCTACCTTTTATAGCTACTCATATATATATATAGTTATGAATAAGAGACACTCCAAAGTAGGTGTATTGTGAAATGTTAAAGAGGGAACACTCCAATGCAAGCGTTAGAAAAATGAATCTAGCCAAAGGCTGTTGCTGCACGAGTGTGTGTCAGCGTAATTACGTACTCCTTGGAGGTTTGCTGCACTCCATCGTTACTTCTCAGGAATAATGGTACAATAATTCAATGATGTCCCTTATTCACACAAAAAAACATATATTGTACAATAAATGTTGTATTGGTAGATAGAATTTAGGATTTGAAGCATGATGTTGGTTTTGATGAAGATGCAATTTTATTCATTCTTACTTATATATTGTCAATGTAATATTCCGTCATTTGAATGTGAATCATTAATTGGAATTTTAAGTGATTCAAGTTGCTAGAATGATCATTTGCCTTAGTGAATTCTTGTGTAGCCTTACCAATTTTTGTTTTAATTCAGGACAAGTAAAAACTCAAGTTTGAGGTTTGATAATACTAGAAAGAACACATGTTTTCTCCCTACTTATTGGTTAATTTGTCCCCATTTAGTTATCTTTAGTACATATTTTAGAATTTTTAGTTCAGTAATTTACATTTTATGGCTCAGTGGATCTTAGTTTAATTGCCCTTAATTTTTTCATATTTTGGCACTGATGTCGCTACATGAGTAATTTCAGATTACGCTCAAAATTGTCGTCACACCTGATAGCTGTCCGGATAGGAACAAAAATGTGTAAGCTGTCCAGTCTGGTGCAACTAACTTGTACATACAAAGGCAGCATGATTCTAATGAAAGGACACCTAGGATATTTGGATAATTATTGACCAAAAAAAAAGGAGAGAGCTTTTTGGATCATCTTCTTCAACCTATCCCTTAAAGCTTTTGGCTATGGCGGCTTAAGCTCCAACGAATGAACCAACATGAAAAGGATGCAGCTTAGATTTTGACGAGAAGCCCTAAGTGCAACACAAGAGGGAATAGATAGATTCAAGTCGAGTTATTTAATAATAGTATTCTCCACTTGTTTCTTTTATATTTTTTTCTAAACGTTGGTGATTACTTTCTATTTCATGTCAGTATGGAAGTACAAATGATTTTTGGGTTAAATGTTATTTTATTCAACCTTGGTTCTACTATTTAATCTTTGGGTTTGAATGTTTTTAGCACAAAAGTGTTATTGCAGCCACTGACACTAGAAGGTACAGCGACAGTTCAAGCTAACAAGCATGACAACGAAAGTTGTTTGAGAATTAGAGGAATTTAATCCACCTACTCTTAATAGTGTTCCATAGTTATCATCGGAAGGTGTGGCTAATGTGCATTTTAAAGTCTTTGATTAAATATAGAAGTTAAGTTTGGTAAGATATTCATTGCAACTTATTGCATCGACAATCACCTAACTTTATACCCTGTGAGCACTTAGCATTTTTGTTGAATATTCATGTTGGGGATCCCAATTTATCATTATTATCTTTTATCTTGTTGTTTTCAAGTTATTGCCTCGACACCTTCTCTCACAATTTATCTCTTTTCTATCCATTTATTACAATAACATTGATAGAAAAAAGACAACCATCATTGTGGGATCAATATCTGACAGACTCATATCTGTCAATTATACTTGCATTGACAATGTAAGCTTGCACATTATTGCTATGACATTAAACAGCCGATCAGCTAACTGTGGCATAGGATGGTGGTGGGGGAATCCTTCCAATTGCATTTGCAATAAGACGGGGGGAGTCAGGTGACGACTAGGATTTCTTTCTTTCTAGGTTTAGGAGGCATGTCTGCCCCCAACTTGATATCTACGTTATATCAGATCGAGGCACTGGAATACTAGCTACAATTGAGCGACAGAGAAGCCTATGAGATCACACACACCATCGATATTTTCTAAGGCATGTTGCGACCAACTACTATGGGCAATATCGATCTACCACTGAATGAAGACAAGCGACTAACATGGGTATTTAATCTCCACTAATATAATTTCATTTGTAATATTCAATTTGTTCTAAATGGAAGAGTGGTAACAGTGTACGAGATCAATAAGGAACGTTTTCATAATATGTTGGCGATTTTGCGGTTAGTTAATGATCAAGGCGCAGACTACCTCTGTGACAGCCCTAAAGTGACCCTAGTCAGAAAACGGTTTCGGGACCGCTAAACCGAGTCACCAAATTATTTGAATATGATATTTATTGTCTAAAATATGTGATTATGAATGTGTGAAAGTTTTAAGCTTCGATTTAGTAAATTGCATGTGAATTTAGTTAATAGGACTCATGTGTGACACTTTTGAAATGTGATAGGTTAATCTATAAGGATCTATTAGTGCATGTAATCAAAGGGGTGGACTTGCATGTCAATTTCCCCCATTTAATTACTAGTGGGCGGCCATGACAAAGGGTGATGGGCAAAACATGTCATAAAACATGTTGTGTTAATGGTTTATGTTAGAAATGATAAAATAATAATGGTTAGTAGGATGATGAAAGAAAAAAAAGAAATCATCATTCATGTTTCTTCCTAGCCGAATCGAAAGAAAAAAAAGGGAACAAGAGCATTCGGTGATAAAAGCAAGTTGTGTTCTTTGGTTCTTCTTGGCCGAATTGAAAGGAGGAAGAAGGGAGTGAAGCCATCGGTCATCTTAGGTCAATATTAAGGTAAGGTGTTCATATTAGTTCTTGAAATTTTAGTTGATCTTGAGTGAGATATCAAGTTATTTTTTTGTAACCCATGATGAAATTTTGATTTTTGGATTGAGTAAGGTTTTCGACTATGGTAGCTAATAATGGTGAGTTTTGTTGTTTCATGTTAAAGTTAGGTGAATGATGATAGATGAGTGCTTGAACCATAAAAAGAATTCGGATACCTTGTTATGAACTAGGGCTGATTGTGAGTTGGTTGTGGTTGAATATTACATGCTTGGTAGAATGGTGGATGAAAGTGCCGAATGTGGTTTTTGGTTTGGCATGAGGTGATAAATAAAGGTTTAAAGGTGGCTTAAGTTAATGGATACTCACTAATGATTTCGAATGGAAGCTTTGTTAAGTGTGAAATGAGTGGCTGAGAGAGAGAACTATAGACTATTGCCGAATGCATGTTGGGTTGATAGAGTCTCCAAATTGATTTTATGTGTGTATGCATGACCGAATATAATCGGCCACATGAGTAAAGAAATGGGTTATTTGATATGTGGTAAAAGTTAAGTGTTAAACGAAATGGAAATGATATCATATTGGAATATGTATACTTGACCACATGAAAGAACACATAGATTGGTGTTGCATGTATTCGGTTATAAGTAAGCATATTGGTGGCTTAATCTTGGCTTAGACAATCGGCTAAAAGAGAGTGTGGGTTAATATGTTGAGTTGATTCATGATTTCATATGTATGTGACTTTAATGTCTAATGTATATATATATGGGCTAAGTACCTTGAGTTCCTCTTTTTTTTTATGCTCAAATGATTAAATCAGTTTGTTTGTTAAATTAAGCTCAAGAGCAAAGGGGAACTAAATCCGATAAAGGGAAGGAAAAAGTGGTCGAATAGCCATCGAAATCGTTCGACAACATCCGAGATAAGTTTTCGAGTAATGAGACTTAGTTTACGATTTGATTAAGTCATGACGTGTGAGCATAACAAATAAACAGTGATATGATGATTCTACTTGAACTATATGCTGAGTTAATTAGTCTATACATATGATAGGTAGCCGTATGTGCATAGAGATCGTGTCATAAAGCAAACTAAACCATGCTGTTTGTATGTGGCTAGGGAGCCGAAAATGGGAATGCTTAATACATGACTTGTGTTTGAACTCAAATTATGAAAATGAAATATAGATGTGTCATGATTTATTGATATGTGCATGAATATTTGGATGATAACCAGGCTAAGTCTCGAAGGCATTTGCGCTAGTGACTAGTTCCGGCTAAGTCCCGAAGGCATTTGTGCGAGTTACCATATCCGGGCTAAGTCCCGAAGGCATTTGTGCGAGTTACTAGTTCCGGGCTAAGTCCCGAAGGCATTTGTGTGAGTTACTATATCCGGGCTATGTCCCGAAGGTATTCGAGTGAGTAGCTATATCCGGTTAAATCCCGAAGGTACTTGGCTTGGGAATGAGCGACCTTGCTGTAATAGTTTCAATTAATACGCTCGTAAAATCCCAGCGATGAGGTATGTTTCGTATATGCTTTGAATTAGTTGATCCCTTACAAATAGTATTCGCTCAGTCGATAAATAAGCTACCGGCCTTTGGCTAAGTTGATCTTTTGTGTATGAATATAAGGGTTGGTAATGTGAAGTAAGTATGATATTGAGAATTTGTGCATATGAAATTATCCGTTTAGCCATAAGAATGTTACACTTTAGTTGTGTCAAATTTTATGGCTCAAAACTTACTAAGCATTAAATGCTTACTCCGTTTCTTTGAATCTCTGTTTTATAGATTTTGGTTCATCAGCTATCGGAGTGGGGATTGTCGAAGTCGAAGTCGAAGTCGTCCACACTATCAAAGCCCCTCTTGGTACACTTTTGGTTGAACTTTGAAATGGCATGTATAGGACTACCCTTTTTGTTGTGGGTCATGTACCCTTCGGTTTTGTATAAATTTGGATAGCCATGCGAAAATGGCTTATATATATTTTTGAGCATAATGTTATAATCATTTTGTATGTATATGGTTATTGAGAGGGGTGGATATGCTTGGCAATGATTGGCCATTGGAATGGTTAATCACGATCATACTTTGTGCTATATATGCTAAAGGGTTAGTTGAATCATGGAAACTATGTAATAGGAAAAGTCTACCTTAAAGGCAGATGCTGACAGCAGCAGTGGTGTAAATTTTAAAAATCACTAAAATTAGTATAAATGGAATTAAATAGTGAATAAATTATGTAATCGATCCTTGATAAATCTACTTTCATATGGAAGAAACGAAACGATCATATGAGTCATATGTTAAGAGATATTTAAGTTTTCGTGAAATAGGGCTAGAACGGTTTCTGGATTCCCTGTTCCGACTTTGGAAATTCATTATAAATTAACCAGAGATAATTAGAAGTCATTCCATATATTTATAGATTCCTTTTCGAGTCTAGTTTCTATAGAAATAAACGGCATCAGTATTAAAGCCCTGTACAGGGAGATATCAAAGTCGTAGTGCGTGAAGGTCAGAGTAGTCGAACCCTGAAAGAGGGGAGAGTTTAACTAATAAACTGTACTAATTTGCTCGACCAAAAATTCTAGAAACAAATTTGTATATGGATATATGAGTCTAGTTTCAGGAAAAATTTACGAAACTGATTTTTGAGTTTTGGAACTCAAGATATAATTTTTAATGTGACAGTGACGCAGTTAGCCAGCTGTCTGGAAATTTTTAAGATGGACTGTGAAAATAAGTGAATTAAGTCTGTTAGCCCCTCGTGTCCGACCCCGGCAACGGTCTCGGGTACGGGGTGTTACAATTAAATTGGTATCAGAGCCATGGTTTAGTCGATTCTAGGACTACCGTAATACGTTTGGGTCTAGCTATACATGCCATTATTTGATTATTTGATAGTGTGGTAATTTCTGACATTTGCAAATGTGTTTACTTATAGTAATGGATCCCGATCCCGACCGAGCGGTAGCTGATGATCTTGAGAGTGTAGCGCCTGCTCCCACACAAGGGACAGCTCCGGCGGACTCTCAACCTATTGCTAGTAATCCGAATGATGAAGCTAGACAAACTTTCTATAGCGTGATGAATGATTGGTTCAACCATTACATTCGAACTAATACGGCTGTTCCACAACCTCCATTCCCGACTAATGCCACCCCCGCACCTACAATACCTCCGGCAACTGACCAAATAAGGTTAAATAAGCCCCCAGTTGGCAGAATCTGAAAACACAGGGCTACTGAATTTAAGGCTACGGATAGCGATGATGCCGAGCAAGCTGAATTTTGGTTGGACAACATTAATCGGGTACTCGATGAGCTATCTTGCACACCCGATGAGTGCCTAAAGTGTACTATCTCCTTGCTACGTGATTCTGCCTACTATTGGTGGAATACGTTGACTTCTGTTGTGCCCAGAGAGCAAGTAACTTGGGAGTTTTTTTCCAAACCGAGTTTCGAAAAAAGTATATCAGTCAGAGATTTATGGATCAAAAATGAAAGGAATTTCTTGAACTTAAACATGGTTCCATGTCAGTTACCAACTATGAACGAAAATTTGTGAGGCTTAGCCGATACGCACGAGAATGCATTTCCTCAAAAGCCGTAATGTGTAAATGTTTCGAGGATGGACTGAATGATGATATAAAGCTGTATGTTGGCATCTTGGAAATCCGAGAATTTGTGGTACTTGTCGAGCGAGCTTGCAAAGCCGAGGAGCTCATTATGGAGAAAAGAAAAGTTGATATGGGAGCAAAGGAGTTTCGTAAGAGGTCTTCAGGGAAGCCCTTCCAACAGTCATCGAAGAAATTTAGAGATGGCTTAGGCCGGTCTAGAGACACTTCGGGCTTTTCTAGACGAGATCGTGATCGACCCCCTGTGGGTACACGAGTCACTTCGATCGCCAGTGTTGGAAATGATCGTCGAGACAGAACGGAGTGCCAATATTGTGGTGAATGGCATTCGGGGAGTTGTAGATTCCATGACCGATCCTGTTACAAGTACGGATCAGTTGACCACTTTATTAAAGATTGCCTGAGGTTGTCTGAACAGAATGTAAACCAGAGTGGGAAACCGGGTGCTACCACTGCTCGAGGTAGACCATCTAGAAACACGGGAAATCCTAGTGGTGGTCAGAGAGGATCTAGAGATGCTACAACCAGATCTGAGGCTCGTGCTCCTGCTAGAGCTTATGCTATACGCGCACGCGAGGATGCTTCCTCGCCAGATGTTATTACCGATAGTTTTACTCTCTTTGATACTAATGTGATTGCTTTGATTGACCCTGGTTCTACTCATTCTTATATATGTGAAACCTTAGCATCCAGTAAGACTTTACCTATTGAGTCTACTGAGTTCGTAATTCGGGTGTCAAATCCCTTGGGTCGTTACGTGCTTGTCGACAAAGTGTGTAAGAAATGTCCCCTAGTAATTCGAGGTTCCTGTTTTCCGGCGGACTTGATGCTTTTTCCGTTTGATGAATTTGATGTTATTCTCGATTTGGATTGGTTGACTGTGCATGATGCGGTTGTGAATTGCAAAAGCAAGACTATTGATTTGAGGTGCGCAAATAACGAGATAATCCGAGTTGAGTCTACAGACTTAAAGGGGTTGCCAACTGTAATGTCATCAATGTTGGCTCAGAAATATGTAAGAAAGGGGTGCGGAGCATACCTTGCGTATATACTTGATGACAAAAAGTTAGAAAAGAAACCCGAATCTGTGCCGGTGTTTTGTGAATACCCGGATGTTTTTCCCGAAGAATTACCGGGTTTACCACCTGTTCGGGAGGTAGAGTTTGGTATTGAGCTTGTATCCGAGACTACGCCGATTTCGATAGCTCCGTATCGTATGGCACCAAACGAGTTAAAAGAGTTGAAAGCTCAGTTGCAAGAATTGACGGATAGAGGTTTCGCTCAACCAAGTTTCTCACCTTAGGGTGCACCAGTATTGTTTGTGAAAAAGAAGGACGGAACCATGAGGTTGTGCATCGACTATCGTCATCTGAATAAAGTGACAATAAAGAATAAATATCCGTTACCGCGTATTGATGATTTGTTTGATCAACTAAAGGGAGCCTCAGTGTTTTCAAAGATAGATTTGAGATCGAGTTATTATCAGTTGCGAATTCGAGTTTCGGATATACCCAAAACTACTTTCAGAACGAGATACGGCCACTACGAGTTTTTAGTAATGCCGTTTGGGCTTACTAATGCCCCTGCGGTATTTATGGATTTGATGAATCGGATCTTCAGACAGTATTTGGACCGGTTCGTAGTTGTGTTTACTGATGACATCTTGGACTATTCAAGAGATGAGACCGAACATGCCGAGCACCTGAGATTAGTGTTACAAATTTTTCGAGATAAGCAGTTATATGCTAAGTTCAGTAAGTGTGAGTTCTGGTTAAGAGAGGTGAGCTTCTTGGGCCATGTGGTATCTGCATCGGGTATTCAAGTTGATCCGAGCAAAATTTCAGCCATACTTAACTGGAAGCCTCCGAGAAATATTACTGAGGTTCGGAGCTTTTTGGGACTTGCCAGTTACTACCGATGGTTTGTAAAAGGTTTCTCGATGATAGCCACACCAATGACGAAGCTACTTCAAAAAGATGTTAAGTTCGAATGGACGGAAAAATGTTAGAAAAGTTTTGATCAACTGAAAACTTATTTGACTGAAGCTCCAATTCTAGTGCAACCCGAATCAGGCAAAGAGTTTGTCATTTATAGTGATGCCTCCCTACTTGGGTTGGGTTGCGTATTGATGCAAGAAGGTCGAGTTGTGGCCTATGCATCGAGACAATTAAAGCCACATGAGAAAAATTATCCGACCCATGATCTCGAATTAGCTGCCATCGTATTCGCTTTGAAAATATGGCGACATTACTTATTTGGTGAGAAGTGCCATGTATTTTCTGATCACAAAAGTCTCAAATATTTGATGACTCAAAGAGACTTAAATCTATGACAAAGACGTTAGCTCGAGTTGTTAAAAGATTATGAGCTTGTCATTGACTATCACCCGGGAAAGGCTAATATGGTTGCGGATGCCTTAAGTCGTAAATCACTGTTTACTTTACGAGCAATGAATGTACACTTGTCTGTTCTATCCGACAATGTGTTAGTGGCGGAATTAAAGGCCAAACCATTGTTGATTCATCAAATTCGTGAAGCTCAGAAAGTCGATGATGAATTGGTTGCAAAACGGGCTGAATGTGTTCCGAATATGGAATCAAAGTTTCAAATTAATGATGACGATTGTTTGAGGTTCAGAAGTCGTTTGTGCATTCCAAGAAATTCAGAACTCATTTCGACGATTCTGAACAAAGCTCATTGTAGCCGAATGTCAATTCACCCGGGGAGTACGAAAATGTACAACGATCTGAGACGCCAGTTTTGGTGGCGTGGCATGAAATGCGACATTTCTGATTTTGTATCGAAGTGTTTAATATGTCAACAAGTGAAGGTGGAACATCAAGTGCCTATGGGTTTACTTCAGCCGATCATGATACCTGAATGGAAATGGGATCGAGTCACGATGGATTTTGTGTCTGGATTGCCATTGTCGACAAGTAAGAAAGATGTGATTTGGGTTGTTGTTGATAGACTGACTAAGTCGGCTCATTTTATCCCCGTACGTACGGATTTTTCATTGGATAAACTAGCTGAATTGTATGTTTCTCAGATTGTGAGATTACACGGGGTACCGATTTCTATTGTGTCGGATAGAGATCCGAGATTCACCTCGCGATTTTGGAAGAAATTGCAAGAAGCTTTGGGTACCAAGCTGCATTTTAGCACCGCTTTTCATCCACAAACCGATGGTCAATCCAAGCGGATAATTCAGATACTTGAGGATATGTTGAGATGTTGCATCCTCGAGTTTAGTAGCTCATGGGAGCGGTATTTACGTTTGATTGAATTCGCTTACAACAATAGTTTTCAATCAAGTATTAAGATGGCACCTTACGAGGCTTTGTACGGTCGTAAATGTCGTACACCATTGTTTTGGACCGAGCTCGGTGAAAGTAAAATTTTCAGAGTTGATTTGATTAAAGATGCTGAACAGAAAGTAAAAGTAATCCGTGAAAGTCTGAAGGCAGCCACAGATCGTCAGAAATCGTATGCGGATTTGAAACGAAAAGACATTGAATATCAGGTGGGAGATAAATGTTTCTTAAAGTTTCGTCTTGGAAAAAGATACTCAGATTTGGCCGTAAGGGCAAGTTGAGTCCGAGATTCATTGGGCCGTACGAAATCTTCGAACGAGTTGGTCCAGTTGCGTATAGATTGATTTTGCCCCCTGAACTTGAAAAGATTCACGACGTCTTTCATGTTTCGATGCTTCGACGTTATAGATCTGATCCGTCACACATAATTAATCCATCAAAGGTTGAAATTCAATCCGACATGAGTTATGAAGAAGAGCCAATTCGTATCCTAGCTCGTGAAGTGAAAGAGTTACGAAACAAAAAGGTTCCTTTAGTAAAAGTGTTATGGCTCAAACATGGGATAGAAGAAGCTACTTGGGAACCCGAGAACTCTATGAAAGAGCGATACCCAAACCTATTTACCAGTAAGATTTTCGGAGACGAAAATTTCTTAAGTGGGGGAGAGTTGTGACAGCCCTAAAGTGACCCTAGTCGGAAAGCGGTGTCGGGACCGCTAAACCGAGTCACCAAATTATTTGAATATGATATTTATTGTCTAAAATATGTGATTATGAATGTGTGAAAGTTTTAAGCTTCGATTTAGTAAATTGCATGTGAACTTAGTCAATAGGACTTATGTGTGACACTTTTGAAATGTGATAGGTTAATCTATAAGGATCTATTAGTGCATGTAATCAAAGAGGTGGACTTGCATGTCAATTTCCCCCATTTAATTACTAGTGGTCGGCCATGACAAAGGGTGATGGGCAAAACATGTCATAAAACATGTTGTGTTAATGGTTTATGTTAGAAATGATAAAATAATAATGGTTAGTAGGATGATGAAAGAAAAAAAAAGAGATCATCATTCATGTTTCTTCCTAGCCGAATCTAAAGAAAAAAAAAGGGAACAAAAGCATTCGGTGATGAAAACAAGTTGTGTTCTTTGGTTCTTCTTGGCCGAATTGAAAGGAGGAAGAAGGGAGTGAAGCCATCGGTCATCTTAGGTCAATATTAAGGTAAGGTGTTCATATTAGTTCTTGAAATTTTAGTTGATCTTGAGTGAGATATCAAGTTATTTTTTTGTAACCCATGATGAAATTTTGATTTTTGGATTGAGTAAGGTTTTCGACTATGGTAGCTAATAATGGTGAGTTTTGTTGTTTCATGTTAAAGTTAGGTGAATGATGATAGATGAGTGCTTGAACCATAAAAAGAATTCGGCTACCTTGTTATGAACTAGGGCCGATTGTGAGTTGGTTGTGGTTGAATATTACATGCTTGGTAGAATGGTGGATGAAAGTGCCGAATGTGGTCTTTGGTTTGGCATGAGGTGATAAATAAAGGTTTAAAGGTAGCTTAAGTTAATTGATACTCACTAATGATTTCGAATGGAAGCTTTGTTAAGTGTGAAATGAGTGGCCGAGAGAGAGAACTATAGACTATTGCCGAATGTATGTTGGGTTGATAGAGTCTCCAAATTGATTTTATGTGTGTATGCATGACCGAATATAATCGGCCACATGAGTAAAGAAATGGGTTATTTGATATGTGGTAAAAGTTAAGTGTTAAACGAAATGGAAATGATATCATATTGGAATATGTATACTTGACCACATGAAAGAACACATAGATTGGTGTTGCATGTATTCGGTTATAAGTAAGCATATTGGTGGCTTAATCTTGGCTTAGACAATCGGCTAAAAGAGAGTGTGGGTTAATATGTTGAGTTGATTCATGATTTCATATGTATGTGACTTTAATGTCTAACGTATATATATATGGGCTAAGTACCTTGAGTTCCTCTTTTTTTTGATGCTCAAATGATTAAATCAGTTTGTTTGTTAAATTAAGCTCAAGGGCAAAGGGGAACTAAATCCGATAATGGGAAGGAAAAAGTGGTCGAATAGCCATCGAAATCGTTCGACAACATCCGAGGTAAGTTTTCAAGTAACGAGACTTAGTTTACGATTTGATTAAGTCATGACGTGTGAGCATAACAGATAAACGGTGATATGATGATTCTACTTGAATTATATGCTGAGGTAATTAGTCTATACGTATGACGGGTAGCCGTATGTGCATAGAGATCGTGTCATAAAGCAAACTAAACCATGCTGTTTGTATGTGGCTAGTGAGCCGAAAATGGGAATGCTTAATACGTGACTTGTGTTTGAACTCTAATTATGAAAATGAAATATAGATGTGTCATGATTTATTGATATGTGCATGAATATTTGGATGATAACCAGGCTAAGTCCCGAAGGCATTTGCACTAGTGACTAGTTTCGGGCTATGTCCCGAAGGCATTTCTGCGAGTTACCATATCCGGGATAAGTCCCGAAGGCATTTGTGCGAGTTACTAGTTTCGGGCTAAGTCCCGAAGGCATTTGTGCGAGTTACTATATTCGGGCTATGTCCCGAAGGTATTCGAGTGAGTAGCTATATCCGGTTAAATCTCGAAGGTACTTGGCTTGGGAATGAGCGACCTTGCTGTAATAGTTTCAATTAATACGCTCGTAAAATCCCAACGATGAGGTATGTTTCGTATATGCTTTGAATTAGTTGATCCCTTACAAATAGTATTCGCTCAGTCGATAAATAAGCTACCGGCCTTTGGCTAAGTTGATCTTTTGTGTATGAATATAAGGGTTGGTAATGTGAAGTAAGTATGATATTGAGAATTTGTGCATATGAAATTATCCGTTTAGCCATATGAATGTTACACTTTAGTTGTGTCAAATTTTATGGCTCAAAACTTACTAAGCATTAAATGCTTACTCCGTTTCTTTGAATCTCTGTTTTATAGATTTTGGTTCATCAGCTATCGGAGTGGGGATTGTCGAAGTCGAAGTCGAAGTCGTCCACACTATCAAAGCCCCTTTTGGTACACTTTTGGTTGAACTTTGAAATGACTTGTATAGGACTACCCTTTTTGTTGTGGGTCATGTACCCTTCGGTTTTGTATAAATTTGGATAGCCATGTGAAAATGGCTTATATATATTTTTGAGCATAATGTTATAATCATTTTGTATGTATATGGTTATTGAGAGGTGTGGATATGCTTGGCAATGATTGGCCATTGGAATGGTTAATCACGATCATACTTTGTGCTATATATGCTAAAGGGTTAGTTGAATCATGGAAACTATGTAATAGGAAAAGTCTACCTTAAAGGCAGATGCTGACAGCAGTAGTGGTGTAAATTTGAAAAATCAGTAAAATTTGTAGGAATGGAATTAAATAGTGAATAAATTATGTAATCGAACCTTGATGAATATACTTTCATATGAAGGAAACGAAACGATCATATGAGTCATATGTTAAGAGATATTTAAGTTTTCGTGAAATAGGGCCAGAACTGTTTCTGGATTCCCTATTCCGACTTTGGAAATTCATTATAAATTAACCAGAGATAATTAGAAGTCATGCCATATATGTATAGATTCCTTTTCAAGTCTAGTTTCTATAGAAACAAACGGCATCAGTATTGAAACCCTGTACAGGGAGATATCCAAGTCGTAGTGCGTGAAGGTCAGAGTAGTCGAACCCTGAAAGAGGGAGACTTTAACTAATAAACTGTACTAATTGGCTTGACCAAAAATTCTAGAAATAAATTTTTAGATGGATATATGAGTCTAGTTTCAGGAAACATTTACGAAACTGATTTTCGAGTTTTGAAACTCAAGATATGATTTTTAAGGTGACAGTGACGCAGTAAGCCAGCTGTCTGGAAATTTTTAAGATGGACTGTGAAAATAAGTGAATTAAGTCTGTTAGCCCCTCGTGTCCGACCCCGGCAACGGTCTCGAGTACGGGGTGTTACAACCTCTATAACATACCTTTCCGGTCAGTGGACACAAGCATACGACGGTGGCCTACGATATCGTCTTATGACCTCAAACCTGGCTGAAAGCATAAATTCTATTTTAAAAGGAACGCGTCATTGGCCGATAACCTCGGCTGTACGAGAGACATACCATGCACACAGTGTGTCACAATCGCAACAACCTATGGTTTTGTGTGATGGAGTTCAACAGGTCGAACCAAGGTATTACTGACGGGCAATATCGTGCACACTTGAGAAATAGGACTTGCGATTGTAGGACGTTTAAGCACTTCGTTATCCATGCGCTCATGCAATTGCAACTTGTCAGAATCTTTGTTTAGATCCCATGAGCTATGTCGAGGAAGTGTAAAAAATAGAATAGATGTACAACATGTGGAGACACGCATTCCCACCGGTCCTAGATGAACGTAAGTGGCCATCTATATCGCTTGCTCCGTTTAAGTTGTTACTAGATAGAGAATTACATTGCAAACCAAAAGGTTGACCTTGCTCGAGTTGAATACGTGATAATATGGATATCCAGGAAAGAACGAACCAAAAAGAAGTTGTGCGGATGGTGTAGGAACCTAGGTCATACAATTCAAACTGTCCAAATCGAAATAGTTGATAATTACTTAAATGAAACTATGTTGCATTATTCCTATTGCATTATTCCTATTGCCTTATTCAAAAGAACTACTATTTATTAAATAGGACAAATATAAAAATAATTTACTATTAAAATATTCAAAACAACTTTTATTTTATTAAATAAAACAATATAAAAATAGTTTGTACAAATATATTAAAAAATCAATGCATGTGCCAGTCAAAATCAGTGCCACATCGGGTTGTCAACGGTTACGCGCTGGATTCCTTCTTGGTTCAACTTTCGGTGGGGGTTGTCGCTACTCCGGCGAAGGTTGTTGTTGTTCTGGTTGTGGGTGTTGGGAGGATGACCCACCTTGATAGAACAAAGAATGCTGAGGTGTTGGCATTACCCACCGCAAAGGTGTTTGAATCCTATAAGGCGATGGGGATTGGAAATGAGATTAGCTCCCCGATGGTACCTCATGTGATCCCTCCAGCGATAATGGCCTATATATCATTGGTGGAGTCGGAGTCACTAAGAAAAGAGGTGCATCAGGCCATGCATTTCAACCTGGCATAGGATTGGGAAAAGGAAACATATAAGGGTTAGGATAGATATAAAGGCCAAGATACGCACCCTGCATAATCTGAAGGGGGTGTGGTGTGGACGTCGTCGCTTGAGGATTGGGCCCGGTGATTCTGTGGGTGCTGTTGATGGGCCCTTCTCCTTATCTTTTCTTCTTGGATTTAAAGGGCCCCGTCGTTTCCTTTCGACATGGATTTGCCGATGCCTCTACTCTTCCAAGAGCAAATATGGCTTATAATGGATCCTAAACCATGGCGTGTAATCTGGCACGCACGCTAACTCTGGAATGATGATTGATTCACGAGTAGGTATATGACCATACCAATTTTCCCACATTTCAATATATTCTAAGAAGAATAGCAGCCAATACATATTTGATTACCGTAAGTCAATTTTGTGCTCATCATCGAGCATCTCAGGTGTCACGAGAATCAGTTGCCGGAATCCAAATTGTCGCAACACTTTATCCATTTGGTGTATCTCGAAAGTAGCGTAGTTGATCAATAAGACCTTAACATGCCAAATGTTCAGATTTCAAAAGAATTCATTCGGAATTACTGCCTGAATTTCCAGATCCGCGTATTGTGTCCATTGAAACTATATGAACGTGATAAAAATATTAGTTATATACATAATACTAAATGCTATATACTAAATACGAAACGACTATGTTATGTGTAACAGCCCATTTTTAGTCAAATCAGAACATTGGTTTCGGGACCACAAATTTGAAGTCAAAATTATTATTTTATTATTATTCTAATTTTTTCATTATGGTATTATGTTGGTGTCAAAATTTTGTTAAGAAATTTCACTGTTTGAGTACTCAATTTGATTAAATGACTAAATCGCATAAAGTACAAAACTTGAGTTCTATTAGTGAAATGTATTAAATGGTTATAGATTTTAATTGTTTGAGTACTTGGATGGCAATTATACCATTTAAGTAATAGTGGACATTTATGAGGGTTGGTATTGCTGAAATTTGTTTTAAATTAAAAGGTTATAATAGTGAATAGGTGTATAATAATAAAATTAAACAAAATAAGATATGGTTATCATCTTTTTCCTTGAACCACCACTGAATATATAAGTGAGAAACACCATGGAAGAGACTTGAAGGTTCGGCTATGTATTACCTTTGTATGATCAAGATAAACTGAGATCGGGATTAGATTGGGAAAAAGGAAAAGTGGACGAATAGTCGAGAGCAACTCAAGGTAAGTTCGTATAATTAGAATCAAACTTTTAAATACTTGTAATTTTTTGAAATGAATGCATGTGATTGAATAAATAATCTACTTGAAATAAGAATGCCCTATGGATATAGTCTGATGGTTACCGAGCCCCGTTTGAATCGTAGGAATTCATAGGATACAAGTGACATGTCACTAGGGCTACCGTTTAGGTTGAGATCCTACATGTGTTGCGGACTCACCTCAGCTCGTATGAGCTTACCGATATATCAGCTCGTAAGAGCTTACTGTTATCAACTTGTCAGAGCTTACTGTTTTAGCTCAATAGAGCTTACTGTCCATCAACTCAAGAGGAGCTTACCGATCATAGCTCAAAAGTGTGAATATGATAATGAATTGATGGATTACCAATTAATACACCTAGTGTGTATCACCCATGTATCTATCGATATTCTAAAAGGTTAAACGGGCATAACTTCTGTTGTTGATTATGTGAAAAGGCTATGTGTTATACAGATGAATTACTGTTATATGGATGAAGTACTGTTTAAATGGATGAGTTACAATTATCAAACGAATTTGTAACACCCCACACCCGTGCCTTATGTCAGGACGAAATATGAGGCATTACTAAACATAAACACATGCATTCAAACATTTACGAGTCACCAAGACTTGATTAAATTCAAAACTTTTTTCATACATTTCCAAAACTTCTTATCAGGGGCCTATAAGGCCCAAAGCATCTCTTGGAAATCACTCGGGACCGATTCGGGTCCTTTAATCAACACTAGGAAAATGATCATTAAAACAGGGCACATGCCCTTGTGGATGGGCAACACGCCCGTATGGAACTTGAATATGGTCGTGCTAATGGCCCGTGTGGCACACACGGCCTAAGCACCTAGGGACACACCCATGTGAACTAAATTCTAAATTTGAACCTACAGGGGTTTTCACATGGCCTGACACACGCCCATGTCTATGACTAGTGTCCCTCATATGGCCATGACACGCCCGTGTCCTAGTCCGTGTCTAAAAACCATGACATTCTATTTTTGACGTCAGCATCCAATTAGGGGCACACAGCCAAGGCATACGCCCGTGTGCTAGACCGTGCCCTTCACACGGCTAAGACACACGGCCGTGTCTCTACCCGTGTGTTTACTACCATGCATAATGACTTGTAAAATTTACGTACACGGGACACACGACCGGACAACACGCCCATGGGGCTGGCCGTGTGTCTATCCGTATGGACAATATAATGCTATTTACCGAGCCTTATGCCATCCTAAAACAAAATTTAATACTAATCAACATATCAAGGTCTAATTTAATATGACTTCTCAACCAACAACCATAACTAAAGCCTATGTACATTTTACAAATTTAACCATGTCAACAATTTCACATTCACAAAAGACTGTCTTGCATTCATATAATGACTTACAATATTAGCCATTTTCATGGCCTTATACAAAATGAGTAAAATGTTAAAACAAGCCAACACCTTTGGCCCCAAAACAATGTGACATAAAAATAAAATCAAAGATTCCTATACATGCCATAGTCAAAATGATAAAACTAGTTATACCAAGTGCTTCAAGGATAGTGTGACTAGCTTCTCCGACGTAGGCGACGATTCTCGAACTACTTTGGCAACACTAAAAAGAAATGGAAAGGAAAAAGGGTAAGCATGGGAGCTTGTAAGTACATATATGCAAATAAGTGTAATTAGAAACACATTCGTCAAACAATGGCTTATCATTCTTAAATGATATATCATTTTAACCTCATTATCTTACTCTTCCTTCTTTTAAGCATACTTACTACATATCATTACATACTAAGGTCTTCGTTCGAGAGTTAAGTATACATACCTGTAGTTACCCGTAAAATAACTCAAGTTCATTCTCTCTATTAACATACCTCATTGGAAGTATCGCCAATCCATTAATTGAGTTACTCCTTTGAACATTCAGAAATACTAATGAATACACGGATAATTTACTCCTAAGTACTATACGAGTAGCCAAAGCTACCTCATACTTTGTAATACTTGTATATTTGAGCTACTCACGGGCCTTTTCACCAAGTTAGTACCCGAACCCCATATCTCTATCATGTAATGCCCGCTCATTGAGCTATTCACGGGTCTGCACACAAAGTCAGTGCCCGGACCCACATTACATATTTCACTTGTCTCATGAACTCAGACTCCACTCATGAGTTCAGACCACTCAATTTCTCATGACTCAATTTCTCATGAGGTCATGCCATATAGACCGCTCATTGACCTGATGCTTTCGCACTTGTTCATAATGTAGGTTACTCTTATATCGCATTATTTATACTTTCATGGTATCGAGTAGATTATGATACATGGTAAAAATAAAACATTTAAAAGTAAGCTACAATGACACATTATTTACATATGTACTTACCTCTGCACAAAATGATAGGAACGAGCCTAATCTTTGTAAATTTTGTTATTCCCTCGATCAAGACCCGAATCACGTTTCTCATGATCTAAAATGTAAAAAATTGGCTTATTTAATACACAAATCATTCAATTCAACTTAAGACTCATACTTTGGTAAAATGACCGTTTTGCCCTTAAACTTAAAAAAAGTTATGATTTTACCCCTAGGCCTGAAAATCAATTTTTTATCAAATTTCCTTATTAGTCAAGCCTAACCGACCATTTATTTCTCTAATGACCACCCCAAATTCTCAATATTTCACAACATTACTATCTATTTTACAAATTTTACAAAAATGGTCCTACTAAGGTTTTCATGAAAAGTCTTTTCACAAAAGTTGTTCACTCAACAACCAAGACTCATTTTCTTCTATAAAAACTCAGCAAACATATAAATCCTTTCATGGTAAGTCCCTAGACTATCAATCATTTCACAAAATAGTCCCCTCAATAGCTAGATTAAGCTTTAGGGGTCCCAAAAGTACAAAAATTATCAAGAATAACTGTCAAATTGACTTACTTGTAAGAGGCTAGCTTGGTTGAAATTTCAAGGCTTCAAAACCCTTATTTTTTCTGAGAATTTCGGTGAAGAAGAAGAGGTGAAATGGGTGATATCATCTTTTGTTTATTTTATTTCTTTTTACTCAAACAAGTCATCAAATTTTTACCTAACATTGACTAGCCTAATTCTTTGTCCCTATGGCTGGCCATGCTGCATTTTAAGGGTTTATTTGCCTTTTAAAGACCTTAAATTTTAGCTCTCTAGCTAGTATGTCTATCAAGTGAAATTGAACTTTTACTCTTTATGCGATTTAGTCCTTTTTTGCAATTAAGCTCTCAAACGCTACAATTTATTCACCAAATTTTTCATGCACCTTTATAATCATGCCGTCACACATAAAATAATATTAAAATAACTTCTCTGGCTTTGGAATAGTGATTCGAAACCACTGTTTCGACTAGGCCCAAAATCAGGCTATTACAATTCTCCCCCTTTTAGGGATTTTCGTCCCCAAAAATCTTACCGGTGAATAAGTTTGGGTATTGGTCTCTCATAGTCTCTTTGAGTTCCCACGTAGCTTCCTCGACTCCATTTCTATGCCACAAAATCTTCATGAGTGTTACACTTTTATTCTTCAATTTCTTGACCTCTCAATCCAAAATCTTAATCGGTTCTTCACTATAGGTCATATCCGATCTAATCTCCACTTTAGTTAGAGAGATCACATGTGAAGGGTCAGAGCAGTATCGGCGTAACGTAGACACATGGAACACATCGTGGATCTTTACCAATTCTGATGGTAAGGCTAATTGATAAGCTACTGGTCCTATTTTCTCTATCACCTCATAATGTCCAATAAAATGCGAACTCAATTTACCCTTTTTACCAAATCTGAGAACCTTTTTCCAAGGAGACACTTTCAAAAATACTTTATCGCTGACCTGAAATTTGATTTCCTTTAGTTTCAAATCTGTGTAGGATTTTTGTCTATTCGAAGTAGCCTTTAAACAATCACAAATCACTTTAACTTTTTCTTCAGTCTCCTTTATTAAGTCGACCCCGTGAATTCGATTCTCTCTAAGCTCGGTCCAATACAAGGGCGTTCGGCACTTACGCCCATACAAGGCTTCATAAGGTGCCATTTTCAAACTCGACTGATAACTATTGTTATAAGAAAATTCAACCAGTGGTAGATACTTCTCCCAACTGCCTTGGAACTCCAGGACACAAAACGCAACATATCCTCAAGGGTTTGAATTACTCTCTCCGATTGACCTTCAGTTTGCGAATGGAACGTCAGTTTACAGATGGAAAGTTGTGCTAAAATTCAACTATTTCCCCAAAGCTTCTTGCAACTTCTTCCAAAACCTCGAAGTAAACCTTGGGTCCCTATCCGAAATAATCGACAAGGGCACTCCATAAAGTCTCACAATCTCGAAAATGTACAGTTTGGCTAGCTTATCAAGCGAGAAGTCCGTTCACACTGGGATAAAGTGAGCCGACTTTGTCAGTCGATCAACCACAACCCATACGGTACCTTTCTTCCTCAGAGTTACCGGAAAACTCGCCACAAAATCCATAGTAATCCGATCCCACTTCCACTTGGGGACCATGATAGGCTAAAGTAAACTCGAAAGTATTTGGTATTCGGCTTTCACTTGTTGGCACACTAAGCATTTTGATACAAACTCCGAGATGTCTCTTTTCATCCCCGGCCACCAATACATTTTCTTCAAATTATTGTACATTTTCATACTTTTGGGGTGTAGTGACAAACAACTACTATCTGCCTCAATTAAAAATTTTCAAATCAACTCAGTATGCTTAGAAACGCAAATCCTATCCTGAAACTTCAAGCAACCATCAGAATCAATCTGAAAATTTGATTCAGCACCTGATTCACACTGAGTTCTCTTGGCTAACAATTCACTGTCACTCATTTGAACTTCATGACTTTCTTGAAGAAACATCGGTCTAGCTTTTAACTCAGCTAGAATCGAACCATCCTCTGACAAGGCCAATTGGGCGTTCATTGCTCTCAGTGTAAATAATGATTTTCTACTCAATCCATTGGCGACCACGTTTGCTTTTCCCATATGGTAGTTGATAATTAACTCATAATATTTTAATAATTCTAACCACCTCCGTTGTCTCAAATTTAAATCCTTCAGAGTAATTAAGTACTTAAGACTTTTGTGATCGGTGTATACATGGCATATCTCTCTGAACAAATAATGTCGCCAGATCTTAAAGGCAAACACTATGACGGCCAACTCTAGGTCTTGTGTCGGATAATTCTTCTCATAAGGTTTCAGTTGTCTCGAGGCATAAGCTATAACCTTGCATTTCTGCATAAGTACGTATTCCAAGCCATTTAAAGAAGCATCGCTATAAACCACAAACTCTTTTCCTGATTCGGGTTGTACTAATACTGAAGCCTTAGTCAACAACTTCTTTAACTTCTCGAAACTCTGCTGACACTTGTCTGACCATTCAAACTTAACTTCTTTTTGCAATAACCTCGTCATGGGATTAGCAATCATGGAGAATTCCTTTACAAATCACCTGTAATAACCAACCAAACCAAAAAAGCTTCTAACATCGGTCACATTCTTTGGTGGTTTCCATTCAACAATAGCAGAAACCTCGTTGGGGTCAACTGTAATGCCATCACTCGAGACAATGTGACCCAAAAATCTGACTTTACGAAGCCAAAACTCACTTTTACTGAACTTGGCATACAACCAGTTATCTCTCAGAGTCTGAAGAATGATTCTCAAGTGTTCGGTATGCTCTACCTCATCTCCAGAATAGATCAAGATGTCATCGATAAATACAACGACAAACTTATCCAAGTATGACCGAAATATCCTATTCATTAAATCCATAAACACAGCAGGAGCATTTGTTAAATCGAAAGGCATGACGAGGAACTCGTAGTGGCCATACCTCATCCTAAATCCAGTCTTAAGCACATCTGACTCTTTAACTCTCAACTGATAGTGACCAGATCTCAAGTCTATCTTAGAAAACCATACTGCTCCTTTCAATTGATCAAACTAGTCATCAATCCGTGGGAACGGATATTTATTCTTGATTATTATCTTATTTAACTATCGATAGTTTATGCACAGCCTTATAGACCCATTTTTCTTTTTCACAAATAGCACCGGAACACCCCACGGTGAAAAGCTTGGTCTCACAAAGCCTTTATCAATCAACTCTTGTAATTATGACTTTAGTTCCTTCAACTTAGTAGGAGTCATTCGATACGGAGCAATCGAAATAGGCATTGTCCCTGGCATAGCTCTATACCAAATTCAACTTTTCTATCAGGGGGTAACTCAGGAAATTCTTCCAGCAATACATCTGCATATTCGCACACAACTGGTACTGTCTCAACCTTTAGTTCATAGCATTCATTATAACAGCCAAATAAGCTTCACAACCTTTCCTCAAACATTTTCGAGTAGACGTGGAGGATACCATAATAGGTAAATTCTCTAGTTCATCTAATTTAACCCAAAGAGTTTCACCATTTTCACATTTCAATTTAATAAACTTTCGCCTACAATTTACTATAGCATCATGGAGTGTCAACCAGTCCATACCTAATATGACATCAAACTCATTGAATGGTAACAACATCAAATCGGCAGGAAGACAGTGACCTTTAACTATCAAATGACATTTCTTGCATACTTTATCGACTATCACATACTTGCCTAAGGGGTTTGACACCTTAATCATAAAATCCGTAGACTCAACAGGTATATTTATGCTAGACACCAATTTCATGCACACAAACGAATGAGTAGAACCAGGGTCAATCAAAACAATAACAGTACTATCATAGGGAGAAAATGTACAGGTGATCACATCGGGAGAAGATGCATCTTCACGTGCACGTATGGCATAGGTTCTAGTCGGAGTTCTAGCTTCGGATCTCCTGTGGTGTCTCTCGTCACATTCCTGCTGCTAGCCCTAACTCCAACATTTTTCTATGGTCTTCCTTTAGAATTTATGCCACTTAGCCTTGTGCTTTGAAATTTTTACTTTGAAATTTTTCTTTCTCGTTCATCTCAGGGCAACCCTTGATAACTGGTCTTGAGAACCCATTAGAAACAGGATCCATCGTTCATTCTACACTTGTCGAAATGGCTTCTACTACAATACTGGCACTCTGGTCGAGAAGATCTGGCATTACCCATACTAGCCACCGATGTAGCCTGAGATTTAGAATTCGAATCTTGCTTCTTATGATCTCTGTACGAGTGCCTAGCTGACACATGAGAATGGAAGTAAACGTCTCTTGATTTCTTAGACTGAGATGGAAATGACTTGCACGGATGTCTCTTTCTTGCATCCCTAGTCTCTGCTTTAGTTTTCTTCTTCTCCTTAATCAATTCTTCAGCCTTACAAGCCCGATTAATGAGCGCCACAAACTCCTTCAATTTAAGGACACCCACTGACAATCTAATATCCTCATTAAGTTCGTCTTCAAACCTTTGACACATCTTAGCCTTGGAGGACACACACTCTCGAGCATACTTACTAAGTCGAACGAACTCCCTTTCATATTCAGTAACCGTCATGCAGCCTTATTTCAAGTCAAGAAATTCCTTACGCTTTTGATCCATGAATCCTCACTAATGTATTTCTTCCGGAATTTTTCTTAGAATATTCTCATGTAACCTTCCCGTGAGGTACCACTAAAACTAACATTTTCCACTAGTGGTATGTCGAGTCCCTCAACAAGGATATGGCACACTTCAAGCATTCTTCGGAAGTACAAGATAATTCATCGAATACCTTGATGGTATTCTCAATCCAAAACTCTGCCCTTTCGGGATCATTATCTTTATTTGCAAGGAACTTCTCGGCTCCATGCTTTCAGATCTTGTCCACTGGGGGTCTATTCAATCTCACAAAATCTATACCCTGGGGTGCTACAGGGATAGGTTGAGGAATAAATAGAGGTGGAGGGGGTTGAGCATTCGGGTTCACTCGACAAACTCTGTGTACCATTCATTTATCATGTGGAGAAAGGCTTCCCGAGCCCTTTCTCCCATTCTTTGACTAACCATGGGAGGTCAATTATCGGATGGCACCGCCCCTTCAGCAGGAGCCGATGTATAACTTTCTACATTGTCCGTCATAGTTCGATCGAAATCCATTACTATAAGAAAACATGATAACAAAATCAGAAGCCATCACACTATCCCAATTTATTTATGGCTTGTATAGCTAAACCAGTACACACGCGAGGTTAGTTCGAGAATTGACTAAACCATAGCTCTGATACCACTAAATGTAGCACCCCACACCCGTGCCCTACATCGAGATGGAATACGAGGCGTTACTAAACTTAAACACATGCATTCAAACATTTACAAGTCACCAAGACTTGATAAAATTCAAAACTTTTTTCATACTTTTCCAAAACTTCTTATTAGGGTCATGGAAGTCACTCGGGACCAATTTGGGTCCTTTAATAACCACTACGAAAATGACCTTTGAAACAGAGCACACGCCCGTGTGGATAGGCAACACACCTGAATGGAACTGGAACATGGTCGTGCTGATGGCCTGTGTGGCACACACGGCCTAAGCACCTAAGGACATGCCCGTGTCCCATGCCCGTGTGAAATAAATTCTAAATTCGAACCTAAAAGGGTTTTCACATGGCCTAGCACACACCCGTGTCTATGACTCGTGTCCCTCACACAGCCATGACACGCCCGTGTCCTAGCCCGTGTATAAAAACCTTGACATTCTATTTCTGACATTAGCATCCAATTAGGGGCACACAGCCAAGGCACACGCCCGTGTGCTAAACCGTGCCCTTCATACGGCTAAGACACACGGCCGTGTCTCTACCCATGTGTTTACTACCATGCATACTGAGTTGAAAAATTTATGTGCAGGGGACATACGGTCGGACAACACACCCATGGGGCTAGCCGTGTGTCACACACAGCCTAGACACACGCCCGTATGTCTACCCATGTGGACAATATAAGGCTGCTTACCAAGCCTTATGCCACCCTGAAATAAAATTTAATACTAATCAACATATCAAGGTCTAATTTAAAATGAGTTCTCAACCAACAACCATAACTAAGGCCTATGAACATTTCACAAATTTAACCATGTCAACAATTTCACATTCACAAAAGACTATCTTGCATTCATATAATGACTTACAATATTAGCCATTTTCATGACCTTATACAAAATGAGTAAATGCTAAAGCAAGCCAACACCTTTGGCCCCAAAACAATGTGACACAAAAATAAAATCAAAGATTCCTATACATGCCATAGTCAAAATGATAAAACTAGTTATACCAAGTGCTTCAAGGATAGTGTGACTAGCTTTTCCGACGTAGGCAACAATCCTCGAACTACTTTGGTGGCACTAAAAGGAAATGGAAAGGAAAAAGGGTAAGCATGGGAGCTTAGTAAGTACATATATGCAAATAAGTGTAATTAGAAACACATTCGTCAAATGGCTTATCACACTTAAATGATATATTATTTTAACCTCGTTATCTTGCTCTTTCTTCTTTTAAGCATACCTACTACATCTCATCACATACTAAGGTCTTTGTTCGAGAGTTTAGTATGCATACCTATAGTTACTCGTAAAATAACTCAAGTCCATTCTCTCTATTGACATACCTCATTGGAAGTATCGCCAATCCATTCATCGAGTTACCCCTTTGAACAATCAGAAATACCAATGAATTCACGGATAGTTTACTCCTAAGTACTATATGAGTAGCCAAATATACATCGTATTTTGTAATACTTGCATATTTGAGCTACTCATGGGCCTTTTCACCAAGTCAGTACCCAGACCCCATAGCTCTATCATGTAATGCCCGCTCATTGAACTACTCACGGGTCTGCACACAAAGTCAGTACCCGAACCTACATTACATATTTCACTTGTCTCATGAACTCAGACTCAACTCATGAGTTCAGACCACTCAATTTCTCATGACTTATCTTTTGTATCCTATACTATTTCTGAGGTTCGACGAATCTCGTATCTAACCTGATGCTTTCGCACTTGTTCATAATGTAGGTTACTCTTATATCACATTATTTATACTTTCATGGTATCGAGTAGAATATGATACATGGTAAAAATAAAACATTTAAAAGTAAGCTACAATGACACATTATTTACATATGTACTTACCTCAGCACAAAATGATGGGAACGAGCCTAATCTTTATAAATTTTATTCTTCTCTCGATCAAGACCCGATTCACGTTTCTCTTGATCTAAAATGTCAAAAATTAGCTTATTTACTACAAAAATCATTCAATTCAACTTAAGATTCATACTTTGGTAAAATGACCGTTTTGCACTTAAACTTCACAAAAATTATGATTTTATCCCTAGGTCCGAAAATAATTTTTTACCAAATTTCCTTATTAGCCAAGCCTAACCGACCATTTATTTCTCTAATTACCACCCCAAATTCTGAATATTTCACAATATTACTATTTTTTTTAATAACTTTACAAAATGGTCCTATTGGGGTTTTCATCATAAGTCCTTTAACAAAAGTTGTTCACTTAACAACCAAGACTCATTTTCTTCTATAAAAACTCAGTAAACATAAAAATCCTTTCATGGTAAGCCCCTAGACTATCAATCATTTTACAAAATAATCCCCTCAATAGCTAGATTAAGCTTAAGGGGTCCCAAAAGTATAAAAATTATCAAGAATAACCGTCAAATTGACTTACTTGCAAGAGGCTAGCTTGGATGAAATTTCAAGGCTTTAAAACCCTTATTTTTGCTGAGAATTTTGGTGAAGAAGAAGAGGTGAAATGGGTGTTATCATCTTTTGTTTATTTTATTTCTTTTTCATCAAATAAGTCACCAAATTTTTACCTAACATTGACTAGCCTAATTCTTTGTCCCTATGGCCGGCCATGCTGCATTTTAAGGGTCTATTTACCCTTTAAAGACCTTAAATTTTGTCTCTCTAGCTATTTGGTATGTCTATCAAATGAAATTGAACTTTTACTCTTTATGCTATTTAGTCCTTTTTCACAATTAAGTTCTCAAACGGTAAAATTTATTCACCAAATTTTCCATGCACCTTTATAATCATGTTGGCACACATAAAATAACATTAAAATAACTTTTCCATCTTTGAAATAGTGGTTTTGAAACCATTGTTCTAATTAGGCCCAAAATCAGGCTGTTACATAATTACTGTTTATATGATTGAGAGTGAAATGTTACAAATGATGTACATGATATATGAATTTGATATGATACAATGTATTAAGTATTAAATTGAGATAATGGATGATTACATGTACTTATGTGACTAACTTGTAGATGAATGCTTGTGTATAGGCATTTGGCAAGTGAATTTGGTATACTTTGTTTAATTGATTGGTTATGTATAAATGGTAAGTTAAATTCTGAATTATACGGGCTTACTAAGCTATTAAGCTTGCTCTATTTCTTTTCCATGTTTCATATAGGTTTGATAGCTCATTAAATTTGGATAAGTCAGAGATACACATCACACTACCTAGTTGCAATTTGGTACTTTTGAACTCATGGATATATGTAAATATGGCATGTATAGGCTAGTTATAAAGATTATAGTTATGATTACTTGAGATAGTGATTTTGATACATGTTATGGTATAAGTTAAAGCAATGTGATTTGGCTTAACTTGGTATAATGTTTTGGTTGTGTATAAGTATTCAAATATGGTATGTTTTGGCAAGTAGTAGATGGAATGGAAATATGCAAATGTTGTCTTGATATGTATTAGGCATATGAATAGAAAATGTATGATTTTAGTTAGGTATTTGAATATTATGTTGAATTGGTATGAAATGTGTATGAAATGTTATGGATTGGTTGCCAATTATGCTTGTGCAAGTATGTAAAATTTGGGTGGCAAAATGGCTTTGCAAATAGCCTATTTTTGTCCACACGAGTAGAGACACGGGCGTGTGTCTGGGCCGTGTGTGACACGCGGTCATGTTACACGACCGTGTGTCCCTTAGTATTGAAACTAAAATCAAGTCAGTATGCTCTACACGAGCATGTGACTTGGGCATGTGGATAAGTCAGTATACCCTACAGGTTTGACACGGCCTAGCACACAGGCGTGTGCGGCCATTTCGAAGGGCACCCGGGTTAGACACATGGGCGTATAGTTGACCATGTGACCAAAGTCAATATGTACCCCCTATTTACACACAGCCGGTGACACGAGCGTGTCTAGTGGCCGTGTGAAACACACGACCTACCCACATGGGCGTGTATCCTCTGTTTGAAGTAAAATTTTCTAAGTTTCCCAAACTTGTTTTGAATTATCTGTTTAGTCCTGAACCATTTCTAAAGCATGTTTAAGGCCTCGTAGGCTATTATAATGGACAAATTGATTGAGATTGAATGAGAATTGTATGAATTGATCGAAGGTATGAGAAAAGTACGGTTATATGTGTTATAAGTTTGGTAATTCTCCGTAACCCTATTCCGGCGTTGAATATGGGTGAGGGGTGTTACATTTATTGGTATCATAGCTATAGTTTAGTTGATTCTAGGACTAATGTAGTATATATGAGTCTAGCTATACATTCCATATAAAGCCTGTGATAGTGTGATATCTACCGACTCTAACGAAGTTTGTTTTAACTCGACAGATATGCTTTCCAATCGAGCTAATTTCGATAGTGCAGAAAGTGGTACTCAAAATATTTGAGTGAAAATGTGTTTATGATGAGTTGAAATTCAAAAAAGTTTAAATAAAAGTTCATAATATTATGTTATTGATAAATGTTATGTTATGTGCATGTTTATGTGAGAGTTAAATTTGAGGTTTTACGGCCCTCACCCCCTTATCAGTATAATGTTACAATGAAATCCGTAAGATTAGATTGAATAAGCTCACAAGTGTGGAATTATAGAGTTCCGTGATTGAAGGATTAATACTATGGTCAGATAAGAGAATGAGCCAACAGTAATGATAGTACTAGAAGAGATATCGGATCATTTTGAAGGCTATTTGAATTATGCAAAGTCACTATTGAAGAAGAAGTTGACTTCGATGAAACAAAATATTCAGGTATGATATCTAAAGAATGTATTAACTGGAAGTTCTACTTAAGTGATTTCTGTTAGTGATGGGATAAAGAGGAATCAATAATGACAGAATTAGATAGTGGAATGATGTTTGAATTGTAAAAATATCTTAGTACAGCAGTATAGTCGAATAGCTTTTAATGAACTCTTCTGGGTATTTTATGTGATCAATTATTCTCAGAGGTATATATGGCTATTTATTTTCAAATGAAACTCTTGTCATATGAGAACACTAGCTAAACATACAGATAGACGAAAGCATTGTTGGTTTGTTTGGGTTATGATCAGCATTGCTCTATCTTTCCCTAGTATTCTATTCTATTGTATTGATAGAAAAGTCAACGGTAAAGTCCGTATGATGCTAGTATTCTATTTCTACTGGTTATTGTTTTGTTGAATATACATGAAGATTTTATTGCTTCTATCACAGTTGATTTTAGTGCTTTCAGTGCTTATGAGTGATGTTTTCTTCTGGAATTTCTCTAGGATATCATTGAGATCTTTACCATTCTATATGGGTTGTAATTTTCAGAAATTTTGTATAGTTCCATACTTTGAGATTTTGCTACCTCGATTTTATTGTGATTCTATGTGATTATCTACAAGAGATATTCTTTTGACGGAGACGAATATATCTATTATGATTATAATTTCTAGTTTGATCATGGGAGTACGGTGGTATTGTCATCAGATTTATAGAGGTTAAGTTTCTGCATTTATTTATGTTGAAACCATATTTGATTCTTTTTTATTCAAAATGCATTATTAACAGCTGGGATATTATTTATTTATACGTTTGAGATGTCAATCTTATTATGGCATTATGATTTTTTTATCTGACGGAGGTGGCTTCAGTATAGTACAACGCTTCGATGATTAATAGTTGAGATAGCTTTATTATATAATCCTTTCTAGTTTTTTGAAAGGGAATTAACATTAGCAAAAGCATAGATGATAGAAGGTCAAGTTCAAATTTGTATAACAATTATCACTTCCAAGTAAATCTTGATTTATTTCAATGAGTAAAGAGGGAATGTTATGTCATATTCGAGTTATGCAGTTTTTAAGAAGATCTTTGACTAGTATCCTGAATAAATTGCGATAAATTGTATGTCTGAGCTATCTTGACAACAAGAAGAAAGGTTTTCTTTGAAAAGTTATTGTTTGATAGCCAAGATCGATTCAGTTGTTTAGTTTGATTGGGTTATTTGTTTGAAAGGTTAATTGAGTTATATGTGTTTGAGTTTATCCTTTGGTCCAGAAATAAATTTTGTGCGTTCACGGGTAAATAGATGGATAGTCTGACTGATGAATTCATATTTTAGAAGACAGGATGCAGAATTATATATATCAGAATGATTTTATTTGAGAAATATTATTGTAAATTAAAGTTGTTTCGATTGTTGAAGTTTTCATTTGTGCGAAGTTTGATTTGGTTTAATATATGTTAATAAAGTTATAAGTAGTTGAAAACGCTGTTAACTGAAGCATTAGTTTTGGTTCAGCCTGAATCGAGTAAAGAGTTTATGATTTTTAGTCATGCATCATTAAGTGGTTTGGAGTGTGTTTTAGTACAAGAATGTATAGTGATAGCTTATGCTTCCATACAGTTAAAGTTGCATGAAAAGAGTTATTCGACGTGTGAAATAGAGATGGTTGACATTGTAATTGCATTGAATAGTTAGTGACATTAATTGTTTGGTGAGTAATGTAACCTATTTGATGTTATAGAGAGATTTGAATTTGGGACAGCAAAGATGGGTTAAACTGTTGAAAGATTTTGAGTTAGTAATTGGTTATCATCCTGGAAAAACGACTATAGTCACGAATATTTTGAATAAGAAATCTTTGTGTACTTTACAAGCGATGAATACATGATTGATCTTATCAGATGATGGATAGATATTAGTTGAGTTAAAAGCTAAATTAATGTTTTTTCTGCTATTTTGTGAAGCTTAGAAATGTATTAGTGAATTGCAAGTTAAAAAAGTTCAACTTGAATTGACTTCTAATTTAGAGCTTTCGATTAGAATCGATGATTATTTGTTGTTTCGAGACAGATTTTGTGTACCGAGAAATCCAGAGATTATGCAACAATTGTTATATCTAGCTCACAGTGGTAATTATCTGTTCATTTGGGGAATACTAAGATGTATAATAATCTGAGACAATTTTACTGGTGAATGAGTATGAAACGTGATACTTTTGACTTTTATGCAAATGTCTGATTTATTAACAGGTTAAAGCTGAATATCAGGTACCTTCAGGACTGTTACAATCTATGTTATTATCTGACTAGAGATGAAATAGAATTTCATTGGATTTTGTAAAAGAAAGATGTTATTTGAACTATTGTTGATTGTTGAAGAAGTTTGTACATTTTATCTCAATACGTATAATTTCTCTCTTGATAGACTAGCTAAGTTATACTTTTTTGAAATTGTCAGTTTTTACAGAGTGCCAGTCTCTATTATTTCGGATAGAGATCTAAGGTTTATATTGTGTTTCTAAAGAAAACTACTGTAAACTTTGGGTATGAGGTTGCATTGTAACACAGCATTTCATTCTCCAACTGATGGATAATTTGAGAAAGTGATTTAGATTCTTGAAGATACGATTTGTTATTGTATTTTAGAATGTGAAAGCAATTAAGAAAGACAAATACTATTGGTTGAGTTTGAGCATATTAATAGTTATCATATGAGTATAAAGATGGCATTGTATGAAGTATTGTATGATTGCAATTACTGAACTCCGTTCTTATTAGTATTAGATTTTTGTGAGAAAAAGATTCACGAGATTGATTTCAATAGAAAAATTGAAGAGAAGTGAAAGTAATTCGTAACAGTTAGAAAGTAGTTTCAGATTGACAGAAAACATATACAGACTTGATACGTAAAAGCATTGAATTTCAATTAGGGAACTGAGTATTTGTGAAAGTATTGCTGTGAGAATAAAATTTCTCTAATTAGCTATAAAGAGAAGTTGAGTTCGTGATTTATCTAGCCGTATGAGATTATTGAGAAAATAAAGCTAATGGCTTATTCAACTTGTATTATTGTCAGAACTTGAGAAGATCCATAATGTGTTTCTTATATCTACGATTCAGATAAGACCCTTTGTGTATAATATCTCTTTTAGAAGTTGAAATTCAGCTTGTTATGATGTATAGTGAAAGACAGATCAAAATCTTAGCTCGTGAGATCAAAGAGTTGAGAAATCCAAGGCTATGTGAGAAATTGATAAAGTTATAAGAAAGCAAATCTCTATGTTATTCTTTGATAAGATTTTTGGGGACGAAAATCTCTAAGGAGAGAGTTATAACAGCCCGTTTTTAGTCAAACTGGATCAGTGATTTTGAGACCACAAATCTAAAGTCAAAATTATTATTTTATTATTATTTTAATGTTTTCAATATGATATTATGTTGGAGTGAAAATTCCGTTAAGAAATTTCACTGTTTGAGTACTCAATTTGATTAAATGACTAAATCGCGTAAAGGACAAAACTTAAGTTATATAATTGAAATGCATTAAATGGTTATAGATTTTAATTATTTGAGTACTTGGAAGGCAATTATACTATTTAAGTAATAGTGGACATTTATGAGAGCTGGTATTGTTGAAATTTGTTTTAAATTAAAAGGTTATAATAGTAAATAGGTGTATATTAATAAAATTAAACAAAATAAAAGATGGTTATCATCTTTTTCCTTGAACCACCACCAAATATCTAAGTCAAAAACACTATGGAAGAGACTTGAAAGTTCGGTTATGTATTACCTTTATATGATCAAGATAAGTCGTGATTGGGATTAGATCGAGAAAAAGGAAAAGTGGATGAATAGTGGATAATTTTCATCCGAGCAACTCGAAGTAAGTTCATATAATTAGAATCGAACTTTTAAATACTTGTAATTATTTGAAATGAATGTATGTAATTGAATAAATGATCTACTTGAAATACGAATGCCTTATGGATATAGTCTGATGGTTACCGAGCCCCATTTGAACCATAGGAATTCGTAGGATACAAGTGACATGTCACTAGGGTTACCATTTAGGTTGAGATCCTGCATGTGTTGCGGACTCACCTTAGCTCGTATGAGCTTATCGATATATCAGCTCGCAAGAGCTTACTGTTCTCAGTTCGTCAGAGCTTACTGTTTCAGCTTAATAGAGCTTATAGTCCATCAGCTAAGGAGGAGCTTACCGATTATAGCTCGAAAGAGTGAATATGATGATGATTGACGGATTACCGATTAATACACCTAGTGTGTATCACCGTGTATCTATCGGTATTCTAATACATTCAACAGGCATAAATTATGTTATTGGTTATGTGAAAAAGCTATGTGTTATATGGAGAATTACTGTTATATGGATGAAGTACTGTTTAAATGGATGAGTTACTGTTATCGAATGATTTACTGTTTATATGATTGAGAGTGAAATGTTACAAATGATGTACATGATATATGAATTTGATATGATACAATGTATTAAGTATTAAATTGAGATAATGGATGATTACATGTACTTATTGACTAACTTGTGGATGAATGCTTATGTATAGGCATTTGGCAAGTGATTTTGATATACTTTGTTTAATTGATTGGTTATGTATAAATGGTAAGTTAAATTCTGAATTATACGAGCTTACTACGCTATTAAGCTTACTCTATTTCTTTTTCATGTTTTATATATGTTCGATAGCTCGTCCGGTTTGGATAAGTCGGAGATACGCATCACACTATCCAGTTGTCATTTGATATTTTTGAACTCATGGATATATGTAAATATGGCATGTATAAGCTATTTATAAAGATGATAGTTATGATTATTGGAGATAGTGATTTTGGTACATGTTATGATATAAGTTAAAGCCATGTGATTTGGCTTAACTTGGTATAATGTTTTGGTTGTGTATAAGTATTCAAATATGGTATGTTTTGGCAAGTAGTAGATGGAATGGAAATATGCAAATGTTGCCTTGATATGTAGTAGGCATATGAATGGAAAATACATAATATTAATTAAGTATTTGAATACTATGTTGAATTGGCATAAAATGTGTATGAAATGTTGTAGATTGGTTGCTTATTGAGTTATAAAATGTTGCAAATTATGCTTGTGCAGGTATGTAAAATTTGGGTGGCAAAATGGCTTTGCAAATAGCCTATTTTTGTCCACACGAGCAGAGACACGGGCGTGTGTCTGGGCCGTGTATGACACGCGGTCATGTTACACGACCGTGTCTTCCCCGGTATTGAAACTAAAATCAAGTCAGTATGCTCCACATGGCCTCACATACGGGCGTGTGACTTGGGCGTGTGGCATAAGTCAATATACCCTACAGGTTTGACATGGCCTAGCACACAACCTGGAACACAGGCGTGTGTGGCCATTTCGAAAGGCACACAGGTTAGACACACGGGCGTGTAGTTGGCCATGTGACCAAAGACAGTATGTACCCCCTGTTTTCACATGGCCGGTGACACGGGTGTGTCTAGTGGCCGTGTGAGACACACGTCTGCCCACACGGGTGTGTGTCCCCTGTTTGAAGCAAAATTTTCTAAGTTTCCCAAACTTGTTCTGAATTATCGGTTTAGTCCCGAACTATTTCTAAAGCATGTTTAAGGTCTCGTAGGCTATTATAAGGAATAAATTGATTGAGATTGAATGAGAATTGTATGAATTGATCGAAGGTATGAAAAAAGTACGGTTATATGTGTCATAAGTCCGGTAATGCTCCATAACCCTATTCCGGCGTTGAATACGGGTGAGGGGTGTTACATTATGTATATATATTTAATTTAATACTTATATGCGCTTTCGACCGTTGGTCTAGTAGAAGCTGTATATCTTTAAAAACGGTAGGTATTCAAACATAACTCGCCGAATGGTTCCACCTAATTAAATAAATTTTTAGCATAAAAATATTTTAAATCTATGTAATAATTGTAAAATCTATATTAAATTTTACTTCATTATGAATGGGAATGTATATAGGTGGTTCACTCGAGGACGTAAAAATGAAAAGCGAAACTGAGCCTATGATTGTAGTAGTGATAGGCAACCTCTGATTTTGGATTTATTTGGTTTTGTCGCCCTGAACATCTCCCAGTACAATATTTCCAGCACGACAGACCCCAACTAAGTTTGCCAGTTGTTTTAAAATCAATGAGTTTCAGCAGCCACCTAAGATGTACGAGGTTTTATGACAAATCCGGCATCAAATAACCTCCAATGATAGGATAAAGATTAAATATTCAAATTTAATGATTAATTTGGCATTATCATATATAATATAAAAGAAGGAACACAAATAACTATAAAAGTAGAGAGTTCTACGTTAGTTTTTTGAGTTCCGAAATACTTCATTCTTTTAGTCATATGTAAAGTAATTCTCATTTTTAGAATTAAATTTTAATAATAAGTTATATTAATTAAATAAATACAATAAAGTAAATATTATTTTAATTTACATTTGGTTTTTTAAGAAAAAAATTATTTTAGCTTATTTTAACTAAGAAAAGAATAATAATTTAATCTTTGATAAAAACATAATTTATTGTACCACTATTTTGTTTTTAAAAATTTATAATATTAAAATTAAACAACGTTAAAAATAATATAATTAAATAACATATAACTTCAATGATTACAAAAATGATAGAATATCTTTATATTAATTTTCTAACTTTCATATTGATTTTTATAAATATTTAAACTTGAATAAAAAAGTAAGGGTAAATTATATTTTCGATCTCTCTAAAATAGCGTTGTTCCTATTTTAGCCATTCTATTTTTTTGTCAATTTAGTTATTCTAATTAAGATAATTGTTTGAATTAGTCAATGTGGTTAAAAATTATGACACTTTTTAATTAAAGTTAGGACATCTCCATAATTAGTCCAAAACATTTATTTATTTATTTATTTCCCTCATGAATATTTTAATGGTGACTTTATCAACATTTGAATCATATTTAAGAAAGGGAATCTAGCAATGACAAGGATGAACTATGACCCCACCCTTTCCTATCAGCCTACTTACTAGCATAACACCATTAGCCAACTTTTTTCATGTTGAAACATCTAAAATTTATCCATAATTTATTTTTAATATTGAGCTTTTTTTTTTCTTTGTTGGGGTGTTGAAAAACTAAGGGAAAGATGAAACTCAGATTGAGTTCTAACTTGTTTTAGTCTTATCCAAACAAGTGAATTAGCTAAAGCTAAGTTCAGTGAAGTTTATTATTTTACATTTTTTTTTTACTTTTCAAGCTTCTTAAGAAAAAAATGGAAAAATGAAATTGCTATCTTCAGAGTTCAATTAAAAAAAGGAAAAAGAAAAAAATCGCTTTACGTCTATACTTTAAGGACTAGATTTGAGTTTAGAAAGTTCATTTTTTTAAGTAAAAATGTAATATTTCCGGTAATTTGTTTGGTAAATTTTCTACATTTCCTACAATTTTTGATGATTGGTGGCTACTTTATTATTCATTATATTACCCTTTTACAGAACAACTTTTTGATACAAGGCTATGGTGGAAATTTTATAAGCTTGGTTAAAAAAATATAAAAAAATGGAGCTTAATTGGTTATTTGATATGAATTATTTTGGTTTTTGTTTTTGTTTTTAATAAATCATTCGTTAATAACATCAATTTTTTTAAAAAAATTAGCCTCATCATGGTAGTCGGTGGCGGTAGGACAATCAGTGGTGGTAGGCTAGCAGGTGGGCTCATCGGAAAGGGTAGGGGCATGGTCATGGTTTGCCATCCTCGTTGTTGGAACCTCTCTTTTTAAAGAGGATTCAAATGTTGACGATGCCATCATTGAAATCTCCATGTTGTAAATAAACCAAAAAAAAAATGTTTTAAACTAATTATAGAGAGATTCCTAGCTTTAGTTAAAAGTAAAAAAAAAAAGTCAAGTCAGTAATTTGTAGTGGGTTAATGAAATTTTTAACGATAGTGATCAATTCGAACAATTATCTTAATTAGAGTGACTAAATTGACAAAAAAAATTAGAGTGATCAAAATAAAAATAACACTATTTTAGAGTGACCTATAGTTTACTCAAAAATTAATATTATCAATTTAAATATTATTTTTCTTGAGTTATTTTATAGAAATCACATATATACCACCTTTAAAAAGTATTGTTTTTAATATTATCAACTCAAATGGAAATATAATGATCTAAAAAATTGTTCGAAGTAATTATATTCAAACGAATAAAATGCATTACACTTATAATCATTTTTATTTATAAAGATAATTTTTATTTTTGATCTAAAATATACACAAAATATTATTATAATGTTACAAAAATTAGTAGAATATACTCGCCAATGTAAATACTTTAATATTTTGAATTAAGTAATTTTTTAAATGAACAAAAAATTACAACTTCATTTACCTTGATTTTTAAATAATTGTCATAAATTAGATCTTGAGTTTTCAATTTTTATATAAATACGTAATTATAATTAATATATATTCAAACGGGTCATTAGCTCGATTGGTATTGGCATTATTGCAAAAAAGACGTTGGTTTGAGTGTACTGAAGCGCATCCTCCTCCTATTTATAGGTTGAGAGGGGACATTGGTAGTTCTAAATATTCTATAAAAAAAGACAAATGTTTTCCAATTTTTATCTAATAAATTTTTTATATATGATCTATATTTATTTTATTATTTTCAATCCAATATTTAAATTTATTAAATGATAACCTGCAAACTAAACATTCAACCATTTGATGTTAATAATAACTGCTTTTTATATTATTTTATTTGGATAAGTATTTGTAATTATATTCAATTGGATCTATTTTGAAAAGAAAATATAAATAGTATTTAATGAGTTATTAATGGTTTAAATTATTTTCTTTACTTTCAATTGTAAATAATAATTTTCATAGATTAAGTTTTAATTAAAATATAATTGAAATGTCTCAAAGAAAAAATAATAATAATTTTTAAATATTAAAAATTTAGATAAATATTTTAAAAACCATTTCCGTAATGAATCAATAATATTTCTTGAAACTTACGAACAAATATTTGGATTGAAATAAGAATATGGATAGCATCACAAATTTACCTTAGATATCAATAATCATGTTTTAAAACTTAAATTTATATATTATTATGTTTTAATTTTGAATTATATTATTAGTGAATACATTTTTCTTTAAATAAAATAAGAATTAAATGTATTTCAACATATACATACAAGAAAACTAGTATATATGAGAGTGGATAGTAATACATTAAAGTTGTAAATAATAAATGAAGCTAAGCATGATTTAAATAAATAATCATATTTATTATTCATATTTTACATTATAAATTATTTATTATTAAATATCATAAATTTGAAATATATATTTGCTATTAAAAAAGTAATGTAAACATTTTTCACTGAAATATTAAGAATATTATTTAAAATTTAAAATACTTATTAATGTTAAAATTTATTATTAAAATAAAATTATGAAGTAAATAATTTTATTAACATAATAAACTATTTTATACTATTAAAAATGAACATGTATATTTAATAATGTTGAAAATTATAATATTAAAAAAATAGAAATTTAATATCTGACATCAATATTATAATATTTTTAAAAATTTATTATTAATACAAAAATGTGCTTGACTAAATTTAATTTTTATATAAAAATTAATCCATAAAGGAAATTTTTTCAAAAAATGATTTGGACTTTTAATTCAATTTACAAGAAAAGAGGTTGATTTTCTACTGATTTGTAAGACATTTCTTATTTATTAAGTTAATTTCCCTAAAACAAATATAAAAAAATATAATAAGTTTTTTCCATAAAACAATCACATTATTACTTTAATTAATTTTTTTATTCAAACGAAGAGAATTATTTTTATTTTAATACATGAATAAAAATTTAAACAAATTGTTGAGGAGAGATTGGACTTGCTTTTATACTTGGGTTTTATCATTCGACTTTGTTGAAAACCTTGAAGGATTACCCACCAAAGATATGGGGTTCAAATCCCACAAATAGCAAATAATCACATTTTCTTGATTGGTGAAGTATTATCACTTCCTGAATCCTTGGAAGCTTTTGAAGGAGATGAACAAAATTCTAGTATAGAGATAATATTGATGATTATTAAGCATGAATAGTATTTTGAAAATTTCTATGGAAGTAATAATTTCCCTCCACACAACTCATTAACAAATATTATTTTAATTGTTTTAGTTGTCAAACAAGTGTAGATAAGTTTATCTTAATTATTTTGGCCCAAAATTTTATCTTATTTAATCAATATTAAAGTTAGGATAACATTTGCCTTTGCCTTTGGTCCTAACAGCAAATATTAAGTTGGATCTTGCAAGCCTCACAAGCTAAAGCTATAAACTTTAAAAATTAAAGAACCCTAAAACCTCCGTTTCTTCTCTCTTTTCAAACGCCTCTTGTTCCCTTTTTGAAACGTCTCTCTTCCTTCCTTTGAGACAAAAAAAATCGTTTTTAGGGTTTCTTTCTCTAATTTGTGTATTTCTTGTAGCTTTAATGCGCTTCTGATTTAATTCGTCGTCTCGTCGTTCTAAATTATCCAACTCGTCGTCTCGTCGTTCTAAATTACCCTTCTGTTTTAGGGTTTATGTGACATGCAGGCCATTGATTCTTCACGCAGTTCGAATCCTTTCATTCTCTGCATTTCCTCAAACTTGGAAATACCCTTCTTTGCTTTCTCAGTTGGATCCACTTTTTATTCCTTTTCCACTTCGGGGTTTAAAGATCCAAGTCCACTTCAATTTGGGTAATTATTAGGGTTTTAATTGTTTCTTCTTTATATTCCATTTCAGAGTGCCAACCCTGCCCCCACCCCCCCAAAAAAAATATTTTAAAAAAATTGGGGCCTTTGGGCATTGTTTAGGGTTTTTGGTGGGTGTGGGATGAATAGTATATTCAGTGAACAGATACTTGCAGATAAGCTTTCCAAGCTCAACAGCACTCAACAGTGTATTGAAAGTATCCTTTTTCGTTCTTTCTTTCCTTCTTTTTCCCTCCTCCAAACTTGGTAGTAGTTAAGTAACTTCTTTAAGTTGTTTGTGTTAGTATAGGAGATGAGAAGTGAAATGTTATGAGTTCTATGTTTGCTTGTATTGCTTTTCAATGCATATTCGTATTCGATGCATTCTCTGTCAAAGAAAGGATATTTAATGGGAATGTGAGTATGTAAATTTTTGTTTAGTGATGCTGATCCTATGTCTACTTGAGTTTGCTTTCGTGTTATTTATGCAGCTATCTCAATTTTACCTATTTAAAAATTTTAATTTTCTCTCTTAAGCTAATTGATTGAGAATTGAAGCTAACTGTTAAAACTTAAGCACGGTTGGTTATTGTATCCATTATCTCAGTTTATGCATATTTTCCCGAGATTCTCTATTATGGTTCATTATGCGCTGTTTGATAGCAGAAACTATTAATATGTTCACAATTGAGGTTGTTTTGAAGAAAAATGTAGCAATTGGATGATCCAGACATATAAGACGCTCAATCTTTTAGATCTTCAATAGGTCTACTGCTCATTTTGTTAAGGTATTCGTAATCAAAAACCTTAAAACAAAATAAGATGGTATTAACTAGTAGACTCACAAATCAGGGGAGTAAGCAATGGTACCAATTTACTATAAGATATGTGGCATTTGAAATTTATAAAAAGAGATCATTCTTGTTCAACTTGGGTTTATTTGATTTTGAACTGTGTGATGATGTACATTGTACACACAATAATTTTCATGTTCTGACACGGTAATTTCCATCAGCATGGACTGGAAGTTTGATGTTGCTTCGACTGTTTAACAGAAAAGTTTAATTTTTTTTATCTAATCTTCTTTTGAGTGGCACCATTGTGCTAGTGCATAGAACTAGTATTTCGTGTGGTACATTACCTTAACCTATTCTGTATATAGCATTGTCACATTGGTGTATATTTCACCAAAGCAACGCAGAACTGGTTGTTGCAACATGGGATAAACAGTTTCACAACTCAGAGATGGCTCAGAAAGTCCCCTTGTTGTACCTTGCCAATGATATTCTGCAGAACAGCAAGCGTAAAGGAAATGAATTTGTTAATGAGTTCTGGAAAGTCCTTCCCGCAGCCTTGAAGGACCTTCTTGAGAATGGTGATGATCGCGGGAAGAATGTGGTTTCCAGATTGGTAATTTCCAGCTTTAAAAAAATATGAATGACATGGCTCTTTATCTCGTGTTAGCTGGAAAACTTAAGTTTATTTTTTTAATGACTACGATGCTTTTTTAGTGGTCAGAGTCAGAGGTATATAGTGTTTGCATCATTGTGCTATTTCACAATGTTTATAGTTTACCAATTGGCATTTAATATGTTCAAATAACTGAATGCTTTCATCTGGCTTTGGCTTATTTATGTTGACTTGGATTATGCAGATATACCTCCAAACACCCAAAATTATGGCTTGTTCTACTTGTTTGTTAGGCATGCATGTATCCATATGTTAATAAGTGCTTCAGCCAATTTTTCTACAGTATTATATTTATTTCTTATTAACAATGTTGTAAACTGTTATGGTTATACATTTTCATTACAATTTGTTAGGTAGGTATATGGGAAGAACGAAGAGTATTTGGGTCCCGAGCACGAAGCCTAAAAGATGTGATGCTTGGTGAAGAAGTGCCTCCGCCATTGGAATTAAGCAAAAAGCGTCCACGCTCTGCATCTGTCAGAATTGTGAAGCGGGACTCAAGATCCATTAAAACGGTTAGATTTGTTGGCCTTTTCGCCCCTCTTGTATTATATAGTTCAGTCTTGTTTTGATTACAGAGGGTACTATTTCAACTGCATGGTTTATTTGAAATGATTTTCACTTTTCCTTTCTAATATGATAAAAACCAATTCTCATGTCATCTTGTTGCTTCTCACACCAGAAGTTGTCAATTGGGGGCACAGCTGAAAAAATAGTTTCAGCATTTCATTTGATACTCAGTGAACAGCCAAATGAGGATGAAGAGATGAGCAAGTGCAAGTCAGCAGTTCATCGAGTGAGGAAGATGGAAAAAGATGTGGATGTTGCCTGTTCAATTGGTAATCTCTTGATTATGTTTTTCTCATAGGATATATTAGAAGTTCATGATGGGATTCTTAAAAGGTGTTATCATTTAAAATTCTCTTTTTGATGCAGCAAAGGATCCAAAACGGAAAACCTTGTCCAAAGAACTTGAAGATGAAGAAAAACTTCTGAAAGAATGCATTGAGAAACTCAAGTCTGTGGAAGCAAATAGAGCAGCACTTGTATCACAGTTAAAAGAAGCTCTTCATGAACAGGTACTTACATATTCCATAACTTTCTTCCTATGTTAAAATGTTTCTGCTTATTTGCAATATCGAGCAGATCATTAAGCATTACCTTTCTTTCTGAAATCCTTTTCAGGAATCAGAGTTAGAGAATGTTCGTACACAGATGCAGGTATGTATTTAGATAATTCTATTATGCATTCCTCTGTTTGCTGATTTCCAGATGTAATGTGGAAGATGGCATGTATTCAATTGTACTGAACTCTTTATTTCTTCAGTTCTTCTGATGAATGCTTGTTTCTTATCAGTTTCTGGATCATGTTTGGTTCCAGTGTTCTGATGTTACTCCTTTGGCCTATGAGAAGTGGTTAAAACTTATGTTGCAATTGGAACTAAGAAGTCCATCACATCTTAGAATTTTAGGGAAACTTGAAACTGGTTGTTAGGAGTATATGCTTGCAAAGAACCTTTCTATTTGCCTGGACCAGAATGGAATTTGATTATTGTGATGCGTTTGGGAAAGTGTGCATCACATTTGGTTTAATATATAGATAAAATGCTGTTTTCCTATGGTTGGAGTCTTCTGAAATGTATAGCACTGCAAATCTTTTCTGCTAGTTTGTATGAAGTTTAGGATTTCGAAGGTTTACTTAAAGGATACTAGAGATTATATTCTTTTAGATGAGTAGACAATTTGCTATAGTTGCATTTGGGAGTTGATATGTAAAAAGTTTGGTCCAGCTTTTCAGGGTGAGCTTAATTTAGTTGCTGCTGATCACAAAATCTCCCATGTATGCTAATGTGCTGAAAGTTGGTTCTCTACATTTTCTAACAATAGGTAGCACAAGCACAGGCGGATGAAGCCTTTAACATGCGGAAGCGTCTCAGTGATGAGGATTTTGTTTCAACGTCATCTGCTACAATGGTCCTATCAATTGATGCCAATGCAAAAGCTGGAGAAACACCTAAGCTGAGTGCTGCAGCCATTGCAGCTGAGGTTGCAGACAAGCTTGCTGCTTCTAGCTCCTCTCAGATGATCATGCATTCTGTTCTCTCTACATTTGCAGCTGAAGAAGCCAAAAATGTTGGTCTAACAAAGGCGTCCACACAGTCAAACTCCCTCAATTCTGTCACCGATGCAATTTCAAAATCAGAGAAGTCACTGCCAGTTGCAGATTCTACTGCTCTTATGCAAGCACAACCACTATGTGCTCCAATAAACCATTCTTATCAATCCGTTCTTGTGCCTCAACCGGCCATGCAAAGCCAAACCACTTCCTCTCAGCCTCAATATCACATGCTTCCTAACATAGCTGCACAACAATTTTTGCAGTCATCAGGGGGGACACTAACCCCATATGGTACTTATGGTGGTATGCCACCTTTGCCACCTGGACCACCACCGCCGCCTCCCTACATGGTTAGTCCAATGTTACCATTGCCAATAACTCAGCAGCAGCCAATACCATCCGGTCAGCAGACGGCCTCTTTGACCCAGCAGCAACTGCTGCCTGTAACTCAGCAACCACCTGTACCTCCCAGTTTCCGGCCTCTTCAGCCACCGGGAATGGTGTACTATGGTCATCCGCCTCATTCATAGTAAATAGAAACAATCTTTTAGATTAGGCAGATGAGAACTTTGAAATTTTGGTTTGTGAGGAATTGAAATTGTGGAGTAAATCAGTTGTAGCCAGAATAATCATACAAATGGTTTCGAGGAGCAACTAGTAACCTGGCAAGAAATAGCATTTTTATTTATTTATTTTTCAGAATGAGATGATTTTGGATCGTGCTACTTTATTTTCTTCTCTACCCAAGGGTTTTAGGGCTGAGCAAAGAAACCAAGAAAACCGAAAAATTGATGCATTTTGGTTTCGGGTTGATATTACCGCTAATGAAAAAAAATCATTTTCAAAGAAATAATTTTAATAAGATAATATATCTATATGAATTAATTTATTTAATCTAATTATTATTATGTTATTAAAAATAATATAATCATACAAAAATGTTGTGGATGTCTTTTATAAAATATGAAAATGTAGGTGTTTTAGTGAGTTTATTAAACTTGGTTTTGTTTATAAAAAAAATTATTTACAAATTGTCTTATTTATCAAAGAAATAATTATCCATAAGTTGTATACGTTTGACAATTGTAGATGTAATCGTTTATATCACATATATCAATGACTGAATTATAAATAATTAAAATTAACAAGTAAATAATTAAAAGAAATAACATAGCAAAACATTAGGTCTATATGTTGCTGCTTCTTTTTTTTAAATCTTTGAATGATTTTATAATTTAATAACTTCAGATGATTTTTTTAAAATGGGGTTATAAATGATTATGGTATTAATTTAATTTTTAATTCACTTTATAAATGTATATATGAATTTAAAGTATGTGTTATAATTGTTGTGATTAACTATCAAATTTGCAGAAAGAGAAACTTGTCATACCAAACTAATAGAATTTAAATTTTTGGTTTTGAATTTTTTTTAGTTTTACTCAATATGTTTTTATTTTCAAAAGTAAAAAAACTGAATGAAGTGATTCGATTCAATTTTTGTTCAAAAAACAGGATCGAGTACACCCACAAGGTTTGCTTGTCATCTATGGTTTGTGGGAATAACTCCTCAATACCGATGTTTATGTACGGAACAAAAACTCCTCGTTTTAGGTTTAAAATATCCAAAAAGAAGCTTTCATAAAATGTTTAGCAAGATACTTGTAATTTGAAAATATCCAATATAATATATGAAATATAAATCTATGTACTATTATAGTACTTGGAGTTAACAATGTTAGTAAATGATAAACTAACCAATGAAAATTTGGCATATGGATTTTTTTTTCAAATCCTAAAGTGTCTGATCATGTGTAGTGAGCCAAAAGTAGAGCTCTAATGATAGTGAGCCGAAAGTTGGTATATTGGATGTATGATTTATGTATAACATGACTTTACTCACAATAATGAAATTCATAACTCGAACAAAGAGTAAATGATATTCTCTCAATAGCATTACAATGATAATTTAATGGTGATGATGAGATAAAATGAACTAGATTAAATAAGTGAATTTAACCTAAAGGGATAAAAGATATCCAATAAAAGTAACACATTTATGATTAGGTCATTGGACAAAAGCATAACGCATGTTGCTTTTGTAATGATATCTAATAAAAAGATCAGTCATGGTACTTTTAATGGATTGAATCCGTAACTAAATAATTTGTGATTAATAGATGAAGATTTGAAACTTAATTAAAAATTATTTAAGCCCTAATTATATACGTCGACCAGTTCCTTCGTTAGCTCAACATAGCTTTGTATGGATTGCATAATATGAATTGATTGAATGAATGGATGAAAATGACTGAATGAGAAATAGATTGCATGAATACTATCTACAGTAAATGTATTTTCTCAAGATGACTAAGAAATTAATTTAATGAATACTATCCACAGTAAATGTATTTTCTCAAGATGACTAAGAAATTAATTTAATTCCTTTGGGGCATTATTTAATTGAATGAAATTATATAATTAAGTTTAAAATGTGAATTAAATTGATTAGTCATCGTAGTTATAATTTAATAGAATGATTACTTTAATTTATGCATAGATTCTATTACAGTAAAGTTATTATGATTTTAACCAAATTAGAATCGGGTTGTGTAAATTATTTAATTGAATTAATTAACTGTGAAAAATAAACCTTTAGAAATAGAAAATTGAGTTATTGAGATGGATAATTATATCAACTTGTTTTAATTTAATTTTAAATTGGATTGCTTGTATAATTGTACTAAATACACAAAAAGCCTGAAAAGCTCATTATTGAGCATGTGTGTCAGGTCTTATATTTGGAGTATTACTAGCACTTTGATTTTTTATTAAAATATTATTTTTTTCTTCTTCTTCCTATTTTAATATAATTTTTGTGAATATCTCCTTCAATCGATAAGATAATTATAGTGATTAAAAAATAACTTCATACCACCGGCTTTTTTGTATGTAAATTAATTATAAGAATAACTTAATAATATATAAATTAGTCATGTCAATTTATTTTTTAATAGACAGAATACGATAAATACGAACTGTATTGATTTTCTAATTGTATGCAGCACAACACCAAAATAAAAAATCCTGATGTTATAACAACGTTATGAGGCAACTAAAATAATGAGAAGCCTCACAATTCTCTCTTGGATTAATGATCAGCCCAAAGTTCGAATGATAAAAAGAAAATAATCGAGGAAATAAAATAGAACTTAATTGAAAATATAAAAAGTAAAAGTAAGTCAATGGTGGTGGTGAATTCCACATAAAAAAGCTAGGGATAGAATTAAAAGAACAAAAACAATTAAACTTTCAATTACTGCCCAAAACCAAACTTGACCGCCCCATCATCTTTTTTAAACCCAAACTTCTTAAAATCTTAATCTTAATCAAATTCTTAAGATAAAATTAAGGAATTATCTAGTAAAATAGAGATAAAAGTTAAAACATAAAACATAAAAATAACAGGTAAAATCTAATCTTAATAAAATTCCTAAACATATTATTTTTACAAATTAAGGAATTATCTAAGTTCTTCGAATCTTCCCAAGCTTTCTCATGAGCACCTAATGTCCTTCATGCTCCTATTATTGATGATGACATCAAAAAACTGGTTTTCGATCTCCGACCTTTGAAATCTCCTCGCCCTGATGTTAAACAAGGAATATTCTTAAAAAAAAAGAGAGGATTTTATGGGTGATCAGATAATTTCCTTTGTTCGAGATTTTCTGAATGAAGGTAAAATGCTCAAAGAAATCTATAAAACATTCATAGCCCTTCTACCTAAGAACTCATCTCCTTCTACTGTTTCAGACTGTAGATCAATAAGTCTTTCCAAGTCGATTTATAAAATCATTTCCAAAATCTTGGTTTCAAAATTAAGGCCTCTTCTTGAAGACTTAATTTCTTCAATTCAAAATACTTTCATTAAGGGAAGACATACTAGTGACAATGTGATTCAAGGTGCGGAACTTTAAAAAAAATCCTCTCCAAGGGTCCAGGCATCTTAGGAGAACTTAAGCTGGATATGAACAAAGCTTTTGATAGATTAAGCTGGAATTTCATTGCTGCAGTCCTCAAGGAAGTGAATTTCCCTAATTGGTGGATTCATCGCATCATCACTTGCATTTCAACTGTGTCATTTCAAGTGTTGGTGAATGGCACACTTTTCAAGTCATTTCAAGCTTAAAGGGGTATACGTCAAGGTGGTACTTTTATCACCTTATACTTTCGTATTGTGTCTTAATGTTCTTTCACTTGCTTTAATCAAGGCTTCGGAAGAAAGCTTCATTAATGGCATCAAGCTTTGTAGAATAGGTATGGCTATTTCACAGCTTTTCACAGCTTTTCCTTCTTTGCTGATGATAGCTTTATTTTCTTTGGAATTTGTTGAGTGATTTTGTCTCGTATCTTATCAACCGGAGCATTATTGTATTTATGCTATCAGTTCATGACCTGACTCCATTTGGACTGACATTTTGAGCGGACTCCAAGCCTACTAGACACGTGTTTTGTCCTGGGCTTCTTGCAGCGCACGCGATCCCCTCTGTTCTTGGGATTGAGATTTTGTATGGGCTTCAGGCTTGTTGGACACGTGTTTCGCCTTGAGTTGCCTATAGAACACACGGTCTCTTTTCTGTGAGCTCTTTGAGTATACGTGGACTAAGACCGCGGCTCTCCTTTGGTTCGTGCAAGCTGGATCCGCGAGTTCACTTTGTGAGCTAGGTTCGCGAACTTCCCTTGCTATCCTCTTGCGGTTCACCTCGCGCTCAATCGTTTGGTGGGACCTATCCGGATCGCGAGTTGGCGACCTGAATCCCATCTGGAATTCGGGTTGTTGATTACTAATGTATAGCAGAGCTAACATTTCATAATGCCAAAAAATTAAAGAAATTTTGGATACTTACTGTCACTTCTCTGGGCAAAAGACTAATCTCAATAAATCTAAATTGACAGTAAGTCTAAATTGTCATCCAAGGTTTATGAGATTATTCAAAGAAATTCTTGGTGTTAGAGTTGATAAAACTGCTGGTATATATCTTGAATTTAATTTCAAAGATTTTGCCAAAAAAGACTATTTTCAGCTGACTATCCTTGATAATATTAGCAAAAAGCTTCAAGGATGGAAGGCAAAATTAGTTTCTCTAGGAGGAAGACTAACACTTATCAAATCAATATTAGCATCAATACCAATTTATTATCTTTCTTGTTTTTCTCCCACAGAGAAATTTTGTGATAATATTGATAAAATTGTAACAAATTTCTGGTGGAACCATGGTTTTGACACTAAGAAACTGCACCTTATCAATTGGAATATGCTTTGTCAACTAATTGATCAAGGTGGACTTGGCATCAAACCTTGTTGTTTACTCAACCAAGCTCTTCTTGCGAATCAAGTTTGGAGGATTGTTAATGGCAGCTGTAACCTTTTAAAGAACACTTTGTTGCCTAAATATTGTAGCAAAGAGCCATTTCTCATTGTGAAGAAAAAATCTTCGGATTCTTGGGTATGGGAAAAGGTAGAGACCTCCTCATTAAGGGAATTGATTGGAAATTGCGAGGGGAAGCATTTCTCATAAAGATATTATGTCTCCTAATCTTTTGGAACAATCACTAAATCATAGGGATCTTATGCCGAGAGAAGGATAAAAAATGGTCTTTTGGTTTTTTAAAAGATCATCTGACATCGCCTTGTTATTCTCAACTTCAATCAAAAGGAATGAACTATTTGGATACGAAGGATAAATTAATCTAGATTTATGATTCATCGGGTAATTATACTACTAAATCTGGTTATTTAGCTTTAGTTTCTTTGACGAAGTCATCCTCATTTGCCCTTTCGAGCCATCCAAAAGGTTTCTGGTCTAGATTATGGAAGCTCAAACTCTCGTATAAAGTCATTTTTTTTTCTTTGAATGCGCTTTCTCTCAAGAAGGAATTGCTCAAGAGAATTCTAATTGACAGTGATCAATGTCCTTTATGTGGAATTGAAAGGAATTGAAATTGAAAGTTCTAAGCATCTTTCCTCAACTGTGATTTTGCAAGAACTGTCTGGTTTGAGAATAATTGGGTACTCACATTGACTGTTTATCAACCTTAAATCTGAAGCAATTATTTGTTGATCTTCTTCTGAAACCAGATAACCGACCTATTTTCACATCAACCATAGAAGCATCAATGTAGAGCATTTGGAAGCATAGGAATATATATATATTTTGATGGAAGTGAAGTATGCCCAATTCAAGCAGTCAATCAATCTTGCAATTGTCAATGCTAACTAATGGACAACAGCTTTTCAAAGTCGCGTTAATGCTGAAGTTAGTTCTTCTATGTTACCATCTCAAAGTTTAGTACCTAAACAACAACATGCAAGCCTCACACTTTATGTTTCATGGAAAAAAGGATCTGTAGGCGTAGGGATAGCTTTTACTATTGTTAATCAGGAGGGATTGATTTTAAAACAGGAAAGGGGTTGTCTTCAAAATTTGGATCTAAATTCTTGCAAACTGCAAGAAATTCGAGACGCACTCCACTCACCATCCAACATGGATCTTTCATTACAAACATTGATTCAATCTGAGAAAAGAATTCATGGTCTTACAGAGAAATGGAGCTGGAATATTCAACCGTGGATTAATGACATCAACTTCTTCCTTCACCTTGTTCAATTAGTAGGAATAGCTACCAGGAATGATAGTATCATGTTTGACACATAAAGTTGGACGTAATTCTCCTATATACTAATGTTTCATATAATATGACTCTACTTGTAATTTATAAATTCCAGCTTGTTTAGTTTCCAAAAAAAAGATTAAAAGATAAAAATAAGAATATCCTAAAGTCTAAAAACTCTTCCTACATCCATTTACTGTTTTTATGCCTAAAAACTCTTCTGGTCGTTCATATTTTCAACTGTTCTCAACATTTTCAAATTTGAATCATCTAGACAAAAATCAAACATTGAATCTAAAGTTAGTGGCATCATATCCAAAAATTTATTGAAATTATAATAAATATCCATCAACATAATATCACAAAGTTTTAAAACTCTTAATAATTAATTGAATCAAAATTTTTCGAAACTCATTAATCAAATTAAATTTATTTCAATTAATTTGATCGATTAACTGAATTAACTGAATTTGTACCGTGTTCTTTTTCCTTTTGATTCAAACAAAGTTTTAAACAAGACAAAAACATAAAATAATACAATGACAACACTAAATTAAAAACTTTAGACTAAAAACATAATTAACGAACATTACATTAAAAGAAGAAATTTTCATGGAAACACTAAATTAAAAACACAACTAGTATTAACTCCACATATATAATAAACATATTGTTACAATATTAATTGTAGCACAAAGACAAGATATCAACAAGTTAACAGTAATTTGCAATATGAACCGATTCATGATCTTATTTCGAAATTAAAATGAAAAGAAAAAATATATTGAAGGCTTACAAAAACAGGGCTGTTGAACTTGAAAAAAATGAAGAAGAAAGGGACAACAATGGTGTGACTTTGAAAAGAACAAAAGAAGGGTGCAAAACAGGGCTGCTGAACTTGAAAAAAATGAAGAAGAAAGGGACAACAATGGTGTGACTTTGAAAGGGACAAAAGAACAGTGCAAAACAATTTGTACGGTTTTAGTTTTTCTTTATTTTGTATTTTGTTAATTGTTTTATTCTAAGTTATGGGTAGGGCTAAGTAAGAAAAATAAAAAACCAGATGATCGCTTTCTAGCCTCCGTGCGCGAACACTGTGGTTGAGTGAATAATCAACTTTTATACAATCAAAATATGGTGGTTGAGTGAATAATCAACTTTTATACAATCTAAATATGGTGGTATCTGCAAGTGTAACAGGCAAATTGTAACATTTATAGTATTCAATGGAACACTGAAGTATTTTAAGAATCGAACCCAAGAGAATTAACGATTTAATGATTTTTATTTAACAAGCATGCAAGAAAGGAGTCTAGTTAGCTATGCACTAATTTCTATATTATGACGAAGCATAATCTAGATGGTAATTATGCTAATTATAACTACCTAATAATGACCAAATTGTAAAACATGCAAAGTTAAGCAAATAACAATTCAATAACAAACATCGGTTGGTTGACTTCTATGTTGTTAATCAACCTTCGGATTAGGGATTTAAATTACTTAAACTCCTAAATTGGTTTCATTTTACCTCTCGGCCTCAACTTTACCAGTTTCGACAAATTAGTTCGGTTTATCTCTCAACCTCACCAAACTAACTCATGACTAAAGAATTGGTGCCCGATAAGATTCTTTAATGACCGAGTCTATAAATATATTAAATATCATTTACAATTCCATTATAGTATTATATTAAATTTTTGTTTGACGAATTTGTTAGTTGAAAACTTGGCTAAGTTACAAGTGGTTCAACCCTAAAGTTAGTGGTGTCAAGAAATGAGGTATTGGGACCTTATTTTCGTAAAATGAGCTTGAAAATGTTATTATTAAATATTTGCAGAGTTATTGCATAGGTGAATTTAATTTTGGATAGGTAATTTTGCAGAATTAGTGACTAATTAAGAGATAAGGATTAAATCATAAAAGCTAAAAATGTAATGACCCTATAGTTAGGGGTGTCAGAAAGTGCATTCTTGGGATTTTGTTCTCGTAAATCGGACTCGTAATATTTTTAATAAATATTTACGAAGTTAGTTGTGTAGTTAATTAGATTCTAGTTAAGTGAATTTATATGAATTAAGAGTTATTATAGTATAAAGACTAAATCGCGTATAGGATGAAAGTTGAATTATAGATTAAAAAAATTAATAGAGAGACTCAAGTAGTAATTATCCAAATTTTTAATGTGGTAGACGGCATTACTTGGGTATTATATATATAATAGTTTAATATATATAAGTTATATATTATAATTAATAAAGTGAAATTGATATGTATATATGTATTATATATTATTGATAATAGTTATTATAATAAAACAAAACAAAAGAAAGAAAGACAACATACAAATTAAATAGGAAAGAAAAGAAAGAGAAGAGTAAGAAAGAAAAGAGAAGAAAGATGCATGACTATAGTCACTTTAGGGTTTAAACTTAAAATTGGTTAGTCAATATAGTTTATTTTCTTGTAATTTTTATATTTTTAGAATTTCGGCTTTTAGTACTACTTGACCCATATTGAAATTTTAGCATCGATTAAAATTTTTAAATGTTGTTATTATTGAATAATTTTAGTATTAATGATTAAATTAATAGATTTTTAAGTTAGAAACGGAAAATGGATTAAATTGTAGAATAAATTGTAAATTTTGAGTAATAGGGACTAAATTGTAAAAAAAATGAAATTTAAGGGTTTAATTTAAAATAGGGAGCTAAATTTAGTTTAAAGTGAAATTAGTATGAAAATATAGGATTAAATGTGAAGAATAAAAATTGGTCTTGGTTTAAGGACTAAATTGGAATTTAAGCAAATATTGAGTAAAATTTTAAATATTTAATATGGAATTGAATTGTATTGTATTGATGTATTTTAATTGTTTTAATTCCGTAGCTAACGTCGTACCAGAATCCTCGAATAAAAAGGGGAAGGATAAAATCGACGTCGAATAGCTCAGAATCTACGGTTTGTGTTTCTATTATCTGAACTAAGTTGTAAATTATAGCATTTTGATTTATAGCATATGGTAAGCATTGGAGGTGAGAATTATTATGTTTTACAATTGAATTAAATTTATAGTTGATTGAATTTGGATTGATTTGGCATATATTATGAATGCATTGAGTAATTGGAAATTGAAATGAATATATGTTTAAATGTGATAATGTGCAAATATGAGAATTGAATATTGGTTGCATTTGAAAAGTGAAATGAAACTCTATTAACTGTATCGGGTAGAGTTGGATATAGATGGCATGCCATAGGATAGGAAGAGTTCAGGGGTTTCTTCGACTTCGAGCCGATGAGGCACTGGGTGCAAATTTGCTTCAGTTTAACCGATGAGACACTGGGTGTCAATTTATATAGCGCTGGGCGCAGTTATTACTTCGGATATTTTCAATGAGGCACTAGGTGCCAACTGGTGTGTTGGTTGGATCCGTGTATCCATCCAAGTCTGAGTTAATAGGGGTAATTAAATAATAAAGTTCTATAATCGATATTGAAATGGCATGGTATGTGGAATGAAAATGAGATAGTGAATTGAAACATGAAAAATGAGATATGTTATGAGCAAATGAAATATATGAGTTATATACTCATGAATTGATTATGGAATGAGTTGTGCCATTATATAAATGCAATGTTGTTTGCTATATGGAAAGTTATATATATATCAAGTGATGTGAATTGAGATAGTTGTTAAAGCCAAATCAAGTATGAATTCATGTGAAAAAATTGAATACAACATGAAATGATGTATTAATATCTATGAAATTGAAATGAGGATATCTTGTAAGCTATGCTTAATTAATAATGTGATTGAATAATTCAGTTTGAGCATTCATGTATTATTATGTCTTTAAATGTTTGGATTATAGAAATATAACTGAGTTTTGCTCAACATACGGTTTTATTTTCCGTGCGCAGGTTAGGTACTTCTCTTTTGATCGCCGACTCAGAATCTAACAACGATCTCGATCTCAAATATGGTGATGTTTACCTTTTGTAATGGCCTGTACCTAGGATGTATTTGGTTGTTAGTGAATTTGGCATGTGGGATGCATTTGAGTTTAAGTATAAAGTTGGTTTGATATTTATATAAATATATGTTTATGTTTGGAGCCATAAATTGGCATCTTGATTTGAACCAAGACTTGTTAGTTATGTGTGAATTTAAGTTTGACGTGTTAGGTAGTTATAAGCTATGCTAAATTGATTGATTTTGGCATGCTTATAACTTCGATTTGAATGATGCATGGATGATATGATTTGAACATATAAAATGTGGTACCAATGAGGGTACATTGGTTTGGCATATTAGATGTTGAATTTGGTGTATTTTAGGCATGTTTAATCGTGGTTTGAATAGGTTAAACAATTAGTAATTGATTTGTTTAGTGCCCAAGTAAGTAGGAAATGGTAAACTTGAGTTTTAAGGTACTTTTAGGTGCACACGGCCTGGCCATACGGGAGTGTGTCACACACGGGCAACACACATGGGCGTGTGACCCAAGTTAGAGAGTTACATGGCCTGGCCACATGGATGTGTGACCCCTGAAATCAAAATTTTTGTAATTATTTCCTAAACTTCCAAAATTATTTCAAATTAGTCCTTGACTATTTTTAAACTACTTTTAAGGTCCCGTAGACCCGAAATAGGGGTGTAAGAGTAATTTTTACTTTGTATTGGGGTGGCTTAGAAAACCTAAATTAAATGCATTCAACTAACATCATTGAAGATAAATTAAAAAGAAAATTGTAGTTGGAGTATCGACCAATACTCTGATGCTAATATTGGAATTGTCTTGTATGTATCTGAATTCTAACATTCAAGAAGGGATAAATAGTGATAAGAGTGTAGACAGTGGAATACTAAGTTTAGCATTGCATAGTATGAATCATTATTTGATTGTATAATATTCTAGTATGCCACGATCTGATTGTTTATGACCTGCCCCTGTATATTATATTGTTAATGGCAAGTATATATATATATGTGTCATTATGATTGATTAATTGTATGACGTGTTAGTAATGCCCGTGACCTTAATCCGAAGACAGAGAGAAGTTAGGGGTGTTACAAAAAAAAGTTAATCGCTATTGATTTTTATTAGTTAAAAGGGTTAAATAATATTTAACCAAGGATTAATATAATAATTATACCACTATTATTAATGGTGTACGGTTAGTAGCTTATATTTGAGTGAGTTATATGTGAAATATTAATTAATTTATTAATATATGTTAAAAGGATAAAATAAAACATAACAAAAGGTGTCATCATCTTTTGTTTTTCATCTTTACCCACTGAAAGCAACAAGAAGAAACAAGGGAAGTCATTGTTAACCATTAAACTTTCGGCTAAGTTTTACCTCATTGCATGGTAAGCTTAAATCAAACTATTTTTTTTTGTAAATTTTATGTTTTTGAGATTGTTATAGCTCGGTTTAGCTAACCCATGTGTTGATTTTCAAAGCTGTTAAAAATTTGAAATATTTTCATTGTTGAATTAAATCTTTTAGTGTTAAATTGATAGATTTGGTGCTAATAGGGACTAATTTGTAAAGTAAAATTTATTAGTTATGAGTATAGGGATTAAAGTGTAATTATTTCAAATTTAGCATAAAATTTCAGTAAAGATAGATGCTAATTGGTTGTAAAGGCATGATATTGAAATCGGATTGAAAAATGGGGCTATGAAAGATATGATTGTTTTGATTTTAAGGATTAAATTGAATAAAATGCAAAAAATTAGGGAAATGTAACAACCCATTTTTAGTGAAATCAGAACAGTGGTTTCAGGACCACAAATCCAATCCAAAATATATTTTATTTTTTATTTTACCATATGGCCTGTAATATGATAGAAAGGACGTGTGAAAATATTGATATGAAAATTTTATCGATTTAGTGCCTAATTACGAGAATGACTAAATTGCGTAAAATGCGAAAGTTCAATTCTAGTAGCAATGAGGATTAAATAACTATGTAATTCAAAACTTAAGGTCCCCATATGGTAATTAGACCATTAATAAGGTAATTAGACCATTAATAAAAGTATGTAGATTTTTATGGTGACTCATCCGTGGAATTATACAAAAAGACAAGGGACTAAATTGGAAATACCAAAATACTTAATTAATTAAAAGATGAAAGAAATTATCTCATCTTATTTTCATCATCTTCAACATAAAAACACATGGAAATCCTAGGAGAGAGAAAAGAAGCTTTCAAGGCCTAATTGGGTAAGTTTCCTTGTCCCGTTTTTAGTAATTTTGGTACTTTTGAAATCAAAATAGCTTAATCTCTCTATTGAGGGATTAATTTGAAAAGTTATCAAGGTATGAAAATGGGTCATGGATGTATTATGCTGGAAATTAGAAATTTATGGTAGAAAATGAAAGATTATTGATAGATAAATAACTTTTACAAAGTAATTTTTGATGAAAACATGATTTAGGACTAAAATGAAAAGTTGTAAAATTTGATGAAAAATTCTGAAATTTTATGAATACATGTGTTGGAAAATTTTTAACGGGGCTTTGGTTAGGCTTGGAATAAGGAGTAATTTGTACAAGTTTCATTTTCCGGGCCTAGGGACAAAATTGAAATTTTTGAAAAAGTTAGGGGAAAAATGGTAATTTTGCCTAAAACGTAAATTGAGTCCGTCTAAGTATGAAATGTATGAAATTAATGATTAAATTCATTATATAGAACCATAAAAAACTAATTCGAGGTTAGATCGAGGAAAAAAATGATTTCGGATTAGTAGACTTTTACGCGAACAAGTGTCGAGGTAAGTTCGTGTAACTTAATCGGCATGTAATTATGTTAATTGAATATTGTGTTTGCATGTAATTTGATTTATGTTGGTATTCTACGATGAAAATTTGATACATGCTTGAAATGTTGAAAAAGGGGTTAAGTCCCGATTGAATATTGAATTCTGATGAATGTATATGCTTTCCAGAAACTAATAAGGTCCTGCATTTGTTGCGGATGGGATTTAGTGTAACACCCTGTACCCGAGACCGTTGCCGGAGTCGAACACGAGGTGCTAACCGACTTAATTCACTTATTATTTTTTTGTCCATTTAAAAATTTCCAGACAAGCTGGTTACTGCATCACTGTCGCCTTAAAAATCATATCTTGAGTTTCAAAACTCGAAAACCAGATTCGTAAATTTTTCCTAAAACTAGACTCATATATCCATCTAAATTTTTTTTTTGAATTTTTGGTCGAGCCAATTAGTACAGTTTATTAGTTAAAGCCTCCCCTATTACAGGGTGCGACTACACTGACCTTCATGCATTACGACTTGGATATCTCCCTGTACAGGGCTTCAACACTGATGCCGTTTGTTTCTAATGAAACTAGACTCAAAAAGGAATCTATACATATAAGGCATGAATTCTAATTATCTTTGGTTAATTTATAATGAATTTCCAAAGTCAGATCAGGGAATCCAGAAACCGTTCTGGCCCTGTCTCACGAAAACTTTAACATCTCATAATATACTATTCATATGAATGTTTCGTTACTTTTCTATGAAAATAGATTCATCGAGGTTCGTTTACATAATTTATTCACTATTTAACTCCATTCCTACTATTTTTAGTGATTTTTCACATCCACATCACTGCTGCTGCCAGCATCTATTTTTAAGGTAAACTTTACCTATTTCATGATCCTCCATGGATCAACTAAAGTTTGTCATACATATACCAAAAGTGATCATGAATAACCATTCCCATGGCTAACTGTTACCAACATTTCCATACCTCTCGACGGACAACATACAAAACGATTATAATGCTATGATCAAAGTATATTTAAGCCATTTTCGCATGGCTATCCAAATTTACACAAAACCGAAGGGTTCATGACCAACAACAAAAGGGTAGTCCTATACATGCCATTTCAAAGTTCAACCAAAAGTATACCAAAAGGAGCTTTGATAGTGTGGGCGACTTCGACTTCAAAATCCCAAGTCCGATAGCTGAAGAACCAAAATCTATAAAACAGAGAATCAAAGAAACGGAGTAAGCATTAAATGCTTTGTAAGTTTTGAGCAAAGAATTTAAGCACATTAGAAGTGTAGCATTCATATAACTAAACGGATAATTCCATATATACATTTTCTCAAATAATTCCTACTTCACATTCTAACCCCTATATTCATACATAAGGGATCATCTTAGCCAAATACCGGAAGCTCATTACTCGACTGAGCGAATATTATTCGAAGGGAATCAACTATTCCAATGCACATACGAAACATACCTCATTGTTGGGATTTTACAAGCGTATTAACTGAAATTTTTACAGCAAGATCGCTCGTTCCCGAATCACGTACCTTCAGAATTTAACCGGATATAGCTACTCGTTCAAATGCCTTCGGGACTTAACCCGGATTTAGTGACTCGCACCAATGCCTTCAGGCTTAGCCCGGAATTAGTAACTCGCACAAATGCCTTCGGATCTTAGTCCGGATATAGTCATTTAGCACAAAGCCTTCGGGACTTAGCCCGGACATCATTCGAATAACCATGTACATTTATCAATAGATCATGATACATCCGTATTTCATTTTCATTACCAAAGCTCAAACACAAGACACTTATCACACTTGAAATTTCGGCTAAATAGCCACATACAAAGAGCATGATTTTGATTTGCTTAAAACATGATCTAATCAAATCATAATCTAAGTTCCATTACTCGAAAACTTACCTCGGATGTGGTCGAATGATTTCGGCGGCTATTCGATAACTTTTTCCTTCCCCTTATCTAACTGTGGTCCTCTAAGCTCTTGAGCTAATTCAAACAAATTTAACTTATTAAAGTCTCATTATGCTAGCATATGGCCGAATATGACAAGGAGTTTAATAGGTCATATGGCCACCCTTTAGCTCAAATACACAATGGTCATGCGCATTTTTAATCACATTAAGCAATTTAACACAATTCATTTGAACATCAAAAGAGAACCTCAAGGTACTTAGTCCATATATACATTAGACATTAGAGTCACATATGTACGAAATCACGAATCGAATTCAACATATTAGCTAATATTCCCCTTAGCCGAATTCTCTAAGTCAAGATAAAGCCATCAATATGCTTACCTATGGCCGAACATACACATCAACTTATGTACTCATTCATGTGGCCGAACATACATGTCTATGTTGAGGCCGATTGCAACACTCAATACATTCTACAAGTATGGTCACTTGTATTGACTAAACACCATTTTGTTTCAAGTTCAAAACTTGGCCCATACACATATATACACTAGTAAAGCATCCTCTCCCTTTCCATCAATTCAACACATGCATTACTCATTAATATACAAAAATTATATTCGGCCTTAGCACACAACTTGCCAGCCGATTCTTCTCCATCTAGCAACTAATGCACATATGTGCTTATTTGTTAGACTCTACTTCATCTAACAACAACCATATTTTCCCTTCTACTTCCTACCATGGCCGAATGCATCACAACACCATACCATTTCAATTTTTGGTCATGGTTAAACAAAGAACTTAATGTCTCACTCAAAATGCTAAAAAGAAGATTCAAGAATCATCAATCCACCATCACATGCACCATTACAAAGCTTCACTTTTAGCATGCAAATGATATCAACACAAATCCACCTTAGCCGAATATCATCTCCATGACATAGTAAAGATTTGAACCATGGGCTAGTTAGAACTCAAGCTAACTACTAAAATATACATGAATCTCATGGAGCAACCTCAAACATACCTTAGCCTAGTTACATGCATGGCCGAACCTCTTCAACATTTCCTCCTTTCTTTCCTTTTGAATTTCGGTCAAAGATGTTCAAGGATGAACACACTTTTTTTTCTTTGTTTTCTTTCTTCCATTCACGGCAAAGGGGGGGCATGGATGAGACCATTTTTTTTCATCACTCCTCCCTTTCATTATTTAATTACCATGCTCATTATTTTATTTTTCCTAACATACATCACTAACCTAACATGTTTGTGACATGTTTCCACCCATAGCATGGCCGGCCACTATGCTTTAATTTGGCTAATTTGACATGCAAGGACAATCACTTTCCCACATATATTAATAGGCCACTTGAACACTTGCCTAGCATATTTCTAAATTGTCTCACATAAGTCCCTACTAATAAATTTCACATACACTGACCAAATTAAAGTATGGAACTATCACACAAGCATTTACGCACATCATAAACACATAATATAACCTTTAATTATTTATAAGACTCGGTTTCGCGGTCCCAAAACCACTCTCCGACTAGGGTCAATTTAGGGCTGTCACATTTAGCTCGGACGAGTAATTCCAATAACTTGTTATAAAAGGGTTTAGCCTAGACGGGTAATCCCGATATAATACCTCTCGAGCACACGTTTTGGTTAGGGTTTAGATTGGACTGGTAACCCTAATTGAGCTCTTGTGAGCATACGCTATAGAAAGGGATTTAGCTTGGACTGGTAATCATGTTATATGACATGTGGCTCGTGAGTGTGTTCCTTAGTTAAGTACCTTAAGGGGTACCCTCGATGAGAATTGATGGATTAATGAATCGTATACCTTGAGTGTACTACTTGAGCTTTCATCGGAATTTCAATGATTCTACGGACATATAACTCTTGACATGGCATGAGAGTTTTGAGATGAAATGATAATGACTTAAAGAATATTGCATGATGAGTTCATCTATGTTACTTGATTTATATGAACAGTTTGGTGAATAACATGTTTGATGAAATATATGTGATTAGGCCATTTAGCCAAATGGATGGAAACATAACATTATATGCTTAGATTTTAATAAACAGGATTGGTAAGTTTAGTTTTGTTATACGAACTTACTAAGCATGTAATGCTTACTCTTTTTATTTTTCCCCTATTTTATAGTGCTTGGAAGCTCGGGAAGGTTGGAAGATCGTTGGACCATGCTCACACTATCAATTAGCATTTTGGGTATATTTAGTGGCTTGTATAGGGAAGCTTGGCCAATAGTGGCTTGAAATGTCATTTTGTAACCTAGCCATTGAAATGGCTTGTGATGGTCCATTTTGGATATGATTTAGTAATATATATCCACATGTGTTATGCTAAGTTCATGTGATCAAATGTTGTTAATGTCTAAGTTAAGCTAAGGTGAGTTAGTAACCATGTATGCATGAAATGGTATGCCTTGATGAATGATGAATTTGTTCAAGTGGAGTGCTTGAAATGGTTGGAATTAGTTGAGTGTTCTATGTGAAAGTTTTGGGTGATTTTGAGTGAGAAATGAAGTTAGGAAATGACTTGATTTTGTCCACACAGGTAGACACAAGGACGTATGTCTAGACCGTGTGTGACACACGGACGTATGTCTAGACCGTGTGTAACACACGGTCTGGTAACACGGGTATGTGGTTAGGCCGTGTGTCCCCTACACCTTAATTTTAAAAAATAGAATGCTCAGAATTAGGCACATGGGCAAAGACACGGGCATGTGTCTCAGCCGCATGTGCCACACAGCCTAGAACACGGGCATGTGTCTTGGCCATGTGAAACCTGTACCTAATTTGAATTAAATTAATTAACCACACAGCCTAGCACATGGGCATGTGGCATGGCCGTGTGTGCAAGTCAGAGAGTTACATGGGGTCAAACACGGCCTCTAACACGGGCATGTCCCAGGGTCACACAGGCATTTCCCTTGGACCACACAAGTGTGTGAGCCCTGCACCTTGGAAAAATTTTGTAATTTTGCGAAAAATTCTTAAAGGTCCTGATTAAGTCCCTATTCGATTCTAATGCTCATATAGGACCTCAAGGGTCCAATTAAGGGACATTATGAATAATCTCGGTTAATGAATAATGACTTGCATGAATTAATTGAAAAATGTTCTAAATGTCCTAGTAATGCTTCGAAATCCTATTCTGAAGACGAGTAAGGGTTAGGGGTGTTACATTTAGTGGTATCAGAGCTATGATTTAGCCGATTCTCAAATTTGACGTAGAAAATACGAGTCTAGCTATACATGCCCTTATATAAATTATGATAGTGTGATGACTTCTAATCATTTTTAAATGTGTTTTTCATATAGCAATGTTATCCAACCGAGCTAGAGCTGAATCCGAGGAAGCTGAGAGCAATGCTTCAGCTTCAGTGCAAAGAGTCACCTCTACGTTTGGTAGTGAAAAGCCGTGTCTGAGGGCCAAAGTGAGGATGCAAAACAAGCCTTCTTTCAAATGATGAATGAATAGTTTACTCAATACTTGAGAACAAACCCCGTTGTACAACGAGCTCCCTCACTTGCTCCTCAACCAATTCCTGAGGTACCACATGATGCTGAACTTGTTAGGATCGGTAAGCCTCTGATAGATAAAATTCGCAAACATGGGGCGAAAGAATTTAGAACTACTGTAGATGATGATACTGAAAGGGTCAAGTTTTGGCTAGAAAATACTGTCTGGGTTTTTGATGAACTGTCCTGCACACCTACCGAGTGCTTGAAATATGTAGTATCCTTATTGAAAGATACGGCTTATCATTGGTGGAATACCATAGATTTCGTTGTATCGAGAGAGAATATTACTTGGGAATTCTTCCAAACTAAATTCAAAAAGAAATATGTTAGTCAGAGGTTCATGGATTAGAAAAAGAAAGAATTTCTAGAACTCAAGCAGGGAAACATGACTGTATCTGAATATGAATGGGAATTTGTTCGACTAAGCAAGTATTCCAGGGAATGGGTTTTAACCGAGACTAAAATGTGTACATGTTTTGAAGAGGGCCTGAATGAAGATATCAAGTTATTGATTGATATTCTTGAGATAAGAGAATTTGTGGCATTAGTAAGGAAAGAAACAAGTCAAAAGAGAGGCTCGAATTTCTGGAAAAAGAGCTTTTAGTAAGTCACAATCATTTGCTTCTAAGAAATTAAAGAAGTATTATTATCGTGTGACCACTTCTACAGGATACTCTGGAAGAGAGCGAGGCTCTCAATGATCTAACCCGAGGTCTTCAACTCCCTCTGTGACCAGTGTGGGTAGTGTCGGTAATCCCAAACCGAAATGTAAACATTGCAGTAAGTTTCATCATGGGGAATGTCGGTCTAGAAGTGGAGCTTGTTTCGGATGCGGTTCACTTTATCATTTTCTTAGGGATTGTCCCGAATGAGTTGAAAAGGAGGTAGAACCAGCTCCAAAGTCAGGCATCCTTGTGGCAAGAGCCAGTCCACCCCGTCACCCCGATAATGTTAGTGGTAGTCGAGGTACTACCAAGGATACGACAGTTAGAACTGAGGCACAAGCACCTGCGAGGACATATGCTATTTGTGTTAGAGAAGATGCCTCTGCGCCAAACGTCATTACTGGTACATTTTCTCTACTTGATACTGATATTACTGCATTAAAGACCCTGGTTCCACATATTCATATATATGTAAGAACCTAATGTCTGTTAAAAATTTACCTGTTGAATTTATTGCATTTGTGGTTAAAGTTTCAAACCCCCTAGGCCAGTGTGTTATGGTGGATAAGGTCTGTAAGAACTATCCGTTGATGGTAAAAGGTTATTGTTTTCTAGCTAACTTGATGTTATTTTCATTTGATGAATTTTATGTCATCTTGGGAATGGATTGGTTAACCCGTGATGCAGTGGTAAATGTAAGCAAAAATATATTGTATTGAAATGTCAGAATGGTGAATTGCTTCATGTTGAATCTAATAAACTAGATGGATTACCTAATGTGATTTCAGCAATATTAGCACAGAAATATGTCAGAAAGGGGTATGACGCTTATCTTGCATATGTGATGGATACTAAAGTATCTGAGTCAAAGATTTAGTCAATACCAGTAGTAAGTGAATTTTCTAATGTATTCCCAGAAGAACTACCTAGTTTGCCACCGGAAAGAGAAATGGAATTCTCTATAGATCTTGTTCCAGGAATGACACCGATATCTATAGCACCTTACAGAATGGCTCCTACCAAGTTGAAAGAGCTGAAAGTAAAGTTGGAAGAATTGATTGACAAAGGTTTTGCTCAACCTAGTTACTCACCTTAGGGTGCACTGGTTTTATTTATAAAGAAGAAGGATGGATCGTTGAGGCTGTGTATTGATTACAGATAGCTCAACAAAGTTACAATAAAGAAAAAGTATCAATTGCCTAGGATCAATGACTTGTTTGACCATTTAAAGTGTGTCACCGTATTTTCAAAGATTGATCTCCATTCTGGTTACTACCAACTACGGGTAAAAGAATAGGATGTGCCAAAGACAACGTTGAGAACTAGGTATGGACACTACGACTTTCTTGTGATGCCATTCGGCTTGAAAAATGCACCTGCAGTGTTTATGGACTTAATAAACAGAATTTTCAGGTTTGTGGTGGTATTCATAGATGATATTTTGGTTTACTCTCGGAATGGAAATGAGCATGCTAAGCATTTGAGAATAGTGTCGCAAACTCTGCGAGAGAAACAACTGTCTGCCAAATTCAGTAAATGTGAATTTTGGCTGAGGGAAGTTAGCTTTCTTTGGCATGTAGTATCTGCTGAAGGTGTCTGAGTAGACCCGAATAAAATTTCAGCCATTGTAAATTGGAAACCACTAAAGAATGTGTCTGAAGTCTGAAGTTTTCTGGGACTAACCAGTTATTATCGGAGATTTGTAAAAAGCTTTTCTATGATAGCTTCTTCAATGACTCGTGTGCTACAGAAAGATGTAAAATTTGAGTGGACTAATAAATGTCAGTAGAACTTTGATAGATTAAAGGCTTTATTGACAGAAGCACCTATGTTAGTCCAACTTGAATCAGGTAAGGAATTTACAGTATACAATGATGCATCACTAAATGGTTTAGGCTGTGTTTTGATGCAAGATGGTAAAGTGGTAGCTTATGCTTCACGACAGCTAAAGTCACATGAAAAGAATTACCCGACACATGATCTTGAATTGGCAGCCATAGTGTTTGCATTAAAGATTTGGCGGCATTGCTTGTTCGATGAAAATTGTCACATATTCACTGATAATAAAAGTCTAAAATATTTGATGTCACAGAAAGATTTGAATTTGAGATAGCGCAGGTGGCTTAAACTGCTGAAAGATTATGATCTTGTTATTGACTACCATCTAGGAAAAGCCAAAGTAGTGACAGATGCTTTGAGCAAAAAATCCCTGTATGCTTTACGAGCAATGAACACACGATTATTGTTGTCTGATGATGGTTCAATCATAGCTAAGTTAAATGATAGACCAACTTTTTACAACAAATTTCTAAAGCTTAGAAAAATGATAACAAGTTGAAAGCAAGCCGGGTACAGAGTGCATCGACAACTGATTCAAAATTTTAGGCTGGGACTGATGGTTGTTTATTATTTAGAGGAGGAGTATATGTATCGAAAGGTTCTGAACTAGTGCAAAAAATCTTGAATGAAGCTTATAATGGTAACATGTCTATTCATCCTGGTAGTAATAAAATGTATAACGATCTGAAAAAGATGTACTGGTGGCCGGGAATGAAACGAGATATTTCTGAGTTTGTATCTAAATGCTTGATATGTCAGCAAGTAAAAGCTGAATATCAGTTGCCTTCTAGACTATTACAACCAATTACAATACTGGAATGGAAATGGGAAAGAATTACTATGGACTTTTTATTGGGGCTACCCCTGTCTCCAAGGAAGAAAGATGCCATTTGGGTAATTGTTGATCGGTTGACTAAGTCTGCACACTTTATTCCAGTATGTATGAATTTTTTCTTGGATAGATTGGCTGAGTTATATGTTTCTGAGATAGTCAGATTGCATGGAGTGTCTGTCTCTATTATTTCAAATAATGATCCTTGGTTTACTTCTCAATTCTGGAGCAAATTGCAAGAAGCTCTGAGTACTCAGTTGCACTTTAGTACTACTTTTCATCCCCAAACAGATGGTCAATCTGAATGGGTAATACAGATCTTGGAAGATATGCTTCGGTGTTGTGTACTCGAGTTTGAAGGTAACTGGGAAAGGTATTTTCCTCTAGTTGAATTTGCTTATAATAACAGTTATCAGTCTAGTATTAAAATGGCACCGTATGAAGCCTTGTATGGTCGCAAATGTAGAACTCCATTGTATTGGACAGAACTCAGTGAGAAAAAGTTACACAGAGTTGACTTCGTCTGAGAGATTGAATAAAAGGTGAAGGTAATTCGAGATAGCCTGAAAGCAGCTTCTGGTCGACAAAAGTCTTATGTTGATTTGAAGAGAAAGGAAATAGAATTTTAAGTTGGTGACAAGGTATTCTTGAAAGTGTTGCCTCGGAAGAAAGTACTCTGGTTTGGTCGTAAAAGGAAATTGAGTCCACGGTTCATTGGACCATATGAAATTACAGAGAGAATTGGATCAGTTGTGTAACACCCCTTACCTGTATCCGTCGTCGGAACAGGGTACAAGGAATTAACAAATCATAGTACATACTATTTAATAAAACCGAGACAAAAATAAGGCGTGCAATTAGATCATGAATCATTATAACATATGCCTTTAATAATACTAGCCAGTTTCAATGGCTTCATACAAAATAATCGGTCAGATACTATAATTAATATTTTAAACCTAGACAATTATGACACGTAACAAAATAACTAAGTCTACTATACATGCCAAAATTCAAAATGTTCAGTTCAAATACCCAAAAGTATTGATAGTGTAGGCAGATCTTCAACGATCCTTGACTCCTTTCCAAGCTGGACGACACTATAAGACAAAAGAGAGAAAGCTTATATAGTAAGCAAGTATACAAATAATGCATAAAGAATTTAATATGTTTACACAATAACTCAAGTGTATCTACTTTTTAATTTTACTATTTACTCCACTTTGGTACCAAAACTTAAGTTACAAAACTTGAAATTCAAATCCGTAAAATTTTCTTGAAACTAGACTCATATTAATTCTTACTAAAATTTTTCTAGAATTTTTGGTCTAGCCAATTAGTACAGTTTATTAGTTAAAGTTTCCCCTGTTATACAGCTCGACTGATCTAACCTCTGTCCACTTAGAATTGAATTTCTCCCAGTACACAATTCAAATATCCATGAAATCTGTTTCATTTAAAACTAGACTCAATAAGGAATCTAGAAATATAAACTATATTTCTTAATTTGTTTTATACAATTTTTACTGATTTTTCAAAGTTAGAACAGGGGATCACATAGTCATTCTGAGCGAGTCACACACAAATATAAATATCTCAAAATATAGAGTTCCTTTACTTGTTCTGTTTCTTTTACATGGGAATAGACTCATTAAGATTTAATTTTATATCTCATTTAGCCTCTAATTAAATTCCTACTATATTTGGTGATTTTTCAAATTCACGTCACTGTGACTGTCCAAAACAGTATTATTGCTAATTCACTCTTTCACACTTTGTATTAACCTCATTTTAACATGCGTATCACAATTCATTTTCACCATATTTCATACATCACAAGTATAGGTCCATGATTACAATGTCACCTTAAAACCATCCCGTTGAACAATTCGGATCAATCCTCGATACTTGATGGTTTCAGCACACAGCCCCACCATCATATTTCATATAATTCGGCTCTCTTGTACACATGGTGAACACTTAGTACCACCCATGTGACCTAGCCAATTTATCTCATAGCTCTCTTGTCTACATGGTGTCCTTCACTTGGAATCACACATGCGACCTAGCTACATTTATCTCTCCCGTAGCTCTCTTGTCTACATGGGATACATCCCGTATCACACATGTGACCTAGCTACTACATAGTATCTCGTAGCTCTCTTGTACACATGATGTGCACTCAGCACCATACATGTGACCTAGCTATGCTCCATCTATATTATTCAATCTTTCCGAATGTTCAACCGGGATTTTTCTCTCTATTACTTATTTCCATTCTTCCAATAGTCGATTTATGCTTCAAAATCAGCTAAAATATATATAATAGGCTAAAATATAAAAATGTAAATGAAGTTAATGTATTATTTACATACAAACTTACCTCGGTGCAAAATGTGGAAATTTTGCAATTTAGTCCAAAACCTTTTCCTTCCCTCGTCCGAGGTCGATTCCACGCCTTTCTTGATCTATAACAACACATTTAGCTCATTTAATACTCATACTATTTATTTCAATCCAAAAATCACATTATGGAAAAATTACATTTTTGCCCCCTAACTTTTACAAAATTATGATTTTTCCCCTAGGCTTGGAAATTTAATTTCAGCCCTTATTCTTATGTTTTATGACATGCTGATCATTTTTCTCTTCTATAAAAACATCAAATTCTCACTCTAACATGCACTTATGAGCATTAGGTATTTTTACCAATTATACCATTTTGCTCGTTTTCGCTAAAAATCGCTTGGAAAAGATCGTTCTCCTAACCTCAAACATTCATATTCTACCATCAAACATCAAAATACATACATATCATTCATGGGTAAATTTTTAAACATAAACCCTAACTCGAAATAATGGTAGAAATAGGTAAACCGAGCTACGAGGATTTCAAAAATGTAAAGAACATTAAAAACGGGGCTTGAATGCACTTACTATTGAGCTTGAAAGCTTGAAAAAAACCCTAGCTATGGAGAACATGCAAGTTTCGGCCAAGCTAAATGAAGATGAACACATTTTTGTGTTATTTTTCCCATTTTATTTCATTTATTATGCAAATGACCAAAATGCCCTTACTACTAAACTTTCTAAAAATTCCATCCATGTCCAAATTTTTGTCCATATAAAGTATAATGGTCTAATTTCCATTTAAGGACCTCTACTTAAAATCCCCATTTCAATCAAGTACTTTATGAACAAGAACACACATATTTTTCACCTATTTCAATTTAGTCCTAAATGTCAAATTAAACACCCAATCGATAAAATTTCGCAATGAAATTTTCACACGATTATGCAATCAGAATATAAACACGAAAGCTTAATCAAAATAATTTTTTTCAACCTCAGATTCGTGGTTTCAAAACCACTGTTCCATTTTGGCCTTAAATCAGGCTGTTACAACTCTCCCCCCTTTAGGGATTTTCGTCCCTGAAAATCTTACCGGTAAAAAGCTTTGGGTACTGTTTTCTCATGGCTTCCTCTGGTTCCCACGTAGCTTCTTCTACTCCATGTCTTTGCCATAACACTTTCACTAAAGCTATACTTTTCTTTCTCAACTGTTTTACTTCTCAAGCCAAAATCTTAATCGGTTCCTCATCATAGGTCAAGTCTGATCGAATCTCAATTTTTGTTGGAGAAATCACATGTGAAGGATCAGAACGATAACATCGCAACATTGATACATGAAACACGTTATGAATTCTTTCTAATTCTACCGGTAATGCCAACTGATATGCCACTGGTCCAATCCTGTCAATAATCTCGTACGGCCCAATAAAACGTGGACTCAACTTGCCTTTTCGGCTAAATCTCAGAATATTCTTCCATGGTGACACCTTCAAGAACACTTTATCACCCACCTAAAATGCAATCTCTTTTCTTTTTAAATTTGCATATGACTTTTGTCGATTTGAAGCAGCTTTTAAGCAATCACAAATTATGTAACACCCCGAATTTTCTAACCCAAGACAAAAGCATCAATATGCTTGCCTCTAACCGAATACATGCAACACCAATCTCCTTCCTATGGCCGAATATGCATGTCTATGTTGGGGCCGATTGCAACACTTAATACATTCTACAAGTATGGTCACTTGTATTGACTAAACACCATTTTGTTTCAAGTTCAAAACTTGGCTAATACACACATATATACACTAGTAAAGCATCCTCTCCCTTTCCATCAATTTAACACATGCATTACTCATTAATATACAAAAATTATATTCGGCCTTAGCACACAACCTGCTAACCGATTTTTCTCCATCTAGCAACCAATGCACATATGTGCTCACTCAAAAATGCTAAAAAGAAGATTCAAGAATCATCAATCCACCATCACATGCATCATTAACAAGCTTCATATTTAGCATGCAATGGCATTAACACAAAATCCACCTAGGCCGAATATCATCCCCATGACATAGTAAAGATTTGAACCATGGGCTAATTAGAACTCAAGCTAGCAACTAAAAACATGCATGAATCTCATGGCACAACCTCAAACATACCTTGATCTAGATACAAGTATGGCCAAACCTCCTCCTAATCCTCTTCCAAACCAAACATGAAGCAAGAACTCCTTCCTCCTTCCTTAGAATTTTCGGCCAAAAGAAGATGAAAAAGGATGAACAAAATTTTTCTTTTCTTTTCTTTTACTCACGGCAATGGGGGGGCATGGATGAGACCATTCTTTTTTTTTCATCACTCCTCCCTTTCATTATTTAATTACCATGCTCATTATTTTATTGTTTCCACCCATGATGCACCAACACAACATGTCTATGACATGTCTTGCCCATCACACTTGGTCTACCATACTTGTCATGGCCGGCCACTACTAATAGAGGGGGGAAATTGGCATGCAAGTCCCCCCTTTTTCAACATGCACTAATAGGTCCTTATGCTTTGACCTATCACATTTCAAAATTTTCTCACATAAGTCCTATTTACTAAAACTCACATGCAATCGACTAAATCGAAGCTTGAAATTTTCACACATTCATAATTACATATTCTAGACAATAAATATCACATTCGAACATTTCGGTGACTCGGTTTAGTGGTCCCGAAACCACTTTCCGACTAGGGTCAATTTTGGGCTGTCACAAATTACTTTTACTTTCTCTTTGGTTTCTTTAACTAGATCAACTCCGTGAATCTGTTTCTCACTAAGTTCGGTCCAATATAAAGGAGTCTGACACTTGCAACCATACAAGGCTTCGTACAGTGCCATCTGTATACTTGACTGAAAACTGTTATTGTAGGCAAATTCAACCAAAGTTAGATATTTCTCCCAACTACCTTCAAATTCTAAAACATAGCATCTAAGCATATCTTCGAGTACTTGGATTACTTTTTCCGACTGACCATCTGTTTGTGGATGAAACGCGGTACTAAAGTTCAATTTTGTGCCCAAAGCTTCTTGTAACTTTTTCCAGAATCTCAAGGTAAACCTCGGATCTCTATCTGATATTATAGACATAGGTACCCCGTGCAACCTCACAATTTCAGCAATATATAATTCAGCTAATTTATCAAGTGAGTAAACGATACGTATCGGTATAAAGTGAGCCGAATTTGTTAACCTATCAACCACTACCCAGACAACATCCTTCTTTTTAGGAGTTAGAGGCAAACCGATTAGAAAATCCATGGTAATCCTATCCCATTTCCACTCAGGCACCATTACTGGTTGGAGTAATCCTGAAGGCACTTGATGCTCAGCTTTTACTTGTTGACAGATCAAACACTTAGTTACAAATTCAGAAATGTCCCTTTTCATGCCTGGCCACCAATATAACTTCTTTAAATCATTATACATTTTTGTGCTACCAGGGTGAACTGACAAACAGCCACTATGTGCCTCATGTAATATTTTCTGAATCAATTCATCATTTTTCGGTACACATATCCTGTCTCGAAACATCAAACAGTCATCTGGTCCAACTCAAAAATCTAAGTCGTAACCTGATTCGCACTGAGTTCTCTTGGTTCGCAACTCACGATATCGTTCATTTGAGCATCACAAATCAGTTGGAGAAATAACAGTTTAGCCCTCATCTCTGCTAAGATTGACCCATCATCGGACAATGCTAACCCCGTATTCATGGCTCTCAAAGTAAAAAGAGATTTCCTGCTCAAGGCGTCAGCAACTACATTCGCTTTTCCCGGATGATAATCAATCATTAGCTCATAATCCTTCAATAATTCAAGCCATCTTCACTGTCGCAGATTCAAATCCTTTTGATTCATTAAATACTTCAAACTTTTGTGATCAGTAAAAATTCGACATTTTTCACCATACAAATAATGTCACCAGATCTTCAAGGCAAAGACAATAGCGGTCAATTCCAAATCATGTGTAGGATAGTTCTTCTCATGCGGTTTTAACTGTCTCGAGGCATAAGCTACCACTTTACCCTCTTGCATTAGCACACATCCAAGGCCTGTCAATGATGCATCACTATAAATTACGAACTCCTTCCCCGGCTCGGGCTGTACTAAAATTGGTTCTTCAGTTAATCGTGCTTTCAGCTTTTCAAAACTTTGCTGACATTTATCAGTCCATTCAAACTTAACATTCTTTTGCAGCAACTTAGTCATAGGAGAGGCAATCATCGAAATTCCCTTGACAAAACGTCTATAATACCCTGCCAAGCCTAAAAAGCTTCTAACCTTGGATACATTCTTTGGAGGTTTCCAATCAACGATCGCGAAAATCTTGCTCGGATCCACCCGAATACCATCACCTGAGACTATATGTCCCAAAAATCTGAATTCACGAAGCCAGAACTCACTTTTACTAAACTTAGCAAACAATTTCTTTTCTCTCAAGATCTGCAATATGGTTCTCAAGTGTTCGTTGTGCTCAGACTCATCCTGAGAATAAATTAGAATGTCATCTATAAACACTACTACAAACTTATCTAAATATGGCCGAAAGATTCGGTTGATCAAGTCCATAAATATAGCTGGAGCATTTGTTAAGCCGAAAGGCATCACAAGGAACTCATAATGTCCATACATTGTCCTAAAGGCGGTTTTCGGCACATCCGACTTCTTAACTCTCAACTGGTAGTAACCGGACCTCAAATCAAGCTTTGAAAACACTGTGGCCCCCTTTAACTGATCGAATAAATCATCCTTGGCAACGGGTACTTGTTCTTTATAGTCACCTTATTGAGCTGACGGTAATCAATGCAAAGCCTTATTAAGCCATCCTTCTTCTTTACGAACAATATAGGAGCACCGCAAGGAGAGAAACTCGGTCTCACAAATCCCTTGTCTGTTAACTCTTGCAACTGAGCCTTCAATTCTTTTAATTCAGTCGGAGCCATTCTATATGGAGCAATCGAGATGGTGCAGTCCCTGACAACAAATCAATGGCAAACTCTATCTCTTTGTTCGGAGGCAATCCAGGTAATTCCTCTGGAAATACATCTGGAAATTCACAAACTATCGGTATTGATTCAAGCTTCAATTCATACATCTCAGTATTCATTACATAGACCAGATAAGCTTCACACCCTTTCCTCATGTATTTCTATGCAGACATGTGCGAAATCGCCATAGGCAATTTATTTGATTCATCAGTTTCAACCCACAGAATTTCACCATTTTCATATTTCAACTCTAGTGTTTTCTATTTACAATCTACCTTGGCATCATACAATGTCAACCAGTCCATTCCCAAAATAACGTCAAACTCATCAAATGGTAACAGCATCAGATTAGCTGGAAAACAGTGACCTTGAATCATTAATGGGCAATTCTTGCAAACCTTATCAACTAGCACATATTGGCCTAAGGGGTTCGACACTTTAATCGTAAACTCAGTAAACTCAACAGGCAACTTCTTACTAGATACTAAATTCATACAAATATAGGAATGAGTAGAACCGGGATCAATCAATGCAATAACAATGGCATCATAGAGAGAAAATGTACTAGTAATCACATCGGGAGATGATGCATTCTCTCGGGCACGTATGGCATAAGCTCTAGCAGGCGCTCTAATTTCTGATCTCGTAGCTGAATCTTTCATTACAATTTTACTTCTAGTATTTCTAGTATTACATTGCTGACATTCGGGCTTTCTAGATCGCACATTACCCACACTTTCCACTGAAGTAGCTTGAGCTTTAGACCCTGAATATGCCCTACCATGATCTCTGTGTGAATCCCCAGCTGAAACTGTCATTCGAAGGTTTGTCTCTTTGGACCTCTTTGATTGAGATTGAAATGACTTGCTTGTCGGCCTCTTTCTGGCATCTCGAGCCTCAATAGTAGCTTTTCTTCTTTCTTTGTTCAATTCTTCAGCTTTAAGAGCTCGGTCAACCAATACTATAAATTCTTTCAGCTCCAAAATACCCACAAGCACTTTAATGTCCTCATTTAGCCCATCCTCAAACCTTTTGCACAGAATGGCCTCGGTGGACACACATTCCTGGGCATACTTGCTGAGTCTTACAAATTCGCGTTCATACTCTGCCACAGACATCTTGCCCTGTTTCAATTCAAGGAACTCCTTTCGTTTTTGATCAATAAATCGCTGACTTATGTATTTCTTTCTGAATTCTTCCTGGAAGAAATCCTAAGTAACCCTTTCTTTTGGCACCACTCCTACCAAAGTCTTCCACCAATAGTAGGCTGAATCTCTCAAAAGTGATACAACACACTTTAAGCACTCCTCGGGTGTACATGAGAGCTTATCAAATACACGGGTAGAATTTTCAAGCCAGAACTCCGCTTTCTCAAGATCATCATCAATCTTTGCTCTAAACTTTTCGGGCCCTTATTTTCGAATCTTGTCAACTGGAGGCTTGTTCATTCTTACCAAATCTATGCCTTGAGCAGCTACAGGAACCGTCTGAGGTATGGGAGGGGGTGGAGGAGGTTGAGCATTTGGGTTTGCTCGAATAAACTCAGTGTACCAATTGTTCATCATTTGGAGAAAGACATCCTGAGCCTCATCTCCCTGTCTCAATGTCTCAGGTCTACTTTCTACAGGCACGGTCCCTTGTGCGGGAGCCTGCGCATTACTAGCAGCATCATCAGCCACAGTTCCTATAGGATCCATTACTATATTAAAACAAAACACAGTTTAGAATAATCAGGAGTCACCACACTATCACAGTATATTTATGGCATGTAAGCTAAACTTTTACACACACTTTATTAGTCCGAGAACCGACTAAACTATAGCTCTGATACCACTAAATGTAACACCCCTTACCCGTATCCGTCGTCGGAACAGGGTACGAGGTATTAACAAATCATAGTACATACTATTTAATAAAACCGAGACAAAAATATGGCATGCAGATCATCAATCATTATAACATATGCCTTTAACAATACTAGCCAATTTCAAAGGATTCGTACAAAATAATCGATCAGATACTATAATTAATATTTTAAACCTAGAATATTATAACACGTAACAAAATAACTAAGTCTACTATACATGCCATAATTCAAAATGTTCAGTTCAAATACCCAAAAGTATTGATAGTGTAGGCAGATCTTCAACGACCCTTGACTCCTATGCAAGTTGGACGACACTATAAGACAAAAGAGAGAAAGCTTATAGCTTAGTAAGCAAGTCTATAAATAATGAATAAAGAATTTAATATGTTTACACAAAATTCAAGTGTATCTACTTTTTTATTTTACTATTTACTCCACTTTGGTCAAGCTGTCTCTCCTGCATCATATTCACTAAATAAATCATAACTCGAGTTACAAAACTCGAAATTCAAATCCGTAAAATTTTCCTGAAACTAGACTCATATTAATTCTTATTAAAAATTTTATAGAATTTTTGGTCCAGCCAATTAGTACAGTTCATTAGTTAAAGTGTCCCCTGTTATATAGCTCGACTGATCTGAGCTCTGTCCACTACGAATTGAATTTCTCCCAGTACACAATTCAAATATCCATTAAATCTATTTCATTTAAAACTAGACTCAATAAGGAATCTAGACATATAAACTAAATTTCTTAATTTGTTTTGTACAAGTTTTACTGATTTTTCAAAGTCAGAATAGATCACATAGTCATTCTGAGCGAGTCACACACAAATATAAACATCTCAAAATATAGAGTTTCTTTACTTTCTCTGTTTCTTTTACATGGGAATAGACTCATTAAGCTTTAATTTCATATTTCATTCAGCCTCTAATTAAATTCCTACTATTTTTGGTGATTTTTCAAATTCACATCACTGTGACTATCGAAAACAGTATTATTGCTAATTCACTCTTTCACACTTTCTTTGTATTAACCTCATTTTAACATGCATATCACAATTCATTTTCAACACATTTCATACATCACAAGTATAGGTCCATGATTACAATGTCACCTTAAAACCATCCCGTTGAACAATTCGGATCAATCCTCGATACTTGATGGTTTCAGCACACAGCCCCACCATCATATTTCATATAATTCGGCTCTCTTGTACACATGGTGAACACTTAGTACCACCCATGTGACCTAGCCAATTTATCTCATAGCTCTCTTGTCTACATGGTGTCCTTCACTTGGAATCACACATGCGACCTAGCTACATTTTTCTCTCCCGTAGCTCTCTTGTCTACATGGGATACATCCCGTATCACACATGTGATCTAGCTACTACATAGTATTTCGTAGCTCTCTTGTACACATGATGTGCACTCAGCACCATACATGTGACCTAGCTACGCTCCACCTATATCATTCAATCTTTCCGAATGTTCAACCGAGATTTTTCTCTCTATTACTTATTTTCCATTCTTCCAATAGTCGATTTATGCTTCAAAATCAGCTAAAATATATATAATAGAATGAAATATAAAAATGTAAATGAAGTTAATGTGTTATTTACATACAAACTTACCTCGGTGCAAAATATGGAAATTTTGCAATTTAATCCAAAACCTTTTTCTTCCCCCGTTTGAGGTCGATTCGACGCCTTTCTTGATCTATAACAACACATTTAGATCATTTAATAATCATACTATTTATTTCAATCCAAAAATCACATTATGGAAAAATTACATTTTTGCCCCCTAACTTTTACAAAATTATGATTTTGGCCCTGTGCTCGGAAATTTAATTTCAGCCCTTATTATTATGTTTTATGACATGTTGATCATTTTTCTCTTCTATGAAAACATCAAATTCTCATTCTAACATGCACTTATGAGCATTAGGTATTTTTACTAATTATACTGTTTTGCTCGTTTTCGCTAAAAATCGCTTAGAAAAGATCATTCTCCTAACCTCAAACATTCATATTCTACCATCAAACATCAAAATACATGCATATCATTCATGGGTAAATTTTTAAACATAAACCCTAACTCAAAATAATGGTAGAAATAGGTAAACCGAGCTACGAGGATTTCAAAAATGTAAAGAACATTAAAAACGGGGCATGGATGCACTTACTATTGAGCTTGAAAGCTTGAAACAAACCCTAGCTATGGAGAACATGCAAGTTTCGGCCAAGCTAAATGAAGATGAACACATTTTTGTGTTATTTTTCCCATTTTATTTCATTTATTATGCAAATGACCAAAATGCCCTTACTACTAAACTTTCTAAAAATTCCATCCATGTCCAAATTTTTGTCCATAGAAAGTATAATGGTCTAATTTCCATTTAAGGATCTCTACTTAAAACCCCCATTTCAATCAAGTACTTTATGAACAAGAACACACATATTTTTCACCTATTTCAATTTAGTCCTAAACGTCAAATTAAACACCCAATCGATAAAATTTCGCAACGAAATTTTCACACGATTATGCAATCATAATATAAACACTAAAACTTAATCAAAATAATTTTTTTTCAACCTCGGATTCGTGGTTTCAAAACCACTATTCCGTTTTGGCCTTAAATCGGGCTGTTACAGGTTGCATATCGGTTAGCTTTACCACCAGAGCTTGATTGGATCCATAATGTTTTTGATGTGTCTATGTTACGGTGGTATCAATCTGATCCTTCACATGTTATCTCTATGAAAGAGGTAGAGATCCAGCCTGATATGACATATGGTGAGGAACTAATCAAAATCTTAGCTCGGGAAAGAACAGAGTTAAGAAATAGAAAGGTAGCTTTGGTAAAAGTTCTTTGGCAAAGGCATGGTATTGAGGAGGCTGCCTGAGAACCAGAGGATACAATAAGGAAGCAATACCTGAATCTTTTTATTTGTAAGATTTTCGAGGACAAAAATCCTGAAAAGGCGGAAGAGTTGTAACAACCCATTTTTCAAGTGAAATCAGAATAGTGGTTTCGGTACCACAAATTCGATCCAAGATATATTTTATTTTTATTTTACCATATGGTCCGTAATATGATAGAAAGGACGTGTGAAAATCTTGATATGAAAATTTTATCGATTTAGTGCCTAATTACAAAAAGGACTAAATCGCATAAAATGTGAAAGTTCAATTCTAGTAGCAATGAGGATTAAATAGCTATGGAATTCAAAACATAAGGTCCTTATATGGTAATTAGACCACAAATAAAAGTATGTATATTTTTATGGTGACTTATCTATGGAATTATAAAAAAAAAGACAAGAGACTAAATTAGAAATACCAAAATACTTAATTAATTAAAAGATAAAAAGAAATTATATCATCTTATTTTCATCATCTTGAACCAAAAAACACATGGAAACCCTAGGAGAGAGAAAAGAAGCTTTCAAGGCCTAATTAGGTAAGTTCCCTCGTCCTGTTTTTAGTAATTTTGGGACTTTTGAAACCGGGATAGCTTAATCTCTCTATTTGAGGGATTAATTTGAAAAATTATCAAGGTATGAAAATGGGTCATTGATGTATTGTGCTGGAAATTAGAAATTTATGGTAGAAAATGAAAGATTATTGATAGATAAACAACTTTTACAAAGTAATTTTTGATGAAAACATGATTTAGGGACTAAAATGAAAAGTTGTAAAATTTGGTGAAAAATTCTGAAATTTTATGAATACATGTGTTGGAAAATTTTTAACGGGGCTTTGGTTAGGCTTGGAATAAGGAGTAATTTGTACAAGTTTCATTTTTCGGGCCTAGGGACAAAATTGAAATTTTTGGAAAAGTCTGGGGCAAAATGGTAATTTTACCTAGAACATAAATTGAGTCCGTCTAAGTATGAAATGTATGAAATTAATGATTAAATTCATTATATAGAACCAGAAAAAACTAATTCAAGGTTAGATCGAGGAAAAAAATAATTTCGGATTAGTAGACTTTTACGCGAACAAGTGTCAAGGTAAGTTCGTGTAACTTAATCGACACTTAATTATGTTAATTGAATGTTGTGTTTGTACGTAATTTGATTTATGTTGATGTGCTTACTTGTATGCTATTATGAAAAATTGATACATGCTTGAAATGATGCAAAAGGGGTTAAGTCCCGATTAAATATTGAATTCTGATGAATGTATATGCTTTCCAGAAACTAATAAGGTCCTGCATTTGTTGCAGATGGGATTTAGCTTGGACGAGTAATCCCAATGACTTGTTATAAAAAGGATTTAGCCCGGATGGGTAATCCCGATATAATACCTCTCGAGCACATGTTTTGGTTAGGGTATTGATTGGACTGGTAACCCTAATTAAGCTCTTGTGAGCATACGCTATATAAAGGGATTTACCCTGGACTGGTGATCGTGTTATACGACATATGGCTCGTGAGTGTGTTCCTTAGTTAAGTTGTAACACCCCTCGCCCGTATCCCTTGTCGGAACACGATTCAAGGTGTTACCCGACTTAAACTAAGTCAATCACACAAAAACCGTGCCAAAAAATTTCAATCAATTTAAATCTTTTCTTTTCACATGTAATCTGTCCCATATATGGGCTTACGAGGCCCAAAACATCACTAGCCAACATAGGCCAATTCACATGGCCAAAACACTTTATCAATACAAGCCACCACCTTTGGCTAACTTATAGTATCACATACTCAACATTAAAACCCTATACATGCCATAGACTCGAATTACTAGGATTTACTTACACTAATAGCGTGAGCTCGACAGTGTGATAATACTCCGGCGAACTCCAACCCGAGCAAATAACTGGAGCCAACAATCTACAAAACAGAGGAATGTAACAACGGAGTAAGCTTTCATAAGCTTAGTAAGTTTTAAGCAATGCAAACAAATAAACGCAATTCTACTTCGATTATTCAATTTCTCAAGAGGCCATATTCTAGGTATATTGCCATCTGGCCAATACACACAAACACATAATGCACGTTCAGCATTCTTATCATACTTAATCTGAATTCATAAAACATAATTAACTCAAATACTTTCACATACTTTCACACCCTGACCCGATGTATCATGATCATAGATATAGTTATAACATTTATTCACGTATGTATCACATTACACACTAATGATTCACTTCAAATCAAACTCACATATGAGTACATAATGTGTACCTGGCCCACTTAACGTATTGAATGTATTCATTTGTCAATCTAACACGAGGTACCTTAGTCTTAGACTTTTCTCAAATCACCGGTATTTCGCCTGCTAGGATCGAGGCCTGATTATCATTTCATCGACATTATAGCCTGCTAGGCTCGAAAGCCCGATTAGTATCTCACCGGCATTATAGCCTGCTAGGCCCAAAGGCCCGAATAGTGTCTCACCGGCATAATAGCCTGCTAGGCTCAAAGGCCCGAATATAATACCAGCACTAGGCCTGCGGGATTTAACCCAGATATAATACCAGCATGAAGCCTACAGGAATTAACCTGGATATATTACCAGCACGAAGCCTGCGAGATTTAACCCAGATATAATACCAGCATGAAGCCTGCGGGATTTAACCCGGATATAATACCAGCACGAAGCCTGCGGGATTTAACCCGGATATAATTCCAGCATATAGCCTGCGGTCTTTAAGCCGGATACAAATATCATGCATATTTAATCATATATTAACACATTTCAACACTTTTCTTTCATCTCATTTTCACACTTAGTGTAACACCCCAAACCCGGCCTGGAAGTTTGGCTCGAACTTGGCGTGTCACATTGAAGTGTTTTTCGAAAACCATGTTTCCATTAAAAACCCTTCTTAATAATTAAAAACTTATACCCTTTCTAAACCTTGTTAGAAAACCTCAGCTGAATAACATTCTTAACAACTTTGTAAAAATCTTGGTAGTTGCGGAAACTTACTTTAAAAATAATTGCGGTTACGTGATGTTTTGAATAACAGTAGTTGCTTTGGAAAATCATGTTCTAATACTAGCAATTATAAGAACAATAAACAAAATTCCAAATTTGAAATCCAGAAAATTACAACGGCTTTACTACAACCCACATAAAATAATTTAAAGGTAATAATCAAAACTGTAACATAAACAGTGTGTGTGGCTTCCTCCGAGCCCCTAGCAACCCCGATCCATTTAAGGCTGGAAATTACCTGAAAGGTTAATAAACGGGGTGAGTTTACGAAAACTCAGTGTGAAATCCCCTACTATAAAAAGGAACAGTCAGTCATCTAAAAGAATTAAAAGTCTGGCCCCAGCCTTACTTACAATTTCAGTACCAATCGGGTCTTAGCCCATTTCAACAGACAGTACCAGATGGACCTTAGCCCATTACAGATAAGAAACATTATCAGAATTGGAACCAAAATGAGAATCAGTAACAGAATCAGAATCAGAATCAATATTAGTAACAGAATCAGAATCAGAATCAGAATTAGGTGACAAAATTAGAATCAGAATCAGTAACAGAATTAGAATCAGAATCAGTATTAGTAATAGAATCAGAATTAGAATCAGAATGTGAATGCAATCCCAACCCAATCCAGCCGTATACACCCCCGTACCAACCTTACACCATGTGGGGAGACAACTCGACCCACCCATCTGCTACACACCACAGAATTTGCAGCATGGCTGCCAGAACAGATATCGTGACAGAGTCACCAGATACAGATATTGTGGCAGAGCCACCAGAATCAGATAATGTGGCAAAGCCACCTAATAGAATACGTGGCACAAAGCCATTGATAACTGTAATAACTTCGGTACATAGCCATTAGTGACGGTAATATAACTGGCGCACAGCCTTCGGTAAATATGATCGACACAGAGTCGTCAGCAAATATGTTAGGCACATAGCTAGAGGTAAATACGTTTGGCACGAAGCCATAGTCAAGATGGCACAAAGCCATATTTAGGTTGGCACAGAGCCTTTAATAACGGGTCTATAATCGGCACGAAGCCCACAACAACGGCACACAGCCTTCGGTAACGTGATTGGCACTCAGCCATCGATTGGTCAACAGATATTGTGATAGAGTCACCAGATACAGATATTGTGGCAGAGCCACCAGAACAGATATTTGTGGCATAGCCACCAGAACGCTTCCTCCGTACAAAATCCCAACCCATGCAACATGTCATGTATGTAGAATGTCATGCCCATATTTGAATCAAACAATCACAGTCAAGTCATTCATATCACCAACATATATTCACAATCAAATCCGTCAAACACACAGTCCAAGTCAGTCACTTGCCCACAAGGGCAAAACAGTCATTTAACACCCTAGGGGCAAAATGGTAATTTTAACCCACAAAGGTATCTCGGTAATTCTACCCTAAAGGGGTATTTCGGTATTTCTACCCTACAAGGGTATTTTGATAATTCTACCCTACGGGGGTATTGCTATAATTCTACCCTACAGGGGTATTTCGGTAATTCTACCCTACAGGGGTATTTCGATAATTCTACCCTACAGGGGTCTTTCGATAATTTTGTAAACCAAGGGTATTTTGGTAATTTTACAAACCAGGGGTATTTTGGTAATTTTATTGATCGAGGGTATTTCAGTAATTTTGCAAATTAAGGGTAAAACAGTAATTCTGTAAACTGAGGGTAAAACGGTAATTCTGTAAATCGAAGGTAAAATAGTAATTCTATAAACTGAGGGTAAAACGGTAATTCTGTAAATCGAGGGTAAAACGGTAATTTTACAAATTGAGGGTAAAGCGGTAATTCTATAAATCGAGGGTAAAACAGTAATTCTGTAAACTGAGGGTAAAACAGTAATTCTATAAATCGAGGGTAAAACGGTAATTTTGTAAATCGAGGGTAAAACGGTAATTCTGTAAATCGAGAGTACTTTGGTAATTTTACAAGTCGAGGGCATTTCAGTAATTGGTAAACTAAAGTATTCTAAACATGGATAACAATACGAATGGGCCTAAAGCCTATTCTCAGCCCAAATGGGCCCACACGCTCGTGTGGCCCTTTTAGCCCAAACCTAGCCACAGATATGCGATTCACTTAGCCTAGTCCAATATTTACTACACAATCAAACAACTTATCCAATTGGGCCCGTAAGCCCATTGGGCCCACATGGCCCCTTTCGGCCCATCGCGGCCCGAAGTAACCATCCAACAACAAGAGTAGTGATAAATACACACCTGATTGGAGACTGGAGTTAATCCACGCTCCGAGCACTCTTAGCCGACGCCCAACCCAAACGAGCACGCCATAAAGCGAAAGGGATCAGCCAAGAAAGGTACCCTTACTCTCCTCATGGTTCTCTCTATTTAAAGCCAGCTTCCTATCCACTCTTATGTTAGCTTCCCGATATGGGATCACTCCAACATCAGAGTTTAAATTCAACACCAACTCTTGCCGCCCCCTGTTAGCAAAATAAATGCTCTTTGCTTGCTATGGGATTTGAACCCATGCCTCCCCTCAAATGCTCCACACGCCACTTGCCACTAAGCCATAAGGTTTTTTGTGTCACAATTTCTCCAACAATATTCTTAAGGCCTACCTACTACACCCAGGGTTTGATTCACCTTAAACCAAATTTTTTGCTAGAGTCCAGGTTTAAACCCAGGACTTCTCCAACACTTCTCAACATACTTAACCACTAAAACAAGCCTTCATTAACGAAATTTGCATGCACAACAGAATATTATAAGCTGCCTTCAACCGCTCCCATGCTCAAGGCCCAAAACTTCTAGGCCCAAATTCAGGGTGTTACACTTAGCATTTGATAGCTTATGCATAACATTTTACTCACATTCATTTCAAACTTATCAATCGATTATAAAAGCACATTGCATATTTACCAACATGTTATACTTACCATTAGGCCATATAAGCATGATATAATACACTATCATTTCATCTTAAACATTCGGCTAAATCCCTATCTTACAAGTAACACCGAATTCATATAACATTTCATTTCACCGGCATTATAGCCTGCTAGGCTCAAAGGCTTGAATAATATTTCACCGGCATCATAGCCTAGTAAGCTCAAAGCCCGATATCATTTCACCGGCATTATAGCCTGCTAGGCCCGAAGCTCGAATATCACATTTCGATAGACAATTCACCTGTTCTATCCCACTTTCATAACTTATACTTCAATCATGTATAACTGAAACACATATCTATGAACAAAGATTTTCATCCTTTCAACCACATAGGGTTTAATTTCCACATTGGAACACATATCTTAGTACATCATTTAATAGTATCAAATTCGACTAGATATGCTAGTCACACACGGCTCATAACTTTAATTTAATATTCATTCAACACAAAGAACATATGTATATTTTCACTGAAGCATCATCTCAATACAATACATCTTGCTCACTGATTTGCACACAACCATTCAAATTAGCAATTATAAGATGGTTTCGCACATAGCCCATCCTTATCGATAATTTACGATGATTTTATCCTTACTCATATATATGACATAGGCATTTTCACCTATGCTTCTCAATTCACATTCATGATTCAATTCCAATCGATTTAACATGCATAAGTATATATCGCATACCTGACCAAATTAATGTATTGAACGAAATCGATTGTCGATTTAACACAAGGTCTCATAGTAACATGAAACCATTTCTTATATGTTCGATTCACATCAATCATCAAATTCATTTAATTCACATGTACTTAATTAGGTTGTTCATACCTGAATAGTTTACTTTACGGAATGAATCCACATATCGTATTAGCCCATAGTCTTATAGCACCACATTTTTAATAGTTTACCGGCAATTTGCCTGCTAGGTAATAACCTGATTTCATCGCCGGCCATAAGCCTGCTAGAATTTTAAGTTCGATGTCATTTCACCGGCATTACACCTGCTAGGTTTGAAACCCGAATATATATTATAATGCATAACTTATATCATCGATCACTAACAGTTACCTTATCGAAATTCACATTTAATCATTTTAGTACCAAGCCACATTCGGCTACCACAAAGGACTAATAAAAATAATTTTATACACATCATGGTTTCCTTTAGATATTTAATAATCACAAATCGTAATATCTCTACCGGCACATATACGACATATTTTATTCATTGTAACACTCATTTAGTGTATCAAATTTCCAAATCCAATTCAACTTAAGCATAATAGCCATAATCGGCTTATAGCCTTAAATTATTACATATTCGGCACATTAACTAAATAAAATTTACATTCTCTCTGCCATATTAATTTAGCTCTTAGGCATATAAGAAGGAATCAAGCTTAAACACTTAAGAACTTACCTTGAACGTTGCCAAACGATTACAACGGCTATTCGATTACTTTCTCTTTTCCCTTATCCGAATTTGCCCCTCTATGCTCTTGAGCTTAAATTCAAAGATTTTAAACTAGTCATTATTCGACTATTCCAGCATCACTTTCAAAATATAATATATATATTCGAATTTCACACCTACTGATCATAGTAAGCTTATAAGAAATCAATAAGCAACTCATTAACAAATCTTTTTCAATGTTTACCACATAATCATAATTTCACTGCAAGCTGTCTTCCTGAGCAACAGTCACTAAATCATTTATAACTGGAGCTAAAAAACTCCAAATCAAGTGCCGTTAACTTTCCCTAAAAATAGACTCATATATATTTTATCCATAAAATTTTCAGAATTTTTGGTTTGGCCAATCAATACCAGATGTTTCTTAAAATTTCCCCTGTTTCACTGTTTGACTAATCTGACCACTCCTCATTACGAATCAATTTTCTCATTGTACAGAACTCAAAATATGTTTTCGTATTTCATTTGAAACTAGACTCATTAAGGAGTCTAATCATATAAATTTCATCTTATGATCATTTTTGTACAATTTATAATGATTTTATAAAAATAGAACAGAGGATCTAGAAGTCATTCTGACCCTGTCCCACATCACTTCAAATATCTCATTATTGACAATTCTTTTGCTTACACGGTTTCTTTTATAAGAAATTAGACTCATTAATATTTAATTACATAATTTATTCAGCTCCTAAATCATCTCCCATAATTTATGGTGATTTTCGAAAATCATGTTACTGCTGCTGTCCCAAGCAGATTTATTACCAATTCACTCTTTCACACATAACTTGCATGCATGTTATTCAAACATGCATATCACAAATCAATCATCACATACCTATGATTTCACTTAAGCATAAGATCCATTTAATCATTTTAAAGCACAAACATTACTCAATGTTATCCAGGTTCACATTCGGCCATAATACACACAACATGTTAGCTGATTTTCCCCCTTAGCATCTAAGGCACATGCATGCTCATTTGTTTGGCTCAACTTCACCTATCTTCCATTATTCATCAAAAGAACATGAAACAACAACCATTTCCTTCATTTCCATTCGTGACCGAATGCCCACAACACAGCCAAAAATAAAAAATATGCTTCATGAGTTAAGGTAGAATCAAGAAGAACTCATGAAAATCAAGATAGAAGTAAACTACCATGAACTTACCTTGGATTTTTCTTCCCCTAGTGGCCGAATTTTTCAAGAGCTTTTTCCCCTCTTGCTCTCCTATTTTCGGCTATGAAGAACAAGGATGAACAAAAAACCTTGTCTTTTACTTCCTTTTGTTATTTTATTACTAACATTTTATGACACAAAATAACATATATTATTTGTGCCATACTTATGCCATAATTTCAATAAAAAAATTGCACAAATGCTTATCATGCCCATCATGGCCGGCCACTATGTTTTAAGGTGGGAAATTTGACATGCAAATCCACCTATTTCATACTATAAGTTATTTGGCCACTACAAATTAGCCTATAGCATTTGTAAAAATTTTCACATGAGTCCTATTTCATAATTTCACTCACAAATGGCAAAATCAAAGCATGAAATTTTCACACATGCACTTTCACATGAAATAAACATAGAATATAACATCTAATTATTTTTGTGACTCGGTTTTGTGATCCCAGAACCACTTTCCGACTAGGGCCAAATTAGGGTTGTCACATAAGTACCTTAAGGGGTACCCTCGATGAGAATTAATGGATTAATGAATCGTATACCTCGAGTGTACTACTTGAGCTTTCATCGGAATTTTAATGATTCTACGGACATATAACTCTTGACATGGCATGAGAGCTTTGAGATGAAATGATAATGACTTGATAGAATATTGTATGATGAGCTTATCTATCTTACTTGATTTATATGAATAGTTTGGTGACTAACATGTTTGATAAAATGTATGTGATTAGTCCATTTAGCCAAATGGATGGAAACATAACATTGTATGCCTAAATTTTAATAAACAAGATTAGTAAGTTTAGTTTCTGTTATAGAAACTTACTAAGCATGTAATGTTTACTCCTTTTATTTTTCCTCTGTTTTATAGTGCTCGAAAGCTCGTGAAGTTTGGAAGAACATTGGAGCATCGTCTCACTATCAACTAGCATTTTGGGTATATTTAGTGAAATCATTTTGGTGTAATGGCATGTATAGGGAAACTTGGCCAATAGTGGCTTGAAATGTCAGTTTGTAACCTAGCTATTGGAATGGCTAGTGATGGTTCATTTTGGATATGATTTAGTAATCTATTATGGTATATTTATATATATCCACATGTGTTATGCTAAGTTCATGTGATCAAATGTTGTTAATGTCTAAGTTAAGCTAAGGTGAGTTAGTAACCATGTATGCATGAAATGGTATACCTTGATGAATGATGAATTTGTTCAATTGGAGTGCTTGAAATGGTTTGAATTAGTTGAGTGTTCTATGTACAGGTTTGGGTGATTTTGAGTGAGAAATGAAGTTACGAAATGACTTTATTTTGTCCACACGAGTAGACTCACGGGCGTGTGTCTAGATCGTGTGTGACACACGACCTGGAAACACGGGCTGTGGTTAGGCCGCGTGTCCCCTGCACCTTAATTTTGAAAAACATAATGCTCTGAATTGGGCACACGGGCGTGTATCTCAATCGTGTGTGCCATACGGCCTAGAACATGGGCGTGTGTCTTGGGCGTGTGAAAGCTACACCTAATTCGAATTAAATTAATTAACCACACGGCCTAACACACGAGCATGTGGATGGCCGTGTGTGCAAGTCAGAGAGTTACATGGGGTTGAACACAACCTCTAACACGGGCGTGTGCCATGGTCACACGGGCGTGTCCCTTGGACTACACGGGCGTGTGAGCCCTGCACCTTGGAAAAATTTTGTAATTTCACGAAAAAAATTCTTAGAGGTCCCGATTAAGTCCTAATTTTATTCTAGTGCTCGTATAGGACCTCGAGGGTCCAATTAAGGGACGTTATGAATAATCTCAGTTAATGAATAGTGACTTGCATGAATTAATTGAAAAATGTTCTGAATGTTCTAGTAATGCTCCGAAATCCTGTTCCGGCGACAGGTACGAGTTAGGAGTGTTACAGGAAATTATGTAAAGTGAAATTGGATTTCAATATGCATAAATTAAACTATTACAAGGTATTTGAAATTGATAAATTGAAATGGATTATTATAGATTAGGACTTGAATCAATCATAAGATAATTGAGAAAAATAAGAAATTGCGGTTTAATCCCTAACATTTTGTCGTTTCTTTTTTTTTTGTCTAGGTAAGTTCATATGGAACTTACTATTTTATTTTTTATTTTGTTTGAATTGAATGGTTACATATTTTTAATTTGTATATATATATATATGAAATTTTAATGACTTATGGCATTATAAGGACAAAATTGGAAAATGTGAGTTTAGTGATAAATATGAATAGATACGTAGTATCAAATGGTTGTAAATTTTGTTATAAGAATGGATGATATATATACATGGTGAGGTTGTATTGCTTAAAAGGTATATATATTGTTTTGACTGCAATTGGACTAAATTGATGATATGTGAAATATTCGATAAATGTGAACAGATATGTAGTATGGAATGAATTTGAAAATTGTTATATGATTGGAAGACGAGTACAAGATGATGTTTCATGGTTCAAAATGTATATGAATTTCTATTTTGATCATGGAATTGTATACAACTAAAGGGTTTGAAATGATACGAAAAAAGAAAATAGGTGTTTTATTAGGAATTAATACGATGGCTTCAGACCCAACATTTGTTGTGGATTCTTTGAAGCTAGTGTTAGCAGCTTCGGACCAAGCTAGTGTTAGCAATCTTGATCAAAAGCTAGTGTTAGCAGCTCGAATATGTCAGTCTGTTTGGATAAATGGGTGTTGAAGTCAAGGATTTATTTAGTGACTTAAGATCCAAAATTTGTTGTGGATTATCTGAAGCTAGTGTTAGCAGCATTTAACCAAGCTACTGTTAGCAACCCTGATTGCGAAGCTAGTGATAGTAGCCTGATAATGTCAGTACATGTGATCAAAATAGTTCCAAGTACTTAAACTCGAATTGTTTTAGACCTTGGAGTGAAAATGAAAAATGGAAATAATGATTAAATGGAAATGAAACGGCTGAAAAATGTGATTATTGACCTAGCGTCAAATGTAGTAGTCATGTCTCATCCCAAAAATAGGATCAATAGAAATTGAGTTAGTGAACCAAGAGTGGTCACACCATGTTTTTAAATAAATGTTGTAGGAGTTATAACAAGTAAGTGGTTTGGCTTAGTGGTTAAGTATTGATGAAACTACCAAGTGAAGCAAGTTTAAATCCCGTTAGGTTTATTTTTGTTTAGTTTTCGACATTAAAATCATGGTCAAACCCCTTATTGCCACCCAAAAATTGTTTCCATGCAAGGGAATTCTTTCCTCCCTTATCTTTCTCTTCTTTCCTTGTTTTCTCCCATTTTCACTCCATGTGTCCCCTTTGCTTTCCTTTCCCCCTTTCCACTCCCTTTGTCTCAATTTGTTTCCAAATTGTAAAGTGTTGACTAAGGTAGCCTTCCAACTTTTATAGTCTATGCACTCATTTTTTTTTTCATTTCGCAAAACTCTCCATTTTCTCTATTCTCCTCCCTTTCAACCACCACCTTGTCCCGCCCTTATAACCACCTTGCTCTGCCCCTCTTTTTAATTATTTGTGTTGTGATTTGAGCCACCAGTTTTCAACATAAGAACCTCCTTTGTGCTACCACTCTTGGTTACTTCTCCACCTTTGAACCACCCTTATCACCACCATAAACCACCACTGTTCTCCACTATTTTTCTCCTCTATTTTCTCTCTACATCTCATTATTTTCTCTTTATTTCTTTATATTCTTTCTTAAGTGTTCATCATTATTTTATTTTCCTTTCTTCTTTTCTACATCTAAATTCAATCACCTTCCATCATCGGTCTTCCTCACCATTTTCAATTCATCCTTAGAAGATAGTATAAATGTTATTAAGTATCAAGTTTCCATCTTGTTATGAGGTCTATAGTATTAATGTTTGCCAAATATTCATGTATTAATAAAGTGTTTATATTAGATTGAAGGATCATATTTGGGCATTTGAATCTTCAATGGATTAAGATTAAAGTTTTTTTTGTTCGAAGTTGAAGAAGAGTAAATAGTGATCTCACAATTAAGTTATGAATCGTTTTTGATTCTTTCAATTTTGCTCGTATAATTATCGTATTGAAAAATGATTTCTAACTTTGATTTTTATATTTTAGGTGCTGATCTGAACTAGTTTAGTTAGATCTAAAAGTAAGGGTTGCGATTTAAAGCTGTTACGAGTTGGGCGATTATTAAAGGTATGTGTGCAACATCCCGTTTTTAGTGAAATCAGAACAGTGGTTTTAGGACTACAAATTCGAATTTAGAGAATTTATTTTATTATTATTTTATGGTCTATAGCATGATAGCATTACCGTATAAAAATTCTGTTAAGAAATTTACTGTTTATATGCTTAATTTGATAAAAAGGACTAAATTGCGTAAAGTGCAAATGTTGAGTTCTATTAGCTAAAGGTATTAAATAGCTATAGAACTTTAAAGTGGAGGTCCTTACTTGGTAATTAGCCCATTAATGTTGATAGTTTATGAGCATGGCTTGGAATTTGTGTAATTATTAAAGATTATAAAGGTTAATTTTAGAAATTAGTAATTAAAGGTTAATTAAAAGAAAACCGAATTAATCATCATCTTCCATTATCTATCTTCAACTGAATATGAAAGTAAGAAACCATTTTTTTGAAGCTTCATTCGGTCATTCCTATTTCTTTCAATTAGGTATGTATTTTTAATCTATTTTTGATGATTTCTATATTTCCAGGATCATTGTAGCTTAACCTAGCTAGCCCGGGGACTAATTTGTGAAACTGTTAAACTATTAGGGTTTTACCATTGTTGAATATATATGAGTTTTGAAGTGTGATGATAGATAATGAATGGTTTTTGTTAGATAAACAACTTTTGTAAAGGAATTTTTGATGAAATTATCAATTAGGGGCTAAATTGAAAAATGTGATAAATTCATGGTAAAATTTGTGAATTTGTGAAATATATGGGTTGCTATTAGTATGTATAAAAATTGTCTAGGCTTGGGTAGGGGAAAAGTTGTATGAATTTCATTTTTCGAGCCTAAGGACTAAATTGCAAAGAAATTAAAAATATAGAGGCAAAATGGTAAATTTTCCAAAAAATATGTGTTGGACTAAATTGAATGAAATATATATTAAATTGAGTTATATTTATCCGTATAAATTCAGTCAGACCTCGTACGAAGTTCGATTGAGGTGAAGAGAAAATCACAGATTATTCGCCTCCGTATCTACGTATACCAGTCAAGGTAAGTTTGTGTAATTAAATTGAGTATTTATATGTTTTAATTGAATTATATGTATGTGATTTGTATAATTGCCATGTATAAAAATCAATCGCATATCCGACGACGTACGATGATTACTGAGTCTCGTTTTAACCTTAGGAATTCGTAGGATACAAATGACATGTCATTAGGGATTACTAATTCTTAAATCATATGAGTTTACCAATTTCAGCTCGTGAGAGCTTACCGATTCTCAACTCGTTTGAGCATACATGTACAGGAATTGACTGATAGCACACTATGTGTGAACTATCTTGATTATCTAACGATATTCTAAATGGTTCAACGGGTAATGTTCAGTTATGAGATGATATGAGTTTGATACGAACTATTACAGGTATATACATGAAAATGATATTACATGATATATTGAAACATGAAATGGATGATACATGTATATGAAACTTGCTTAATGGTTATGTTCATCCATGTTTATTGACTATTATATGTGTTTTACATGGCTAACATGTTGGTGAATATGTGCTTAGGCATTTGACCAAATTGAATTGGGATATGCTATGTTTACTTACCTAAATTGTGACTAAATGATAAGTTAAATTCTATGATATACGAACTTACTAAGCTTAAATGCTTACTCGGTGTATTTTCCATGTTTTTAGTGAACCAGAAGCTTATTTGGGTTGGAAGCTTGTTGGAGCTATATCACACTATCCATCGGCTCACTCGGTACTTTCGGTTGGTTTAAGTTTAGTCATAATGACATGTATAGGTTTTTTTAGCTACTGTTGGCCTATATGCTTTGTTGATAATTTGGCCATTTGTTTGGCTAGGGTTTTGGTACTTTGATGATAGTATAAGTCTAGTATATGGTATGTAAATATCTACTCTCTAATGGCTGATGAATAACTTGGTATGGTTGAATTATGGAAGATGAAAATTGTGGTATGAATATGCATATTAAATATATGCTTTGTGATAGGACGTAATTGTTGTAAATTGGTGTTTTGGTGGAAATGATTTATATGGCCATTTGATGCTAATTTTAGAATAGAGTTGTAACGACCCGATTTTGGGTCTAGTTAAAACAGTTATTTCGGGACCACAAATGTAACATCCAAAAATAGGGCCTAGTTTGAATAATGGTTTCAAGACCACAAATTTGAAATAGAAATAATTCTTTTATGGTTGTTTTATGATTCATGATATGATTGCATGCTTGTGTGAAATTTTCATGAAGAAATTCTATGCCTAAGATGCCTAATTCGAAGTGAGGGACTAAATTGAATAAATTGCAAAACTTATGTTCTAGAAGCTTTTACTATGAAATTGCTTCGAAATATTAATTAGAGGTCCTTAAATAGAAATTTGACCAAGTTCTAAAATTTTGGACAAAAATGGGCATGAATAGGAAAAATTTGAAAGACCTTAAGGGCATTTTTGTCATTTGGTTAATAAAAGAATAAAAGGGGAAAAATCAAGAAAATTTTTCTCATCTTCTTCAAGCCATAGCCGAATTTTACAAGGGTTTCATAGCTAGCGTTTCCAACTTTTCAAGCTTGATTGTAAGTACTCCCAAGCCCTGTTTTTGATGTTCTTTCCATTTTTGAGATCGTTGAAGCATGATCTATCCATTTCTAGCCATATTTTGAACTGGGGTTCATGTATGAAATTTTACCCATGTGTGACATGTTTGTATTTTGATGATTAATGAAAGAATATGAAAATTTGATTTGTGATGAACATCTTTTACGAAGTGGTTCTTAGTGAAAACTCCTAAAAAGGGCTTATTTGTAAAAGGCATAAAAATGAGTAGTACAAATGTGAAATAGAGGAAAATATGGGCTGATAGGAGCATGGTATAGGTTCGACTAGGATTGGGTAACCATGAAAATGCATGCATTTCATTTTACGAGCCTAGGGACCAAATTGTAAATAAGTGAAAAGTTAGGGATAAAATGGTAATTTTACCAAAGTATGTGTTATGAGTCGATTTAACCAATGTATGTATTGAACAATTTGAAATTGACATTATAGATTAAGAAAAATGTGATTCGGGTCTTGATCGGTGGAAAAACAAAGTTTACGAGGATTAGGCTCGTTTCTATCATTTTGAACCGAGGTAAGTTCATTTGCAAATTATGCAACATGTACAATACTTTAAATGCTTACATTTTTACTATGAATTATGCTTTGATTATTTCATGAGCATGTGATTGGTGCTATGGATACTGAAATTGGTGTGGAATGTCATATGGAAGTAGGATTGAGTATGTGAGAGTTTAAGGGTGGCAAATGGCTTGGAAAATAGCCTAGAAATTGTCCACACAGTTAGACACACGGGTATCTGTCTAGTCCATGTGTGACACGCGGTCTACCCCATGGGCGTGTGATCCGGCCATGTGTCCCCTGCACCCTATTGATTGCAAAACAAAATGCTTAGTATTAAACACACGGGCAGAGACACAACAGTATGTCTCAGCCGTGTGAAGGACACGACCTCAGGACATGGGCATGTGCCCAGGTTGTGTGAAGTCTGCACTTAATTTTTGAAATTTAATTTGCCACACGGCCTAAGCACACGGGCGTGTGACTTGGTCTTGTAACCTTAATTGGTTGATGACGTCATAGTCAGAGAGTTATACGGGCTAAGGACATGAGTGTGTCCCAAACCACACGGGCGTGTATGACCGCACGGCCTACCCATACGGGTGTGTGACTCCTCAAAACATGAAAATTTTCTAAGTGTTGTAAAAGTTTCGAAAGTTTTTGATTTAGTCCCAAATCATTCCCGATGTATGTTTTGGACCTCATAGGCCTGTATAAGGGACGTTAAGCTTATGTTTGAATGATTTTGATGGGAATGAAAGTTTTTGGTCTGGTTTTGAGTGTTTGATTGTGTTTAAGTCTGGTAATGCCTCGTACCCTGTTCCAGCGTTAAATACGGGTAAGGGGTGTTACAACAAATCTGATGCAGAAAAAATTATTTTTCTTATATTTTTATAGTCTACAGTTTTATGGAATGATTCTGTGAAAATTTCGTTCGAAAATTTTGACGTTTGAGCACTCAATTTAGCAAAAAGGACTAAATTACACAAACTGCAAAACTTGAGTTCTATATGCTAGAGGTGTCTAATTGCTATGAAATTTTAAATTAGAGGTCCTTAGATGGTAATTAGACCATTACTTAAGTTAGTAGACAAAAATGGACATGAAGTAAGAGAAATTTTAGTGTTTTAGGAAAATGGCATTTTGGTCATTTGGTAATTAAATGAATTAAAAAGCAAAAATCAAACAAAAATCTTGTCCATCTTCTCTCCCATGGTCAAATATCCCTAAGAAGACATAGCTAGGGTTTGTTCATCTTTCAAGCTCGATTGTAAGTCCGTTCTTGCCTCGTTTTTAATGCTCTTTACATTTTTAAAGTTGTTGTAACTCGATCTACCTATTTCTAGCACTAATTTGAGGTATGATTAAGGTCCAGGGTTTGACCCATGTTATACATGTGTGCATTTTGATGGATAATGGTGGAAAATGCATGTTTATTATTAGAAAAACAACTTTTGCTAAGTGATTAATGTCAAAAAGGACCTATTTGTAAAAGTTATAAAATAAGTGGTAAAAGTGTGATTAAGTGGAAAATGTGGCTGGTATGAGTATGAAAATGGTTCGGGTAGGCTTGGGTTTTGAAGAAATTGAATAGATTCCATTATACGAGCCAAGGGACTAAATTGTAAAAATGTGAAACATTAGGGGCAAAAATGTAACTTTGCCATAATATGATTTTTGGAATTAATTGAACAATGTGAGTATTAAATAAGCTAATTTTTTTTATTATAAATCATGAAAAATGAGGTTCGGACTAGATCGGGAGAAAAACAAAGTGTTTGACGATTAGGTCCCATTTCTACTATTTTTGTACCAAGGTAAGTTCGTATGTAAATAATGCATTATAATATTATGTTTTAAATGCTTTAATATTGTATGAATTTTGAATGACTCTTTGGTAGTATTCGACAAAATTTCGATAAGCGAGAATTCCCGGTTGAGCATTAGGAATATAATAGGATACGAGTGACACGTCACTAGAAACCCATGTGTTTATGTTATCGAAGTGCCGGTCTCGTACATCCTACCAGTGGCTGGGTAGTCCAGAATATGTTGCGGATACCTGACGACTTGTGTGAGCAGCATTGTGTAGCTATGTCCTGACTGATAACTTGTGTGAGCAGGCCCGTGAATAGCTCGAAAACGAGCCTATATGTATTATGAGATGTGAGGTAGCTATGGCTACATATATGGCACTTATGTGCAAGATTTTCAAGTATCCGTAAATATGTCAAAGTTGCGAAACACTATGGTATGTTACAAGTTGGTACAGGGATGTACGTAAATCTCATACGTAATGAGCTCGATATGTGATGAACCCTTGGTCAAGTTGGGATTGAGTAAGTTATGACTAAAGATTTTAATATCATTTATGCTAGTTTTCATCATGTTAATTGTCTGTTAAATGTATGGTTAGGATGGTTATTATTTGCATAGGAACTTACTAAGCTTTATAGCTTACTCCCCTTCCTTTCCCTTGTCTTATAGTGTCACCAAGCTAGCTAGGGGATCGAAGACCGTCGAAGATCCACTAACACTATCAAAATTTATTTTGGTACCAATGATTTCAACATTTTGCGTTATGGCATGTATAGGGGACTTGGTCATTTTGTTATGTGGTATAATTCATTTGGCCAAATGTGTTGGCTTATATTGGTTGAATGCTCATTTTGTATAATGCCATTTGAAATTGGCTACTATTGGTATAAGCAATATATATGATAATATCTTTCATGGATGTGGGATTTTACTTGAGTTGAGTTGATAAGTATGTGATGTTTGTGTATGATAGATGGTAGCATATGAATGATGTGTTGATGTCTTGGTTGTGGCTGATTTGGTTGTATGTAAATGCTTGAATTGGTGCTATGTTGTGTTGTGTAGGTGTGTGCATCAAAGGGTGGCAAAATAGCTTGGTAAATAGCCTTACTTTTATCCGCACGGGTAGGTACACAGGCGTGTATCTAGGCCGTGTGTGACACACGGTATGCCCTACGGGCATGTGTTTAGGCTGTGTGTCCCCTGCACCCTAACTTTTTCAAAACAGAATGCACATAATTGAGCATACGAGCAGAGACACGAGTACGTGTTTCAACCGTGTGGATGACACGGCCTCAGGGACGAGCATATGTCCTGGGCGTTTGAAGTTTGCACCTATTTTATGAAAAATCACAATTTTTAAATCAACCAAACGGCCTAGCACACGGGCATGTGACCTGGCCGTGTGTCTTCAATTTGTTCTTGGGTGACAAACAGAGAGTTACATAGGTTTGGGACACGAGTGTGTGTGACCACACGGTCTGCCCATAGGGGTGTGTCCTATATCCACACGGGCGTGTGACCCCTGTTTGGTGAAAAATTTCCTAAATGTTGGAAAATTTTCTAAAGTTCTCGGTTTAAGTCCCGAACCACTTCCAAAGCATGTTATGGGCCTCGTAGGCTTGTATTAGGGACTTTATGATTGAATGCAAAAATTTTTAATTTGGGACACAAATTGATGACTCAAAATTGTACGTTGTTTGTGTGATAAGTTTGATAATGCCTCGTACCCTGTTCCGACATCAAATAAGGGCAAGGGGTGTTACATTTAGTGGTATCAGAGTTACGGTTTAGTCAATTCTCAGGCTAATATAGCTTATGTAAAAGTCTAGCTGTGCATGGCATATATGAACTATGATAGTGTGATGGCTTCTAACAATTTTAAACTGTGTTTTTATATAGTAAATGGATCCCGACTGAGCTATAGCTGATGATGTAGAAACTAATGCACCGGCTCTAGCTCAAGGGGTAGCGTCATTTGAAAATAAACCTTCCACGGTCAGCCAGGAAAGGGGCTTGAGAAGCCTTCCTCCACATGATGAATGAGTGGTATTCAGAGTTTGTTCGAACAAATCTGAATGCTCACCATTCTCTACCCCCTCCTTATCCCTAACCAATTTTTGTAGTTCCTCAAGGTGTGGATTTGGTAAGACAGATCTGGTTGATAAGATTCGAAAGCAAGGGGCTGAGGAATTCAGGGCTAATGTAGATGATGACCCCGAGAGAGCCGAGTTCTGGCTTGAGAATACTATTAGGGTATTTGATGAGTTATCATGTGCACCCAAAGAATGTTTGAAATCTGTTATATCATTATTGAGGGACACAGCTTATCACTGGTGGAAGACACTAGTATTTGTCGTGCTAAAAGAGAGGGTTACATGGGAGTTCTTTTAGGAGGAATTCTGAAAGAAATATATTAGTCAGCGGTTCATTGAATAGAAATGTAAAGAATTTCTTGAGCTGAAATAGGGCCAAATGTCAGTGACAAAGTATGAGCGGGAATTTGTCAGGCTCAGTAAGTATGCCCGAGTGTGTGTTTCCTTCGAGGCTATTATGTGTAAAAGGTTCGAAGATGGGCTTAACGAGGACATCAGACTGTTAGTTGGAATCTTGGAACTAAAAGAATTTGTTGTATTGGTTGAACGAGCTTGAAAAGCCAAAGAGCTAAGAAAAGAGAAAAGAAAAGCCGAGACTAGGGCTAGAGATACAAGAAAAGGCCAATGAGTAAGTCAATTCAATCTCAGTCAAAGAAATCTAGAGAAATGAATTCTTGTTCGAATGTATGACCTGGGTATTTGCATAGAGACCGCGGAAAGCAATATTCGAGTTTTAAATCTCAAGCTACTTCAATGGAAAGTGTGGGTAATGTTAGGTCTAACAGACTCGAATGTCAGCATTGTGGAAGAAGACATCCCGGTTGGTGTAGGATGAATGAACGAGCTTGTTCCAAGTGTGGTTCCCAAGAGCATTTTATCCAAGATTTCCCTAAGATGTCTGAGAAAGAAGAATTTTAGAGTGCAAGGCCAAGTAATGCTACCAATAGAGGTAGGCCACTGAGAAATACCGGGAATGAAACTAATAGTAAAGTTGTGATGAAAGATACAACCATGAGATCTGAGGCCAGAGCACCTACTAGAGCTTATTCTATTCGTGCTCATGAGGATGCGTCATCTTCTGATGTGATTACTGTACATTTTCTCATTATGATACTAATGTTATTGCATTGATTGATCCTAGATCGACTCATTCTTATGTTTGTGTGAATTTGGTATCTAGTAAGAATTTGTCTGTTGAGTTTACTGAGTTTGTGATTAAAGTGTCAAATCCCTTATGCAAGTATGTGCTAGTTGATAAAGTTTGCAAGAATTTTCCTTTGATGATTCGAGGTTATTTTTTTCTAGCTGACTTAATGTTGTTGCCATTTGATGAATTCGATGTTATTTTGGTATGGATTGGTTGACACTGTATGATGCCATAGTAAATTGTAGACAAAAAACTATTGAATTGAAATGTGAAAATGGTGAAGTTCTTTGGGTTGAAACTGATGAATCAAGTGAATTGCCTATTTTGATTTCGTCTATATTTGCTCAGAGGTACGTAATGAAAGGTTGTGAAGCTTATCTCACTTATGTGTTAAATACAAAAATGTCTGAATTGAAAATTGAATCAGTGCTGGTAGTCTATGAATATCCGGATGTGTTTCCAGAGGAGTTGCCTGGGTTACCTCTGGTCAGAGAAGTGAAGTTTGCTATTGATTTAGTACCTGGGACTTCACCGATATTGATTGCTCCATATAGGATGGCTCCGACTGAATTGAAAGAATTCAAAGCTCAGTTGCAAGAGTTGATAGATAAAGGTTTTACGAGACTGAGTTTTTCTCCCTGGGGTGCTCCAATGTTATTTGTAAAGAAGAAAGACTGATTTATGAGACTTTGTATCGATTACCGATAGCTCAACCAGGTGACTATAAAGAACAAGTATCCTTTGCCGAGGATTGACGACTTGTTTGATCAGTTAAAAGGAGCAACGATATTTTCAAAAATTGATTTGAGATCTGACTATTATCTGCTGAGAGTTAAATAGTCGGATGTGCCAAAAACTGATTTTAGGACAAGGTATGGGCACTATGAATTTCTTGTTATGCCTTTCAGACTAACTGATGCACCTACCTTTTTTATGGACTTGAAGAGTCAGATTTTTCTTCCGTATTTAGATAAGTTCGTGGTTGTATTGATCGATGATAGTTTGATTTATTCTCGAGATGAGTCCAAGCATGCTGAGCACTTGAGAACTGTATTGCAGACGTTGAGATATAAGAAATTGTTTGCTAAATTTAGTAAAAGTGAGTTTTGGCTCTGAGAAGTCAGATTTTTAGGACATATCGTTTCGAGTGATGGTATTCAGGTTTATCCAAGTAAGATTTCGGCAACTGTTGATTGGAAACCGGTAAGGAATGTATCTAAAGTTAGAAGCTTTTTGGGCTTAGCCGGTTATTACTGAAGTTTTGTCAAAGGATTTTCGATGATTGCTATTCCTATGACCAAGTTGTTGCAAAAAGATGTTAAATTTGAATGGCCCGAAAAATGTCAGCAAAGTTTTGAGAAATTGAAAGCATTACTGACTGAGGCACCGATTAAGTACAACTTGAATCGGGAAAAGAACTTGTAATTTATAGTGACATGTCAATGAATGGTTTGGGTTGTGTGTTGATGCAAGAGGGTAAAGTGGTAGATTATGCCTCGAGACAGTTGAAACCGCATGAGTAGAATTATCCAATGCACAATTTGGATTTGGTTGCCATCATTTTTGCTTTGAAAATTTGGTGTCATCATTTGTATGGTGAGAAATGTCATATCTTTATTGATCATGAGAGTTTAAAGTACTTGATGAATCAGAAAGATCTGAACTTGCGACAACGGAGATGGCTTGAGTTACTGAAAGATTATGATCTAGTGATTGACTATCATCTGGGAAAGGCGAATGTAGTCGTAGATGCTTTGAGCAGAAAGTCCTTGTTTGCTTTGAGAGCTATGAATATGAGATTGAATTTGTCTAGTGGTGGTTCAATTTTGGCCGAGTTGAGAGCTAGACCGGTATTTATTTAGCAAATTTGTGAAGCTCAGAAAAATGATATTGAGTTGTAAGCAAAAAGAGCTCAGTGTGAATCGGGTAGTGATATAGACTTTTGGATCTGTTCAGATGATTGTTTGATGTTTCGGGATAGAGTATGTGTACCGAAAAATGATGAACTTATTCAAAAAATTTTACACGAGGCACATAGTGGATGTTTATCGGTTTATCCAGGTAGTACAAAAATGTATAATGATTTGAAGAAATTGTATTGGTGGTCAGGTATAAAAAGAGATATTTGGGTGTTTGTTTCGAGATGTTTGATTTTCCAGCAAGTTAAAGTCAAACACCAAGTGCCTTTAGGTTTACTTCAGCTGGTGATGGTACACAAGTGGAAATGGGGTAGAACTATGATGGACTTCTTAATGGGTTTGCCTTTGACTTCAAAAAAGAAAGATGCTGTCTGGGTTGTTGTTGATAGATTGACGAAATCAGCTCATTTTATTATGGTACATATTGACTACTCACTTGATAAGTTAGCTGAATTGTACATCTCTGAGATTTTGAGATTGCACGGAATGCCTATTTCTATTATTTCAGATGTAGATATGAGGTTTACTTCTAGATTTTGGAAGAAATTACAAAAGGCTTTGGTTACGAAGTTAAATTTTAGTACCGCGTTTCATCCATAAACCGATGGTCAATCCGAAAAAGTAATTCAGATTCTTGAAGATATGCTCCGATGTTGTGTTCTAGAATTCGAAGGTAGTTGGGAGAAATGTAACATCCTGAATTAGGGTCTAGTTGAAATAGTGGTTTCGAGACCACAATCTAAAATAGAAATAACTATTTTATGATTATTTGATGGTCCATAATATGATTGCATGTTTGTGTGAAATTTCATGAAGAAATTCTATGCCTAAAGTGTCCAATTTGAAGTTAGGGACCAAGTTGAATAAGTTGCAAAATATGTGTTCTAGAATTTTCAAGCATGAAATTGCATTGGATTATAAATTAGAAGGCCTTAAATGGAAATTTGACCAATTTCTATACTTTTGGACAAAAATGGGCATAAAAAGGTTAATGGCATTTTTGTCTTTTGGCTAATAAAAGAATAAAAAAGGGAAATAAGTCAAAATTAGCTCATCTTCTCCATGTACCAACCGAATTTAGCAAGGGTTCCATAGCTAGGGTTTTCAACTTTTCAAGCTCAATAATCAAGAAAAATGTGATTCGGGCTTGACCGGGGGAAAAACAAGGTTTACAAGGATTAAGCTCGTTTTTATCCTTTTGTACCGAGGTAAGTTCATATGTAAATAATGAAATATATATTAAGTTCAATGCTTTGTTATTTTGTAAATTTAAACGTTTTATTGTTGTTATGAGTATGCCATGATCCTTCCATGAGAAAATGATTGATACTATGTACATTGAGGTCGATATTTCAAGCGAGTCCGACAGTGATGTGATAAGTATGAAAACCCCGTTTGAACCTTAGAAATAGTTTAGGATACAAGTGACATGTCACTAGGAACTATGTGATCTGAGCTCATGAGTTGTGGTCTGAGTTCATGATATATGTGACACATGTTATGAGGTTCCGGGTACTAGTCTTGTATGTTCTACCGGTGGCTGGGTAGTCCGACATGTGTTAAGGATACCTGACAGCTTGTGTGAGTAGCCAGTGCAGCTACGTCTTGACCGATAGCTCGAGTGAGTAGACCCGTGAGTAGCTCAAAAGTGAGCAACATGTGATATGTGATATGAAGTAGCGCTGGCTACATATGGGGCAAGTAGGTGTGAGATTCCGATGTATCCAATAGTATTCCAAGTGTTCAATAGGTAAATCCCAAGAGAAGTGCAATGGGTAATCTTATTGATTATGTCAAAGATGAGAAGGTAAGTTATTTTGTGCGATTGGGCACAAGTATGTACATCGAACTCATGAGAATACCATGGGATATGATGAACTTGCGGTAAGAATATATATATGAAGAATAAATCTAAGTGATGTGATATAAAATGCAATATTATGTTTATTATGTTAAATGTATGATTAATGCTTGTTTAAATTGCATTTTATTTTCATGTGAACTTACTAAGCTTTAAAGCTTACCCCATTCCTTTCCCTTTTCTTATAGTTTCGCCAAGCTAGCTAGGGGATCGGAGGACGTCAGAGTTTTCGATCACACTATCAATTGGATATTTGGGTATAGTTAGTCTCATCATTTTAAGTATGGCATGTATAGGGACTTGGTCTTTTTGTTATATGTCATATTGATTAGCCATATGAGTTGGCTTATGATAACATTTGATTAATTTTGTATATGGCCATGTGATGTGGTTGATATTAACTTTTGGGTTGTAACCCTAATAAATTATGCATGCATGCAATGCGTTTATCCTTTGTGGTCTAGTTGCTTATTGGTAATGGATGCAATAGATGGCACGTATGATAAATGAATGAATTGGGACTAATTGGAATGATCCTAACTATAGTAAGATTGAGTGGATTGCAATAAGTTTTATAAGGATAAATAAATATGAAATTAGTGCAAAATGCCATATAAAAGTTGATATATTGACGTGACAATGTCATGGGTTAAATATGATTGTGAGTAATTGAGTGATTAATTATGCTATGTTGTATGTTATCAAAAGTGTATTTATGTTGGTGCAAGTGAGGGTGGAAAAATGGATTGGAAAATAGCCTTGTATTTGTCCACACAGGTAGACACACAAGTGTTTGTCTCGGCCGTGTGTGACACACAGTTTGCCCCATGGGCGTGTGATTCGGCCATGTGTTTCCTGCACCCTAATTAATACAAAACAGAATTTCTAGTAGTAAATACACTGGTAGAGACACGACCGTGTGTCTCAGCCGTGTAAAGGAGAAATGTGCATGTGCCCAGGCCGTGTGAAGTCTGCAACTATTTTATGAAAAATTATGAAATTTAATTGTCTACACGGCCTAAGAACATGGGCGTTTTCCTTGTCTGTGTGACCTCAATTGGTGCATGACGTCATAAACAGAGAGCTCCATGGGATAGGGACACGGGCGTGTCTTAGAGCCACATGGGCGTGTGTGTCTACACGGCCTGCCCAGACGGGCGTGTGACTCTCCAAAACATGAAAATTTTTTAAGTTTCCCAAAAGTTTGAAAATGCTCGATTTAGTCTCGAACCACTCCCATTGTATGTTTTGGGTCTCATAGGTCCATGATAGGGACGATTTGAATGTGAATGAAAAGTTTAAAATTTGAGTGAAAATTTATGACTCGGTTTTGTATGAATGATTGTGTTATGTACGGTAATGCCTTGTACCTTGTTCCGACATCGAATACGGGTATAGGGTGTTACAAGAAATATCTACCATTGGTCGAATTTGCTTATAACAGTAGTTTTCAGTCGAGTACAAAGATGGCACCGTATGAGGCATTGTATGGCCGCAAGTGTCGAACTCCGTTGTATTTGACAGAACTTAGTGAGAAACAGATTTATAGGGTTGATTTGGTTAGAGAAACCGAAGAAAAAGTAAAGGTAATTCGTGATTGCTTGAAAGTGCTTCAGATTAATAAAAGTCATACGCAGATTTGAAAAGGAAAGAGATAGAATTTCAGATTGCTGATAAAGTATTTCTAAAAGTATCTCGCAGAAGAAGATTCTGAGATTTGGCTGTAAAGGCAAGTTAAGCCCACGTTTCATTAGGCCGTATGAGGTTATTGAAAGAATAGGGCCAGTGGCTTACTGGTAGAGTTGGAAATGATTCATAATGTGTCTCATGTGTCGATGTTGTGATGATACCGTTCTGATCCCTCACATGTGATTTCTTTGATAGAGATTGAGATATGACCTGATATGACTTACGGTGAGGAACCGATCAAGATCTTTGTCTGGAAGTTAAACAATTGAGAAAGCCCTAGTGAAAGTTTTGTGGCAACGGCGAAGAGGCTACATGGGGACCCGACGAAACCATAAGAAAACAATTCCCAAGCCTATTTTCTGGTAAGATTTTTGAGGATGAAAATCCTTAAAGGGGGGAGAGTTGTAACAACTCGATTTTGGGTCTAGTTGGAACAGTGGTTTCGGAACCACAAATCCGACGCAAAAAATTTTATTTTTCTTATATTTTTATGGTCTACAGTTTTATGGAATGATTCTATGAAAATTTTGTTCGAAAATTTTGATGTTTGAACACTCAATTTATAAAAAAGGACTAAATTACAAAAAGTGCAAAATTTGAGTTCTATATGCTAGAGGTGTCTAATTGCTATGAAATTTTAAATTAGAGGCCCTTAGATGGTTATTAGCCATTACTTATGTAACACTCCTAACCCGTATCCGTTGCCATAATAATGTTATGAGGTATTACTTGACTGAACAAAACTTCTATAAGGTCAAAGATACTTACCAGACATAAATAATCAACAATGCAAACATGTCTCATTGATTTTCCATAAGAGCTCTTATAAATTTCCAAAATGACTCACTATCAAAACATAACTGAATATCTAATAACAAATTAACTACTGTCAAGTTATAACTAAAACATTTCACCACATTAGTTCAATTATAAGGCTTCTCTAAACAAAATGAGGAAGCCATCTTCGCATGGCTATAATGTATACAAAGTCGAAATATCATTCTACCTATAGTCTATCCTATACATGCCTTAAACCATGATGATATACAATCTTCTCAACTCACATAATGACTCGATAGTGTGATGATATCTCCAGCCCTTCCAACTCGAGCTAAAGTATAAACCTATAAGAAATGGAAAAGAGAACACGGAGTAAGCTTCAATGCTTAGTAAGTTTTAAGCAATGCAAACAATTAATTTACTTATAGATCGATTATTTCAAATTTTCAAGAAATAAGTCCTAGATAATTGCCATTTTGGCCAAGTATCCATGAACATAATGCATATTTAGAAAATTCACCTCACTTGAATCTGAACTCAATTAAAACCAAATATTAAAATCACAAATAAGATCGTAAGAACTCAAAAAGCATCTCATTAACAAGTTTTAACCATGTTTGCAACAAAATCACAAATTCACTACAAGCTGTCTTTCTGAGCAACAGTTACTAAATTATTTATAAATGGAGATAAGAAACTCCAAATCAAGTGCTGTAAATTTTCCCTGAAAATAAACTTATATATATTCCATCTATAAAATTTTCAGAATTTTTGGTTTGACCAATCAATACCAGATTTTTATTGAAGTTTCCCCTGTTTCACTGTTTGACTATTCTGACCACTCTTCACTACGAATCAATTTTCTCATTATGCAGAATTCAAAATATGTTATCGTTTATTTCATTTGAAACTAGACTCATTAAGGTGTCTAAGAATATAAATATTATCTTATAACAATTTTTGTACCATTTATAATGATTTTCTGAAAATAGAACAGGGGACCTCGAAGTCATTTTGACTCTATTCCATGTCACTTCAAATATCTCATTATTGGAAATTCTTTTGCTTACATGGTTTCTTTTGTAAGAAACTAGACTCATTAAGATTTCATGAAATAATTTATTCGGCCTCTAACTCAACTCTCACAATTTATGGTGATTTTCTGAAATCACGTTACTGCTGCTTTCTCAAGCAGATTTATTACCCATTCTTTGCATTCATATTATTTAACATGTATATCACCAAATCAATCTCATATAACCTTTCACCATAACCGAATACACACATACACATATGAGATTTTCACATATACTTCTCATTTCACATTCATGATTCAATTCCGATCAATCTAACATATAAAAGTATATAATACATACCTGACCAACTTAATGTATTGAACATATTCAATGGTAGTTTACTACGAACATTCGAAATCAAAATCTTACTGCAATCATCGGCATTAAGTCTGCTAGGTTTGAAACCCAAATTCAATCACCACCACAAAGCATGCGGGACTTTAAGCCTGGATATAATACCAACATAAAGCCTTCGGGACTTAGCCCGGATATAACACCAGCACGAATGCCTTCGGGACTTAGCCCGGGTATAACACCAGCACGAATGCCTTCGGGACTTAGCTCGGATATAGCACCAGCACAAATGCCTTTGAGACTTAGCCCGGATATAACACCAGCACAAATGCCTTCGGGAATTAGCCCGGATATATGTCTCACACAAGGCCTGCGGGTCTTAGCCTAGTTAAAATCCTCAATTATCGTTCACATATATATATCATAATACATTAGCATTTCATTTACCTTACTAGAACACAAGCACAACATGCTTATCAATAATTTCACTTTCGGCTCAATAGTCACATACAAAGAACTCGATTTCGTTTCACTATCCAACATGATTTCTATAACCATTCGGATACAAGTCATATGTACAAATTACTTATCTCACTACTTAATTCAAGTAGATACATTAGGTCACAATTTATATATTATGCTTATATATCATGATTTTATCAAATCATAAGCTAAGTTCCATTACTCAAAGACTTACCTCGGAAAATTTTGAATAGTTGTGAATAGGTTATTTGACTGCTTTCTCCTTTCCCTTATCGGATCTAGCTCCTCTTTGCTCTTGAGCTTAATTTAAACCAATAAATTTGTTTAATCATTTCGAACATCAAAGGCAATTTAAAGCACTTAACCCTTATACTCAATAATGAAACCAAACCGTATACCTAATTATTTTAACACATCACCTCCAATGCATATATTGACTAACATATACCCAATCCACATGCCAAGTTACCATGAATAAAAATTACATATATATACTACTAGTAATCTAATTATCTACTCTATCATATAGGGTAACTTCAATGCATCATAGTTATACAATTTGCCATACACATACCGCATATTTGACAAACCGAAACTACTCTTACATATTATCCATTATAATCATTTCAATATATATATAACATAGCTGACCATTCCTTAATATAAATGCATATAGTGATACTTTAGTAAAATATAATAACCATTTCCATAAGTATATTTTTACTCATGCAAAGACCGTACCTAAATCAACCATAGGTAGCACCCAAATAACCAACATTTTAACGCACCAACTATTTAAAGTTAACCTTTCATACACTTATATCTAATGTCATAAGAAATGTCGAATGCCTAATTTAACCAAACTTAAAGATTTAACCTTCATCACTTTAATTAACCACAACCTATTTTTCAAGACTTCAAATACAAAGAAATGAACACTTATACTCTTATGCCGAATTAGCTAACACTTATAATCCATAGCCGAATGTCATTAAACCTAAGCCACCATAATAATTTTACCTATCACCTCATACTTTATTATCAAAATGAATTAATTATACTTATAAAGATAATATCAAGCCGAAACCTAAGCATAACATTACTTATATTATTCAAAATTATACCTTAAAAATCATATACATAGCTGAACCTTTTGATAATTAAACCTCTAATTATTTATTTCAATCACCCAAATGGAATTTGCTCCCATTTAACATTTATATACCAAACGATTGTTCAAGACAAACAAAATCTCATCTCCTCCCTTGACAACCACAACCGAAAGCTCAAACCAACATCCAAATTTCAAAGTTTTCAAATGGGCTAAATATGAAACTAGTTAATTAACTTAAACTAAGCTTAAAATTTCAAAAACTAACATAATTTACTAACCTGATTCAAGCTTCAAGTGACCGAATGTTTTTGCCCCATTTCTTTCTTTCAATTTAGCCAAGAAGACAAAGATAAAGCTTTGTTTTCTTCTCCCAAATTTTCACTTATTTCTTTATTCATTAATATTATAAAAATTATAAAACCATTTAGTTGCCTTAAAACTAATAAATAATACATATATTGTCATAAACATCAACATGGCCGGCCACTATAAACAAAAAGGGACATTTGACATGCAAGTCCAAACTCTTTAAAACATGCATTAATAAACCAATTATAAATTTATCTATCACATTTCAAAATTTTCTCACATAAGTCCTATTTAATAATTTCACATACAATTAACAAAATTATAGTATGAAACTTTCACACATGCACGTTCACATATAATAAGTATCGAATATGACGGTTAATTATTTTTACAACTCGATTTTGTGGTCCCGAAACCACTTTCCGACTAGGGTCAAATTAGGGCTATTACAACTTAAGTTAGTAGACAAAAATGGACATGAAGTAAGAGAAATTTTAGTGTTTTAGGAAAAGGGCATTTTGGTTATATGGTAATTAAATGAATTAAAAAGCAAAAATCAAGCCAAAATCTTATCCATCTTCTCTCCCATGGCTGAATATCACTAAGAAGACATAGCTAAGGTTTGTTCATCTTCCAAGCTCGATTGTAAGTCCATTCTTGCCTCGTTTTTAATGCTCTTTACATTTTTGAAGTCCTTGTAACTCGATCTACCTATTTCTAGCACTAATTTAAGGTATGATTAAGGTCTAGGGTTTGACCCATGTTAGAAATGTGTGTATTTTGATGGCTAATGGTAGAAAATGCAAGTTTGTTGTTAGAAAAACAACTTTTGCTAAGTGATTTTCAGTAAAAATGTCAAAAAGGACCTATTTGTAGAAGTTATAAAATAAGTAGTAAAAGTGTGATTAAGTGGAAAATGTGGACACGGCATGTCTCTTGGCACTCACACGGCCCGGTCAAACAGCCGTGTAACCCCTGTAGCTTTGAAAATTTTTAATATTTTCTGAAAAATTCTCTGAGTTTCTGATTTTGTCCTGACTTGTTTTTAATGCTTATTTAGGGCCTTGAGGGTTCATGTAAGTGACAATATGTATGATTTTGATTGGTTTTATTACGAATATTGATATGTTATGAAATGTTTGGAATAACTATTTGTTTGATTCGTAATCTTTGGCAATACTTCGTAACCCTATTCTGGCAACAATTTCGGGTTAGGGGTGTCACATTTATTGTTATTAGAGTTACAATTTAGTCGATTCTCAGACTTAACGTAGCGTGTACGAGTCTAGTGCTATACATGCCATTATATAACCTGTGATAGTGTGATATCTCCTGACCATTTTGAAATATGTTTTTATATAACAATGACATCCAACAAGCTGATTCTGATGAAGTTGAGAGCAATGCTCAAGCCTCCATTCACAGAGTAGCTTCAAGCGGTACAAGACCCGTATCTGAGGGCTGGGGAGGAGAGGCTAAGGAAGGCTTCTTCCAAATGATGAAATAATGGTTCACCGAGTTCGTACGAATGAACCCAGCTGCTCAACAACCTCCACCCCTTCTTGCCCCCCAATCGGTTCTTGTTATTCCTCAAGGTATGAAACCAATCTCAGTTAGTAAGCCGCCTATTGATAAGATACATAAGTACAGGGCTGAAGAATTCTGAGCTACTGCTGAGGATGATCTTGAGAGAGCTGAATTCTGGTTAGAGAATACATCAGGGTTTTTGATGAGCTATCATGTTCACCGGCTGAATGTGTTAAATGTACGGTGTCTTTATTGAAAGATTCGACTTATCAATGGTGGAACACGTTAATTTCTGTTGTGCCGAGAAAGCGAGTTTCTTGGGAATCCTTCCAAACCGAGTTTTGAAAGAAATATAGTAGTCAGAGGTTTCTGGATCAGAAACGTAAAGAATTTATTGAGCTTAAACAGGGCCATATGACTGTATCAGAATATGAGCGGGAATTTGTCAGATTGAGCAAATATGCTTGGGAGGTATTCCGACCGAGACTGTTATGTGTAAAATATTCGAAGAAAGGTTAAACGAGGATATTAACCTTTGGGTTAGAATTCTTGAGCTGAAAAAGTTCAATGTATTGGTTGACCAGGCACATAAGGTCGAAGAACTGAGTAAAGAGAAAAGATGTGCTAATTTTGAAGCTAGAGACTCAAGAAAGAGATCGACTGGGAAGTTCTATCAGTCAGTATCAAAGAAATCAAAAGAACATCACAACCATTCTATTGCTTCTGCGGGATATTATAGTTGAGACAAAGGTACCCGACACTCTAGTCTTAAATCTCAGGCTATAAACACATTAGAAACAAGCCGGGACTAAACCAGAAACATATAGAATTTTTAGAAGAAAGATGACAATTTTCAAACCGCAGGGGTCACATAGCCGTGTCTCAGGCTATGTGGACATTTGAAGTATGGGCACACGGTCGTGTCCCAGCCCGTGCCCTTGCCCGTGTAACTCACTGACTTGGGTCACACGACCAAGCCACACGCCTGTGTGCCAGACCGTGTGCTAGGCCGTATAACAACCTAACTTGAACAATTTAAAAGCCATAAGGGACACACGACCGTGTTGTCTGGCCGAGTGTCACACAAGGCTGAGACACATGCCCGTGTCTTTGCTCGTGTGGACGAAAAACATCCATTTACAAGCCATTTTTCTCACCCATCATGCATATACCTACAATCACTTTTGCACATATAAATAAGTCTTCAATTTACACTAAGATCATGCATAAACAAGATATTCAAATATAATATATATGCATACAACCAATGTGCCCAAAGGGCACCTCAATCTCATCACCTAAACATGTATAATCGTATACTCAAATTGGCCAAAATGTTAAACTAACTTCTAACTAAGTTTATGCCAAAACCTAACATTTGATTTACCTATCCAATTCACACCAAAAAGGTACCAAATATACTATTCTACAACTAGCACCAATAGCCATATATGTCATTAATAACAAAGGTACCAAGTCATCACATTCAAACATATCACAAGACTATCTATAACATACATTTTAAACTACCATTCCATCTTTAATCATTCAAACGCCAATATAGATATAAATACTAGCATAACAACATAATTCATCAAATATTAAACCATTCACAAGTGTTTGCCTACATAACATTATATCAAGTGAAAAGATACATATATACATCCTAGAAAACAAAGTATCTAAACACATATCTTTGTAGTTCATCATTATACCAAAACAACTAGACACACACACACACACACACATATAGCCACATATACATGCCAAAACCCTAAAGATTTCAAAAGCTACCAATAATGATGGATAGTGTGAGCCGATGATTCGATCTGTCCAATGTCAGCAAAAGTGATCTACAAAACGTCACACAAACACATATAAGCTTATGATGCTTAGTAAGAACATAGCAAAAGTAAGAACATAGCGAATCATTTAAATTAACATTTTTTGAATAAAACACTTATTATACGTGATTGAAGTTACCAAATGTAATTAAGGCACATAAGTGTGAATCATGGGTACCGAAGTACAACAGGGGCACATATGTGCATTCAGGGGTACCAAAGTACAATAGGGGAACGTATTTGCGTTTAGGGGTACTAAAGTACAACAGGGGCACGTATGTGCATTCAGGGGTACCAAACTACAACAGGGGCACGTATGTGCATTCATGGGTACTGAAGTACAAGAGGGGCACGTATGTGCGTTTAGGGGTACCGAAGTACAACAAGGGCACGTATGTGCATTCAGGGGTATCGAAGTACAACAGGGTATAATTATATAATAGTGAACTATTTAATTAAAAAATATACATTTACACACATAGAAATTTAATTATACAATTTAATACTATGAACTTACATCGACAACTAACGCTAGGAGTACGATCGGCTAATCCGCAACTTTCGCCTTCCCTCAATTTAAATCTAGTTGAGGATTATCTTGATCTAAATAAATAAATTCAACCAATTTAATAACTATTCCATTCAATTCAATCCAAATTCACATTTTTGCAAAATTACATTTTACCTCCATAATTTGATTTCATTACAATTTAATCCCTAGCTCATAAAATGAAAATTCATGAAATTTTCCATTAACCTACCATAGCCGAATTTCATATAGGTCCCTAACAAGCCCTACATTTCATTTATTTCAAAATTTTACGATGTATATTTTCTATTTTTCAATTAAATTGCTATTTGACAATTTTATCAAAAATCACTTAAGAAAAATTGTTTATCTAACAACAACTAACCATTTTCTTCCATAAAACATCAAAACACGTACACATTCATTAATGACAGTACTCTAATATTTTAACAGTTTCACAAATTAGTTCCTGGGCTAGCTAGATTAAGTTACAACGATCCCAAAAACATAGAAATCAATAAAAATAGGACAAAATCTACTCATATGCAAGCAAAAGATTGATGGCCGAAAGTTTCAAGCTTCCATGGCTTCTCCTCCTTTAATATTCAATTTAAAAAAATGAACATACAAGCTTTTTCTTTTGTTTTCTATATTTTAATATCTTTTAATTATCAAATTACAACATTAGCCTTATTAATTAACCTCTATAATATCATTTTAATGACCATAAAAGACCACTAGCAATTTATATGGTCTGATTGCAACATAAGGACTCATACCTTAAAGTTCTATAGCCATTTAATACCTTTAGCTACTAGAACTCCACTTTTGCACTTTATGCGATTTAGTCCTTTTCATCAAATTAAGCATGCAAACGATAAAATTTCTTAACGAAATTTTTATACGGTAATGCTAGCATGCTGTCGACATTAAAATAAATATTTTTACATCTAATTTGTGGTCCTAAAACTACTATTTTTATTTTACTGAAAAAAGGCTGTTATTTGTGTGGCACACGACCATGTGGCAACCCGTGTCCCAGGTCGTGTGCCCCTAAATGAACCTTAAACATCAAGTTTACCATTTTAAGATTTCTTGGACACTAAGCAATCCATTTACCAGCCATTTGACCCATTCAAAATGCCATTAAACAAACTTAAATCAAGCTAATTCAACCACTTAGTGCCTAACCAATGTACCCTTAATGGTACCACAAGTATACACACTTTTACAAGAATATAAATCATCACTCAAACATGCCAATTCACACAACTTAAACTTCTAACCAATATGCCTATCATAGACACCTCAATTCACAACCATTCAATATAATCTATTAATCAAACATATGCTAAAAGTTTGTACCAGAGACATCTTCCACCACTCACATATATCACAATAAGTTATCTACTTGCATTTAGGCTCACTATTTATATATTTACATACCAAAACAAAAATAATGAAAAAAGAAGTCTATTACATGTCATATAATCCGAAATAAACGTTCAAAAACTACCAAAAAATGGATGGATAATGTGACTTGACTGCTGATTCGATCATCCAACCCTCAAAAATATCTACAACAAATAGAAATTAACACAAGTAAGCTTATTGAAGCTTAGTAAGTTCGAAGGGTAGAAAGAATAAATCTTACCGAAGTAAATATAACAATTTAATCAAATATAATTCAACAAGTTTCCTGTCATCCACAATTTCAAACTAGTGAATTTCATCATTCAATTCAAAGCTCAATAATAATTTCCAAAAAACATACATGTCCACAACGGAGTCAATTCATGATGTCAAGTACATGTCATACCATTCAAAGTCATTGAACAAGTTATAATACAATAGTTTAGGACCTGATGAACTACTTATAGATACGAGTACACAAGTAGTCCGATAGAAACATGCCAAATGCTCATGAGATCTAATCTTACCGATAACATGCCTCGGCACAAGTGCCTAAACCGTTGGTTATAAATCTGTCCCCATAACAAGCCAGAACAGGATAGTATAACACGAGAGTTCGTAACAAATGCAGAACCTCATTATACTTAGGAAATAAAACATATAAAGCATGCCACGCCAATCTCCACTCCAAACTTGCATAACAAGCCATCATTTAGCTGTACACTATCCCGCATTCATCCGACCCAAGTATCAAAATTTAGTAACATTTTCCAAATAGCTTACATCATCAATGGAATAATTTATATCCACTATTTCATAACATATCATTATACAATTCATATAGATATTAAATTACAAACCGAACTTAAATTACAAACCGAACGAACTTACTTTGACTAAATTATAATAGTTGTAAAAGTTAAGGGGCAATTCCATAGTTTTCCCTTTTCCACGTAAGTCAACAAGGTCTTGATCTAAAATGTAAAATTTCCCAATTATTAGCTTACATTTCATATTCCAATTAATTTTTCATTTTATACGTTTTATTTTTCAAAATTACATAGTTGTCCCTAACTTTTACAACTTTTGCAATTTATACCTCTAACTCGAAAATCATCAAATTAACCATTTTTTAAAACTAAGCATACTAGCAGAATGTTCAAGGTTTCAAAACAATCCACAAAACACATTTTATTCACTATTTAACCATGTGATTTTAACATTAACAATTTAATCCTTAATTCAAAAACTAATAAAAATTACTTCACAAAACATCAAACTACCACAATCAAAGCCTCAAACACATAATTATCATTAAAAAAAACAAGATTCATCAACGACAACTTCTAAACAATTTAATAGATTCAAAAAAGAAGGTACAAGCTACCTGGACCCAGTTCCAATGATATCAAAAACATAGAAATTACAAGAGACGAGTATCAATTTCACTTACATGCAATGAAAACAAAAAAATCGAAGCTTCTTCTTCTCCCTAGCTATGGTGTTCGGCAAGATGAAGAAGAAAAACATGAAAATAATGTTTTCTTTTAAGTTATAAATTGATCTTCTTCATTTTATTTACAAAATTACCATTTCACCTTTTAATTTCTATTTAAATTTCATTTAATTTACCTTACAAACCGTATATTATGACATATAGGGTCTAATTACCTTATTAGTCCCTTTGCTTAAATATTTAGTAGTTATCAAACCTTTTTTAACAATAGAACTTAACATTCATAATTTATACGATTTAGTCCTTTTTACTTAATTAGCTATCTAAACGTCAAAATTTCTTACCCAAAAATTAATATGACTCTAATGACTCTATTAATATTCTATAGATAATATTTACAGGCCAACGCAATGAAAATTTGTGGTCCCGAAACTACTATTCTGTCACCATTCAAAAATGGGCTATTACACTATTCTTTCAGAGTTTGCCACAAAGGCTATTCTTTCTTGACATGTTTACGATATGGATTTTCCTAAAATCATGTTATGTGAGGTTTGCCCATCATCTTCCTAGGACATGCAGAAAACCCCAATAAGTAATCACATCCCTTTTGTTCCTTTTCAGAAGGCACCATTATCATGGCTTAATATACATGTAAGGTTATTAGTCTAGACTAAACCTTTAAAATGAGAACATATTACTAGCTTAGGCTAAATCTGTGTCACATGTATCTTCGAGTTCGTAACAAACGCTAGAGCTCCATTTTAAAAGATATTTTATTACAGATACTTCATACATTGAAACAAACTAAGCCCTGCCTTTTTAATCCACAATAAGCAACCAATGTAACACACATCTTATAACATGCATTTGAAACATTGAGGTACAACCATGCTTCACCTTACATTACTCACGCATCATTCAATACATGTTTGAACTAATTCGACTCCGTACCAGATTTATACATTATTCTTAACAATATTCAGTGTATCATAGATATCCTTCAAGAATCACTTACCTTACCTACTATACCCTTCATGATCTCGGCATCACCTTTTGATTTGTACCATAGACATCAAGGTATGAATAATACCACACAATAGTAAATTTAGAGACTCACCTGACACCTATAAGTAACAGCTTAAACGGTGTCAAGTAACAGCTTAAACTCTAGATTCAACATCCAATATGAAATTGCAGTGACCACTGCTTATAAAACATAGGGACACCATTAAAATTCATTCATATAACCTTTACCATCATCTTAAACCCAAATAACCTCATGCTAAACTTTACCCCTTTATCTTACTATTCATACACTCTTACAGACTTATTTTCATTACATAACATGCAGGGTTATAAAACTTACCCAGACACGAAGCACCTCCTTATAACAACCTAGAATTACAACTTCTAGCTTAAAGAAGGAAGAAATGATTGCAATTCCTTAAGAATGAAATAGTAGCACTTTTAGATAAATGGAGAAGATAACTTCTCCCATACTCATCCTAAATACAATATAGATACAGCCTAAGTCCCTATTGGAACTTGACACGTGCTCTTTCAAAGTTGTCCCTATAATAGCCTATAGCCTTTGAGAAAAAAATAAGTGAAGATCCTATATTTTAGCTACTCCATTACTTAATACAATTGGCTTTTAACTAAATTACCTTGTATCCTATCTTGAATACTTACAACACGATTAGCATAGCAACTCAAACAAACTTGGCCTACATCATCCTTGCCGTTAATCTAACTTACAAATTTCTCTTACCTGAATATTCTCCCTTACAACTCTACTTTCTTAGATCAATCCTCACTTAATATTGGCTTCGGTTATGCGTCAAAATCTATACGCCACAGGAAACAATTGGACGATGGAACCACGCCACACAGATTACTTTTAAGCTATGCGCCAAAACTTAAAACCTGCTAAACTAGGGTGTTACAACTCTCATTCCCTTAACAAAATTTGGTCCTTGAAACTTTCCAAATGTTAAATAATTTCCTTACAAAATTGAAATTAGTTGATTGTACCAAACATGTACCAAAAATAAGACGATTCCTCGCACTTACACATTCAATTTTTCTTTCCACTAATATACCCTTAAAAAATAATAATGAGAAGATGTCCTTAATCTATTTCTTTGGATAAGCTCAGAAATTCTGGCGGTTGACCACTTATTTTGAAAATTTTCACATATTACCTTCTTGACAAATGTCAATTTAACATTAGAGGATCCAAACAATTTTCATGGAGTAAAACTTCTTGCACAAGCTTAGTTCTACAAAACAGAGACTTAAGCGCTTCATCACCTCTTTTATTGAATATTTCAAATCCTTAACCTTGTTTCTACGCAGTCCTTCTATCTTCGTCGACATCAATATCAACTTCCTTAAAGGTAATACTTTATCTTCTTCATTTTCCCTTATTTCTTACTATTTCAATAAAAAAATTCTAGAACAAATACTCGTGGTAGGGGTGGAAACCAGAGTCGTCGAAACTTAACCCTCAATAGTTCCATCACTTTCAAACCCCAATAACTTGAGAATACTCTTCCACAAGTTTCCATTCCTACTTATGAATGAAGCACCACCTACGAAGAAGCATACTAGTTTTTAGCAGCCCGAGGCTTTCATTACCGAAATTATGCTTATGACATTGAAATACCACTAAGATTTTGCTTGAGTGACAACCAAGGTTTCATCATTTCCCTTATTCTATCAGAGGCTAGATTCCACTTCACCTTACATCCCTTATTTTTCTCAATTTTTACTGAGTATGGTATTGCACCGTGACAACAGCTAGCATTATCTTAGTGGACTCTGGCATCCTATTTCATCATTTTCTACCAACAAAACTAATCACCCCTCTTAGGAGTTTTCTAGAAGTTCTATCAGTTAAAGGTTATCTACCTATTGATTCTAGTGTTGCTAACAAGTAGTTCAAATGTCTAAATAAGGGGTATATCATTGAGTTAGTGGAATTGGTTACAGTTAGAAATATTTTCCAATATTCTCTACTAAACCAACGTTTCAATGGCCGACGAGATATTGACCATATCAGTTGGCTAGACAACTACCTTATACCTTCTTCTTTGATTAAAGAAAAAAAGAGATGGGAGTTGATATTCTTTTGGAAAGAATATCTTTTTAATAAGCTTTCCATATTTTTCTCTAAATAAAAAAAAGTGAATTATTCTATTTTTATTAGATTAGATTAATAAGAGGAATATAATCCATTATTGTGTTAGGGTTAATAAAAAAAGAAAAAAATCAGAAAGGGTCTAGCAACTGTTTTTCTGAAAATTCTCTTTGAAAAGTTTAAAAAGTTTTGTTTTTCGTTGTTGACTAGGTGGAATACGTAGAGGTTGAGACATTTTTTGTTGCCACTTGGAATCAACATCGTGAAAGAAATCAAGTCATAAAGGTATAGCTTCAAATCTTTTTCAACCGATCAGTTCCTCGTAAATAGATCCATGATTGATAATCAGCAGAATAATTTTTCTACTGCGCCACGAGGCATATTGTTGATCCAACACTTTAGATATTAAAATTCAACATCTTCTTTTCTCCACATTTTCAATTTTCTATTAGTTACCTCTAAACATAAAAATTCACATTTTTAGTATCTCAGTAGAAATAAATTATTAAAATAGAAGCTTAAAAAATTAACTACATAACATAAACATAATTAAAATAACTACAAAAACACTTTAAACCACTCTTATCTTGATTGAAATATAAGGTTAAAAGTAATAAAATAACTCTATCTCCTAGAGATATCACCCCTTCTTATTGTTTTTGAGACTAACAATTTGGTTAACATGTGTTGGGCATCTATACAAAAAAATATGTAATATATATTATTAATTATAAATGTGTGTAATATGTATTAAACAAAACATTATTCGATATGTGTGATTGGAAAATATTTTGTAATTAGATAAAATGTTATGAATTTTGTAAAAAAAAATGTGTAACTAGATAAAATATTATCAATTTTGTACAAAAATGTGTAATTAGATAATATTTTGTAAAATTACACAAAGTATTACGAAAGTTGTAATAATTTGCGCAATCCTATAATGTTTTGTATACTTACATAATTACATAAGAAAAATTGTGATAATTTATATAATGAAATAATATTTTTTGTAATTAAAGTCTAAAAGGCCTATTTCAAAATACCCCTCCCCCCAAAACTCCTCGATTTACTTGGAAGGATTCTTTGGATACTAAGGAGAGGTCATTGTTGTTGCCTTATTGGCTTTTTACATATGAATAATTAAAGTAGGTATTTTATGTTCTCAAGCTTCCTTATGTTTTCTTTCCTAATTTTATTATTTGCATCTTACTAGCATTGGATTTGTTTTAGTCACTATGAGGTAGATTGGTTTTGGAGATGGACTAGGGTGTTATTGCATTATGGCAAGATGATTGTAAACTATAAGGGGTTGGAGCTTGTGCTTCAAGACCCAAGTTGTTTGAATCAGACCAAATTTGTTGGTCCAATCATTTTGGCTGGAAACTGATTGGGATATCAATTCAAAAAAGGACACTGAATTGGTTGGCCTAATACTCGTACAGATCGGTTGAACTGGATAAAAAAATTAATTGAGTAGGACAAATGAATTGGAATTTTAATCTATATATTATTTTTTAAATAATTTTAACGAATTATTTAATCGAACCGGATGAACTATTTGAACTAGCCTAACTGATTGGGCTAATGAACCGGTGACCTAATAGATGTTCGATTTTGAAAACCTGGTTCGAAACCCTATTCAATTCCTAAGTTAGTGATGGAACTTGGTAATGGAGAAAATAAGTAATATTTGGTTGAGAAGAATGAGAATACGAGATGATGAGGGGACTAGTAAATAGATTGTAAGAAGGTTTATAGGTTTTTGTAACACCCTATACCTAGTTTGGTGACTAGACCGAAGCTATAAGGTGCTACAAGCAATTACAGAACATTTGATTTGATTTCATAATCCATATACCAATTCACTATCAATTTATTCATATATATAATCAATACAACATGAAATTCATTCAATTTCAAGTTTATATCGAGCTTACGAAAGATTAAAACCAACCCGATATCAAATAGGGATCAACTTGAAACAAAAATAAAATGATAAAAAAATTAGAAACAGGGGTCACACGCCCATGTCCCTTGACCATGTGAAGGGATTGAGGCCTTGTGGGATGGGAAACACGCTTGTGTCAGTAAAGCTTGTAATAGACTGATGCAGTGTAGAGCTAGAGTCATACGATCGTATTGCTGGGCCGTGTAACAGGCTATGGTCATGTGCATCAAAATTATCCTAAACGTGCATAGCACACGGCCGTGAGCTAGGATATGTCAACCTATAGATACCTTCCAAAAAAATATTTCTAACCTTAATCACTTATACCATAAGCAACATTTCATGCCATGTTTCAACCAATTCAAATACATCAATATAACACCAAAAGAAACACTTGTATCAGTCTACCTAAGTGCCTAACCAATATGATACATTTAGCACATCAATCCAACAATTTAAATTCAAGCATAATACCATATTCAACTAATCCAATATGCCTTCCAAGGCACCTCAAAACAATTAGTATAACATACATCAATTGACCATTTCTAACACCTTAAAATAATTATTCCAAGCAACCATTCAAACATGCACAAAACTTACTAAATCCATTTACACCTAGCATACACCTAATGTTCATTTGCTAGCACGTTTTAAAACATATTACCTTATCACCACATAAGCCTTATAACACCAACCAATTCCACAAGACAACATTTCCATCACTCATATATATATAAGCATATATACAAGGTTCTCAAAATGCTAAGAAAATCCCAGATAAACAATGATTAACCAAAGACCCCTTAGGTACATGCCATGACAAAAGTAAACTATCACCAACACTTGAGTCCAAGATTGCTATTGGATACTAAAGTTGACGATAGAATAAAAAATTACCTAACATGTGCACGTAAAACAAAATCGTATGCTGACTATACTTAGTGGTGTTTCTATAATCCAAATATATAAGTATAACATAAGTCAATACAAGCGCATAAGCGAAAATGAATGATGATATACTATTAATATGTCATCTAGACTATCTCTTATATTACTTACTCATAACTAACACTATTTACCATAAAACATGACAAAACAACTTCACATATCATTTTAGATTTCAATTCATACGATGGCACATTCCATTTCAATTTCTAATTTCATATTTTTAATGAAAATATCTATCATTTTTCCAACATATTTCAAAAATAAACATTTCTTTTTATATATCACTTCATTTTTTTAACCATTTGCATTTGTATGCATTCCAAATGTCATACTCATCTTTATTTCAATTTGTTCCACATTCTATAGTCTCAATTCCCATTTTTGTTTCCCTATTTACATGACTCAGACTCGGGCTGATACGCGGATCTAACAAACACACCAAATTGGCACCCAATGCCTATTAGATAAATTCGAAATAATAAGTTACGCCCTACGCTGGCCGGTAAAAATCAGTAAATAGATGTTCCAATAAATAGTTAGTATAACCAAAAAATGGGGTGATCAACACTCTCCAACATGTACCCATAAAACCCTAAACTCTTTCTATCCTATGGCATGCTATTTATACCCGACCCTGCCCAAAAAGTTAATAGGGTAATAAGTTTCTCGATTCAATTAATAACCAATTCTTCAATTCATATCACAAATTCAAAAATCAATCAACCATTCATATATTCATAACAACATGATTCATCTCCATACCAATTCAATTTCACATCTAAAACAATATACATGAATTTTTACAAGTATGCAATTTAGTCCCTTCTCATAACTATGCATTTAATTAAATCCATTCAACTCAAATTGTCATTTCACAACATCTTTACCATGAACTACCTCATCTTGAGGTCTTACCATGCAACGATTCATAATGCAACAAGAAATTAATTAGTTTGGATTATAGTAACACAAACTGTGAACTCTGAGCTATTTGTCAATAATTTTATCTTTTCCTTTCTTTTTCGAAGGATTCGGGTCGACGTTAGCTATGGATTAAAACAAACAAGAAATTTCTTCAATATACAACCAAATTTCACAATCAAATTCTAATTTAAGCAACTTTTGCAGTTTATTCAATTAAGTTCCTAGAATCAAGACTAACATAACTTTCAAATTTAGCTTCAATATTTCATACTAATTACATTCTAGTCCTGATATGACTCCCTATTCTTCATTTCTACCATCCATTCCAAATTTTATTGACTTTATTCCTTATAGAACAAAACCATCAATTTGCTTTACAATTTAATCCTTTTTCAACTTTAAGCTAACAATCTATCAAATTAGCCCCTAGAACTTCAACTATCCATCAATGGTAGCTTTTAAAATCTTTATCAGTACAAAAAAGTACAGCATGGGTCAAATAGTTCAAGCTATTAGAATTCTAAAAACGTAAAAATTACGAGGAAATGACTAAATTGAGCTTACCAAATTTTTTTATAGAACTTCAAAACCCATATGCCGAAAGCTTCTCCCTAATTTTCTATGGTGGTATGGTTTGTGGAAGAAGAAGAGAAAATACATTTCTTTCTTTCCACCAAATAAGTTTTATAAAACCATTTTTTTACTCATTTCTTTTTTATTATTAAAATTATGCAACAATTATAACAAGATAATACACCTACTATCTACAAATTTATATAAGGATGGAATAATTACCATTTAAATCCTTGAACTCTATACATAATTAAAAATCCTTTAATAATTAAACTTTTACTACTATTACAATTTAGTCCCTACACCTTATTTAATCCCTATTTTGATAAAATTACTTGATAGAAATTCAACACACTTCTAATATGACACTGAAAATATTTAATAGAAATATTTACGAGTCTGATTTTCAAAAATGAGGTCCCAAAATTATATATTTTGACAGCACTGACTTTTGAGTCATTATAAATCTCCCTATTGAGAAATTTTGTCCCCAAAGTTTACCTAAAAAGAGATGGGGATAAGGAGATCTCATTGTCTCCTTAGGTTCCCGGGTTGCTTCCTTGAAACTGTTGCTTCACCACAAGACTTTCACAAGTGAAATGTGTTTATTTCACAATTATTTCATCTAGCGAGTTAGGATTTCGATTGATTCTTCCTTGTATGACAAGTCAGGTTGAATTTCAATTTCCTCTAATGAAATGACATGAGACAGATCTAATCGTTATCTCCTAAGTATTGAAACAAGAAAAACATCATGTCTTTTCTATAATTTCGCCTGTAATGCCAACCGATATGCAACTGGTCCAACCCTATAACATCCCGAAATAGGGCCTAGTTAGAATAGTGGTTTTGGGACTACAAATATGATATCAAAATATTTATTTTATGATTATTATGAGGCCTAGAATATGAGGATATGCATGTGATGAAGTTTCATGAAGGAATTCTTTGTGTAAGTGCCTAATTGGAAAATTATGGACTAAATTGACTAAATTTCAAAACTTGGATTCTAGAAGCAATTTGCATGTAATTTCTTTAGATTATAAAATTGAAGGTCTTGGGGAGAAATTTTCCCAAATTTCTAAATTTTTGGACAAAATTGAGCTTGCATGGATGAAATTTTAAAGAAAGGGCACGAGGGCATTTTGGTCATTTGGCTTTTTAATGAAATAAAATGGGAAAAGTCAAGCCAAAATCAGCCATTCTTCTTCTCCATGTTGCCGAAATTCTCTTGTCACCATAGCTAGGGTTTTCAAATTTCAAGCTCAATAGTAAGTGCTCCCAAGCCCTATTTTTAAAGCTGTTTGTATTTTTGGAATCCCGGTAGCTTGTTCTCTTCATTTCTACCCATATTTCATGCTAAGGTTCATCTTTAAAATTTTACCCATGCATGATTTATTTGTATTTTTATGGATTATGGAGGAATATGAAGGATGAATATGTGTTAAACATCTTTTCCTAGGTGATTTTCATGAAAAACCCTTGTAGGGACCATTTTGCAAAAGTTATAAATTGTGTGGTAGAAATGAGAAAATGATGGGAAATTTGGGTTTCCATAAGAGAGAAAAGTGTTCGGCTAGGCTTGGGTAAGATAGAAAATGCATCTGTTTCATTATACGAGCTTTGAGACTAAATCGTAAAAATGTTGAAGGTTAGGGGAAAAACGATCATTTGGACCGGGTGTGAGAATTAGACTTGTAATGTATAATGTGGAGTGTTAATGATCTACTTTTATTGTTATAGACCCCGAGGAACAAATTCTGGAGGTCGATCGAGGTAAACACAAGGTTTTGGAATAACTGAAACACAGCTCTGAAACAAATACCAGGTAAGTTCGAATAACTTAAAGTAAACCCTTAATATGCATATTTCTATGATTTATTAATGCATAATGATTGCATTTATTATTGGCATGAAATATCATAGAAATGCATAATTGATGGTAAATTATGATAAATGTCTCAGTTGAGGTTAAAAAGGGAATTCGATGGATAAACCATGATTTACATGTGACTTGAGATCCTGCGTGTGTTGCAGAAAGGATTTAGCCCGGACAGGTAACCCGAAGATCTAAAACATAGAAAGGATCTAGCCTGAATGGGTGTTCCTTTGAATGATCAAGCCTCTAGAAGAATATGTGTGCATTATGGATTTAGCCCGGACGGGTAATCCGATTAGGGTCAGAATTTAGCCTGGACTGGTAGTTCAGATCCAAGCTCATTAAGAGTGTTTGTCGTAATAAGGGATTTAGCCTGGACTAGTAATCCCGACATCACCTTATAAGTTCATAAATGGTGATTTAGCTTGGACTGGTAATCCCGCCATAAGATGTGAGGTTCGCGGGAGTGCATATATGAAATGATCATTCGTATGAATTGACGGTTAATGGGTATTCCATCGAGATTTCCTAGAAACTCAACGAGACTAACACGAGATGGTTGTGTAAATGAGATGTTAAATGATGAGCTCATCTAGTTAAATTATATGATGCTTGATTATGTTACTAACTCATTGGTTGAGTGTATGTAATAGGGAACCATTTTATAATTGTTGGTTTCTGTATATATTATGGATGCATGTTAAATATTTGGTAATTTTACTTTCCTGTTATTCGAGCTTACTAAGCATGTAAATGCTTACCCTCTCTTTTTCCTTGTCTCACAGAGCTCGGGGACTCATAAGGAATGGAAGACGATTGGAGAGTCAACACACTATCAACTAGACAAGCTTTGGTATAAAGACATTTCTATTTTGTTCAATGGCATGTATAGGATTTTTGAGTATTTTGTTATATGTGTCATTTGCTTTGCCAAATGAAGGCATGTAAAATATATTTATTTCTTTGTATATGGCCATGAAAATTGGCTTAATTGGAGTAGGCTATGACTCAGGAATCTATGCAAGATTTTATTTACATGTGATGGGTTGTTACCAATTGGAAATGAGTTGCATGAATGAACCAATTTTGGACGAATTAAAGTGACATGGAAACCCATAAACACTAAATGGGAAATAACTTTTCATGTATGAAACCAGTGATATGAGGTTTCCATACAATAAGATTCATCAAAGATTTACAAATGCGTAGTCATGTTTTAATTCAAAAATTGATGACCATTAAGTATAGATGGTAGCAAGAGTGACGAAAGGCTTGTAAAATAGCCTATTAGGGTCCGCATGGTTAGACACACGGGTGTGTGTCTAGGCTGTGCGTGACACACAGTTCCTTCCCATGGGTGTGGGCTATGGCCGTGTGTCCCCTGCACTTAAAATTTTAAATCAATAGTGCACACGAGTAGGCCACACGGGCGTGTGTCCCTGCTGTGTTTAAAAGACAGTGTTGCCCACGGACAGGCAGCACGGGTGTGTACTATGGCCGTGTTGATAAATCAGTGTTGCCCACGGCTGAAGGGCATGGGCGTGTCCCAAAACACACGGGCATGTGAGTCCACACGGCCCACTCACATGGGCGTGTGATACTTCAAATTAGGAAAGTAATCTTAAGATATCCAAGGTCTATCGAACACTCCTGGTTCTGTCTCGAACTACCTTAGGGTGTGTTTAGGGCCTAATAGACCTATATAAGAGACGAGTTGTTTGTAGGTGAAAAGTTTTTAAATACAAAGTAAAGTCCCGGTGATGCCTCAAACCTTATCCTGGTGTCAAGTATGGGTGAAGGGTGTCACATTTAGTGGTATCAGAGCTACGATTTAGTCGGTTCTAGGACTACCATAGAGGATGATAAAGTTCGCTATACATGCTATCATTTGGATGTTGATAGTGTGACATCTCCTAATTTTGCAAATTGTTTTGAATATAGCAAATGTCTTCCAATCAAGCACAAGATGAGCCCGAGGGAGCCGAGAGCATGCTCCAGCTTCCGTACAATGAGCCGTATCTAGTAGTAGAAGAAGGCTGATGTCAGAAGGCTGAGAAGAGGCCTGAGCTACCTTCTTTGAAATAATGGGTGAATGGTTTGGGGATTATCTAAGAAATCGCCCCAATATACCAAGACCTCCCCCACCCCCTAACCAACCTGATGAGGAGGTGCCACGAGGTATGGCACTGGTGAAAATTGGTAAAGCCCCTGTTGATAAGCTTAGAAAGTATGAGGCTGAGGAATTTAGAGCTAAAGTTGATGATGATACTGAAAGAGCCGAGTTTTGGCTCGAGAACACTACACGGGTGTTAGATGATTTGTCGTGCACACTTGAGGAATGTTTGGAGTGTACTGTGGCCCTTTTGAAGGACGCTGCATACCATTGGTGGAAAATCGTATCCTCGGTAGTGCCGAAGGAAAATATTACTTGGGATTTCTTCCAAGAAGAGTTTAGGAAGAAATACTTTAGCAAACAGTTTTTGGACTTGAAGCAAAATGAGTTCTTGGAACTCAAACAGGGGAATAAGACTGTAGCGAAATACGAGAGAGAGTTCGTACGACTAAGTCAATACGCAACTGAATGGGTCCAAACAGAATCAGAAATGTGTAAACGCTTTGAGGAAGGTCTAAATGAAGACATCAAGTTGTTGATTAGGATCTTGGAAATACAGGAATTTTCCGCATTGGCCGATCGAGCCAAGAAGGCTGAGGAACTTAATAATGAAAGAAAACAAGCTAAAAGAGAGGCTCGAGTTGCGAGCAAGAGGTCTAGCGGTAAAACACTCTCGTTCTCTACGAAGAAAACTAGGAGCCAACATGAACACTCCACTTCGTCAGTGGGATATTTAGGTCGAGCGAGAAGCTCTAAACGACGAGGTCAAAAGTCTTCCTCCCCGATGGTGATTAGTGTGGGGAGTGTAGAAGGCAAAAATCTGAAGTGTGAGAGCTGCAGTAAATTTCATTTAGGAGAGTGCTGAATGAATAGTGGCGCATGTTTTAGGTGTGGTTCCTTTGATCATTTTCTCAGAGTCTACCCAAAGGAAGCGAAAAGAGAAATGGATGTAACCCCAAAATTGAGTACTCCTATTCCACAAGATAGACATCCGAAATACCATGAGAGTGCTAGTGGCAGTCGATTTGTGACTAAAGATGCTGCAAAATTTAAGGTTCGAGCCCTGGAAAGAACGTATGCGATATGTGCTCGAGAGGAAGCCTCTACACTTGATGTTATTACAGGTACTTTCTCTCTTTTTAATACAAGTGTTGTTGCTTTAATTGACCCGGGGTCGACGCATTCCTATATTTGCATGAGATTGGTGTCTAGTATGAGCATACTTGTTGAACCTACGGAATTTATCATTAGAGTGTCGAACCCACTAGGCAGATCAGTCCTAGTTGATAAAATCTGTAAGAATTGTCCTTTGACGATTTGAGGTCATTGTTTCCTGGCTAACCTTATGTTGTTACCATTTGATGAATTTGATGTAATACTTGGTATGGATTGGTTAGCCCTGCATGATGTAATTGTAAATTGTGGTAGTAAGTATATTAAATTGAAATGCATGGATGGTGAAATTCTGCGGGTCAAATCAAGAGAATTGGGTTCGCTGGCGATTGTATTCATGACAATGGTTGCTCAGAGATATATGAGGAAAGGTTACAAAGCTTACCTCGCATTTGTGTTGAGCACTAAGGAAACTGAATTGAATATTGAGTCTGTGCCGATAGTATGTGAGTATCCAGACGTGTTTCTAGAGGAATTACCCAGATTACCTCCTGAAAGGAAGATGGAATTCGATATTGAATTGGTGCCAAGGACAACTCCTATTTCTATTGCTCCATACAGAATGGCACCAACTGATCTAAAAGCGTTGAAAGCATAATTGCAAGAGCTGACGGATAAAGGATTTGCAAGGCCAAGTTTTTCATCTTGGGGTGCCCTCGTATTGTCTGTAAAGAAGAAAGATGGTTCAATGAGATTATGTACTGATTATCAGCGACTGAATAAGGTAACCATCAAGAGTAAGTATCCTTTACCAAGGATAGATGACTTGTTTGACCAGTTGAGAGGAGCCACCATGTTCTTTAAGATAGATTTGAGGTCTGGCTATTATCAACTATGAGTTAAAGACTCAGATGTACCTAAGATAGCTTTCAGAATGAGGTACGATTATTATGAATTTCTTGTTATGCCGTTTAGGCTGACGAATGCACCAGCCATTTTTATGGAGTTAATGAATAGGATCTTTCGACCATATATGGATAAATCTATTTGTGACACCCCTAATTTGACCCTAGTCGAAAAGCGGTTTCGGGACCGCTAAACCGAGTCACCAAATTATTTGAATATGATATTTATTGTCTAAAATAAATGTGTGAAAATTTTAAGCTTCGATTTAGTAAATTTCATGTGAATTTAGTCAATAGGACTTATGTGTGACATTTTTGAAATGTGATAGATCAAAACATAAGGACCTATTAGTGCATGTTGAAAATGGGGGGACTTGCATGTCAATTTTCCCCCCCATCTAGTAGTCGCCGGCCATGACATTAGGATGGACAAAGGGTGATGGGCAAAACATGTCATAGACATGTTGTGTTGGTGCATCATGGGAGGAAACAATAAAATAAAATAAGGAGTATGGGTAATAAAATAATAATGGAAAGGTAAATGATGATGAAAAAAATTGTCTCATCCATGTTTCCCCCCCCCTTGCCGTGAATTGAAGAAAGAAAACAAAAAAAAAGTGTTCATTCTTGAACATCTTTGGCGAATAGAGGAAAGAAAGGAAGGGGAAGAGCTTGAGAAAATCGACTTTGGTGGTTTGCTAGACTAAGGTATGTTTGATGTTGTCCTTGAGATTCATGCATGTTTTTAGTTGTTAGTTTGAGTTCTACCTAGCCCATGGTTTAAATCTTTGCTATGAGATAGAGATGATATTCGGCCATGGGTGTTGTCTTCATGGTTGATGTTTGATGTTGTGGTGATGAGGCATGAAGATGAGTTAAGTTTCGGCTAAGGTGGATTTGTGTTGATGTCATTTGCATGCTAAGTGTAAAGCTTTGTAATGATACATGTGATGGTGATTGATGACTCTTGGATTTTCTTTTTGGCATTTTGAGTTAGACATTAAGTTCTTTGTGTAACCCATGACCAAAATTGAATGGTATGGTGTCTTGATGCATTCGGCCATGGTAGAAAGTAGATGTAAAATGGTAGTAAGGTGAAGTGCAAAATATTAGTATTTGATTACTAGTGTATAATGCGTATTAGCCGAGTTTTGAACTTGAAACAAAATGATATATAAGCAATACAAGTAACTATACTTGTAGGAAGTATTAAGCATATAATCGGCCTCAACATAGATATGCATATTCGGCCATAGGAAGAAGATTGGTGTTGCATGTATTCGGCTAGAGGCAAGCATATTGATGCTTTTATCTTGGCTTAGACAATCGGCTAAAAGAGAGTGTGGGCTAATATGTTGAATTGATTTATGATTTCATATGTATGTGACTTTAATGTCTAATGTATATATATATGGGCTAAGTACCTTGAGTTCCTCTTTTGATGCTCAAATGATTAAATCAATTTATTTGTTAAATTAAGCTCAAGAGCTTAGAGGACCAAAGTTGGATAAGGGAAGGGAAAAAGTGATCGAATAGCCGCCGAAATTGTTCGACCACATCCGAGGTAAGTTTTAAGTGTTTAAACGTTGAGTAAATTCAATTATAATACGACATGATGAGTTGATTTAATAAGATATGATGTGGCCATGATATGTTCTAAGCTCAAATGGTAAGTTCTTAAGTGTTTGAGCTTGGGAATTTAAGGGTAATTTGAAATAGTCTGCTTCGGACAGCAGCAGTAACGTGATTTTAGAAAATCACCATAAATTTATGGACTTGAATTAGAGGCTGAATGAGACATGAAATTAAAGCTTAATGAGTCTAGTTTCTTATAAAAGAAACCGTGTAAGCAAAGGAATTTCCAATAATGAGATACTTAAAGTTGTGTGAGACGGTGTCAGAATGACTCCGAAATCCCCTGTTCTGTTTTTAGAAAATCATTATAAATTGTACAAAAATGGTTATAAGATAAATTTTATATGCTTAGACTCCTTAATGAGTCTAGTTTCAAATGAAATCAAATACAACACATTTTGAATTCTGTAAAATGAGAAATTTGATTCGTAGTGAAGAGTGGTCAGATTAGTCAAACAGTGAAACAGGGGAAACTTTAAGAAAAATCTGGTATTGATTGGCTGAACCTAAAATTCTGGAAATTTTATGGATGGAAGATATACGAGTCTATATTCAGGAAAAATTAACGGAAAGTGATTTGGAGTTTTTTAGCTCCAGTTATAAATAATTTAGTGACTATTGCTCAGGAAAAACAACTTGTGCTGAATTTGAGATTATGTTGTGAACCTTGATAAACTTGTTTTAGTTGCTCATAAGCTATTGATTAAACCCATACTTGAATTCTAAATCATGATATTGTAAGTTTATGAGTATTCGAATATGAAATGATAGTATGGCGTAATGGCCGATGTGATGAATGTGAAAGTGTATATATATGTGATAAGGCCTAATGGCCGATGTGATGAATGTCAAAGTGTATATATGTGATAAGGCCTAATGGCCGATGTGATGAATGTGAAAGTGTATATATGTGATAAGGCCTAATGGCCGATGTGATGAATGTGAAAGTGTATATATGTGATAAGGCCTAATGGCCGATGTGATGAATGTGAAAGTGTATATATATGTGATAGGGCCTAATGGCCGATGTGATGAATGTGAAAGTGTATATATATGTGATAAGGCCTAATGGCCGATGTGATGAATGTGAAAGTGTATATATGTGATAAGGCCTAATGGCCGATGTGATGAATGTGAAAGTGTATATATGTGACAGGGCCGAGTGGCCAACGTGATGGATGTGAAAGTGTATAAATGTGATAAGTCCCGAAGGGCATTTGTGTCAGTACTATATCCGGGTTAAAACCCCGTAGGCTTTATGCGAGAATATTATCACTGATTAATGTCCGTAAGCTTCGTGCTCGTACTATATCCAAGCTCTAAAGACCCGATGACTACGTGTGGGGATTTTGTCCGGGTAAGACCCGATAACTTCGTGTGGAGATTATGTCCGGGTAAGACTTCGTAATAAGAATTGCTTATGAATATATTCAATGCGAAAGGTTAAACAGGTATGTACTCCAAGTTTATATGTGAGCTTGATTTGCACTAAATCATAAGGTAGTTATGTGATGCATACGAGAGCAATCTATGAGACTATTCCTATGATTATGTGACATCGGATCAGTGTGAGAGGTTATGTGAAATCATACGATATATCTATTGCACATGAGCTCACTTTTATGTGAAAGTTTATCTGCCTATTGTATATGATGAGATGTGCATATTCGGTAAAGGGATGGTATGCCCGAAGGAAGAGTGAAATAAAAATACGAACAACTATGTTATAATTTGATTGTTATCTGTTGACACTGCTTAAAACTTACTAAGCATTGTAATGCTTACTCCGTTTACTCTGTTTCCTTTATTTTATAGATCTCATTGCGAAGCTACAGGCTCGGGGATCATCAGCAACTAGTCACACTATCACTATCCACTGTTTGGTACTGCTATGTTTTGGATTATCTTATGGCATGTATAAAATAGACTAGTGGCGGAAGAATATTTTGGTTAATGTATATAAGCCATGCGAAAATGGCATCTTTTGAATGTTTACTTAGAGAAGTTTAAATTTTATCCCTGGCCGTGCTTAGTACTTATCTAAATGAATGACCTTTATTTCAAGAAAAAGTTCAAAATTTTACGGTTCTGACATGAGTTACAAGCCCGGTAATGCCCCTTACCTATTCCGGCGACGGTCACGGGATAGGGGTGTTACACTGTCATTGTGTTCATTGACAACATTTTGATCTACTCTAAGGATGAAACAGAGCATGCGAAGTACTTGAGAATCGTGCTACAGACCTTGAGGAAAAAAAACTGTATGCCAAGTTTAGCAAGAGTGAGTTTTGGCTCCAATAAGTCAGATTTTTGGGTCATATTGTTTTGGGTGAAGGCATCCGAGCTGATCCAAGTAAGATTTCTGCAATTATCGAATGAAAACTGCCTAAGAATGAAACTGAGGTTAGAAGATTTTTGGGCTTAGCCGGTTACTATCGAAGGTTTCTGAAAGAATTCTCCATGATAGCAACTCCGATGACGAGATTGCTACAGAAAGACGTTAAGTTTGAATAGACGAAAAAGTGTCAGCAAAGTTTTGAGAAGTTAAAGACATTGCTGGCCGAAGCTCCTGTTTTAGTACTACCGGAATCGGGAAAAGAGTTTGTGGTCTTCAGTGATGCATTTTTGAACGGACTGGGTTGTGTACTTATGCAAGATGGTAAAGTGATAGCCTACGCTTTACGAGAGTTGAAACCGTAGGAGAAGAACTATCCGACACACGACTTAGAGCTCGCCGCTATTGTTTTTGCCTTAAAGATTTGGAGACATTATTTGTATGGTGAAACTTGCCACATTTTCACTGATCACAAGAGTTTGAAATACTTGATGACTCAGAAAGAATTAAATTTGAGACAAAGGAGATGGTTAAAATTAATTAAGGATTATGATCTGACTATCGACTATAACCCGAGAAAGGCGAATGTGGTCGCCGATCCGTTGAGTAGAAAATCCCTATTTGTTTTGAGAGCCATGATACTCGTTTGACATTGCTTGATGATGGTTCAGGCTTGGCCGAGCTGGAGGCTAGGCCAACATTTCTACAGGAAATTCATGATGCTCAGCTTAATGATGATGACCTGCAAGCAAAAAGGGCTCAATGTGAGTCAGGTGTTAAATCAGACTTCCGAATTGGTCCTGATGGATGTTTGATATTCAGAAATAGGGTTTGTGTACCCAAAGATAATGAACTTATTCAGAAAACTTTGCAAGAAGCTCACAACACTCGTTTTTCTATTCACCCGGGAAGCACCAAGATGTACAACGATTTCAAGAAAATGTATTGGTGGAATGGCACGAAAAGAGATATTTCTGAGTTTGTATCAAGATGCCTGATATGTCAGCAAGCTAAAGCTAAATATCAAGTGCCTTCAAGTTTGTTACAACGTGTGATGGTCCCTGAATCGAAGTGGGACAGAGTTACTATGGATTTCGTGACAGGATTGCCATTAACTCTGAAGAAGAAAGATACCGTATGGGTTGTAGTGATAAGTTGACAAAGTCGGCTCATTTTATTCAGGTAAATACATATTATTCTCTCGATAGGTTGGCCGACTTCTACATTTCTGAAATAGTAAGATTACATGGAGTACCGCTGTCGATTATTTTAGATAGAGACCCGAGGTTCACTTTGAGATTATGGAAGAAGTTACAAGAAGCATTGGGTACGAAGTTAAGCTTTAGCACAACTTTTCACCCTCAGAATAATGGTCAGTCTGAGCGGATGATTCAGGTTCTCGAGGATATGTTGCGATGTTGCATCCTCAATTTCAGGGTAGCTGGGAAAAATACCGGCCTTTTGTAGAATTTGCCTACAAAAATAGTTATCAAACAAGTTTGAAGATGGCGCCTTATGAGGCCTTGTATGGAAGAAAGTATCGAACTGCATTGTATTGGACAGAACTCAATGAGAGCCAGATTCACGAAGTCGATCTAATCAAGGAAACTGAAGAGAAAGTTAAAGTGATACGGGATTGTCTAAAAGCGACATCGGATAGGCAAAAGTCATATGCTGATCTGAAAAGAAAAGAAATTGAGTTCCAAATTAGAGATAGAGTATTCTTGAAGGTATCTCCATGGAAAAAAGTATTAAGATTTGGTCGGAAAGGTAAACTGAGTCCACGATTTATCGGACCGTACGAGATCACAGAAAGAATTGGTCCGTTAGCTTATCGTTTGGCGTTGCCACCTGAACTGGAAAAGATTCACGATGTGTTCCATGTATCTATGTTAAGGTGACACCGATCAGACCCCTCTCATGTGATTTCATTGACTGAGATTGAAATTTGACCGGACATGACTTATGGAGAGGAACCGAATAAGATTTTGGCTCGTGAAGTTAAACAGTTGAGGAATAAAAATGTGGCTTTAGTAAAAGGTTTATGGCATCGACATGGTGTGGAAGAGGCCACTTGGGAGCCAGCAGAAACCATGATAAGCCAATATTCGAACCTGCTTACTGGTAAGACTTTCAAGGATGAAAGTCCTTAAGAGGGGAATAAATGTAACATCCCGAAATAGGGCCTAGTCAGAATAGTGGTTTTGGGACCTCAAATCCGACATCAAAATATTTATTTTATGATTATTATGAGGCCTAGAATATGAGAATATGCATGGGATGAAGTTTCATGAAGGAATTCTTTGTGTAAGTGCCCAATTGGAAAATTAAGGACTAAATTGAATAAATTTCAAAACTTGGATTCTAGAAGCAATTTGCATGAAATTGCTTTAGATTTTAAAATAGAAGGTCTTGGGGAGAAATTTTCCCAATTTCTAAATTTTTGGACAAAAATGGGCTTGCATGGATGAAATTTTAAAGAAAGGGAATAAAGGCATTTTGGTCATTTGGCTTTTTAATGAAATAAAATGGGAAAAATCAAGCCAAAATCAGCCATTCTTCTTCTCCATGCTGCCGAAATTTTCTTGTCACCATAGCTAGGGTTTTCAAACATTTCAAGCTCAATAGTAAGTGCTCCCAAGCCCTGTTTTTAATGCTCTTTGTATTTTTGGAATCCCGATAGCTTGTTCTCTTCATTTCTACCCATATTTCATGCTAGGGTTCATGTTTAAAAATTTATCCATGCATGAGTTATTTTTATTTTGATGGATTATGGAGGAATATGAAGGATGAATATGTGTTAAACATCTTTTCCTAGGTGATTGTAACACCCCGTACCCGAGACCGTTGCCGGAGTCGAACGCGAGGTGCTAACAGACTTAATTACTTTGTTTTCACAGTCCATTTAAAAAAATAATTCCAGACAGGCTGGCTAACCGCGTCACTGTCGCCTTAAAAATCATATCTCGAGTTCCAAAACTCGAAAACTGATTCCGTAAATTTTACATGAAATTAGACTCATATATCCATCTGTGGATTTATTTCTAGAATTTTTGGGTGGGCCAATTGGTACAGTTCATTAGTTAAAGGCTCCCCTGATTCTGTGTTCGACTACTCTGACCTTCACATATTACAACTTGGATATCTCCCTGTACAGAGCTTCAATACTCATGCCGTTTGTTTCTAATGAAACTAGACTCAAAGGGAAATCTATAAATATAAGGTATGACTTCTAATTGTCTCTGGATAATTTATGGTAAATTTTCAAAGTCGAAATAGGGGATCCAGAAATCGTTCTGGCCCTATTTCACGAGAACTTTAATATCTCTTAATATACTGTTCATATGATCGTTTCGTTACTTTCATATGAAAATAGATTCATCAAGGTTAGATTAAATAATTTATTCACTATTGAATTCCATTCCTACAAATTTTAGTGATTTTTCAAATCCACACCACTGCTGCTGTCAGCATCTGTTTTCAAGGTAAACTTTACCTATTTCGTGGTTACCATGGACCAACTAGAGTTTTGTCATACATAGGTCCACATATGATCATATTTAGCCATTCCAATGGCTGATCATTTGCCCAACACTTCCATTCCAGTCCATAGTCACATCATGAAACCATATATATATACATAAACACAAATGGCCTAATGCCATACTCCACTTCTACAAGCCATTTTCGCATGGCTGTACACATATACATCACAAAAAGTACTTGAAAAACAACAAAGGGTAGTCCTATACATGCCATATCCAAAGTTCAACTAAAAGAGTACCAAAAGGGCTTTGATAGTGTGGATGACTTCGACTTCGATGATCCCGAATCCGATAGCTAACGAACAAAATCTATAAAACAGAGAGCCAAAGCAACGGGGTAAGCATTTTAAAGCTTAGTAAGTTTCAAGTAATGAAATCGGCTTTGACTAAAGTATTACATTCACATATCTAAATGAATCACTTTATTAATACACATTCTCATAATCATACTTACTTCACACTTCATCAACATATACACACACAAGGTATCAACCTATCTAAAAGCCAAAAGTTCGTTAGTCGATTGAACGAATACTATTTAAAATGAATCGACTTTTCCGATGCACGCGCAAACATACCTTATCGTTTGGGTTTTTCGAGCGTATTAATTGAATTTATTACAGCACAAAATGCTCACCTTCAAACCCAAGTTTCTTTGGAGTTTAGCCGGATATAACCACAAGCACAATTGCCTTCGGGTCTTAACCCGGGTATAGCAACTCGCACAAATGCCTTCGGGTCTTAGCCCGGATATATCAACTCGCACAAATGCCTTCGGGTCTTAGCCCGGATAAAATCACTAGCATAAATGCCTTCAGGACTTAGCCCGAATATCATTCAAATGCTCATGCACACATATATCAATAATCATGACACATCCATATTTCATTTTCGTTACTAAGGCTCAAACACAAAACATTTATTAAACCTTTCCAATTTCGGCTCAATAGCCACACACAAAGAGCATGATTTCAATTGGCTTTATAACATAGTCTCTATGCACATTCGGCTATCCGTCATAGTATGACTAATCATTTCAATATAATTCAAGTAGGGTCATTACTCGAAGACTTACCTCGGATGTTGTCGAACGGTTTCGACGGCTATTCGATCACTTTTTCCTTCCCCTTATCCAACTTTGGTCCTCTAAGCTCTTGAGCTTAATTCAAACAGATAGAGCTTATTTAATAATTTATCAATTTAACTATTCGATTAAATACATTTATATTATACAATTAGGTGCGAATAATTTTATTGACTAGTTATTCAAGCATTATACATGTGCTCTACTCATGCACCACCGAATAATAGGACTAGCTTAATACCTTGCATTTTTGACTTCGTATACATCATTTAGTTCCTCATAACATACATTTTGTCCCTAACCAACACAAGAGCCCAAAGCATCACTTACAATGCCGAATTCCAATTAAGTCTACCATCATAGCATTATCATATTTATGCACTTGGTAAGTTGCATTTGAACACATTCGGCACTAGGTGTCCAAACCAATGTTCCTCGAACACTAAACCCAATTTATAACCAACTCAAAACTCCTTAATAGCAAGCATTTAATAACAATGTACTTAACCAATTCCTTAAACATGCATTCGGCAATTACACCAGGACCATCTTAACTCGTTTCTCATCTTGCTAACAAAAACATAGTAAAGCAAATCTTCATACACAATGGTTATCAATTCATCCATTCACTAGGGACATGACCTAATGTTCAATAACAACCCCTCCTTTACCAAGTACACATTCGGCCTTGGTACATAATAAGGTAGCCGATTTCTTTCCCTTTAGCACCCATTGCTCACATATGATTATTTCTATAGTTCAAACACTCATCTATCTTTGCTCATCTAAATTTAACCTGGAACAACAAAATTCACCATTGTCAAATACCATAGCCGAAAGCCCTAGTCCATAACACAAATCAAAATTTCTACATGGGTTACAAAAGTAGTTTGATATCTTACTCAAGATTAACCAAAATTTCATGAACTAATATAAACTTCTTACCTTGCTATTAGCCTAGGATGACCGAATGCCTCCCTCCCTACTTCCTCTTCACAATCGGCCAAGAAGAACAAAATGAGAAAGACTTTTTGTTCTTTTTTTCCCTTTTCCCCCTTCTACACGGCTAAGAAGAACTAAAGTATGAAGCCTTTCCCTTCTTTTTTTTTCGGTCATGCATGAGAATGATGAACAGATTTTTTTCCTTTGTTTTCTTCCTTCAATTTCTTATTAGTTTATTGCCCATGCTTCTTATTTTATTTTTCCATTAACACAACATGTTTCATGACATGTTTTGCCCATCATCCCTTGTCATGGTCGGCCACTAGTACTTAAATGGGGGGAAATTGACATGCAAGTCCACCCCTTTGAATACATGCACTATTAGGCCACTTGCATTTGCCTAGCACATTTCTAAATTTTCTCACATAAGTCCTATCAACTAAATTCACATGCAATTAACTAAATCGAAGCTTAAAACTTTCACACATTTATATTCACATATTTTAGGCAATAATTATCACATTCAAATAATTTGGTGACTCGGTCTAGCGGTCCCGAGACCGCTTTTCGACTAGGGTCACTTTAGGGCTGTCACAGTGATTTTCATGAAAAACCCTTATAGGGACCATTTTGCAAAAGTTATAAATTGTGTGGTAGAAATAATAAAATAATGGGAAATGTGGGTTTTCGTAAGAGAGAAAAGTGTTTGGCTAGGCTTGGGTAAGATAGAAAGTGCATGTGTTTCATTACACGGGCCTCGGGACTTAATCGTAAAAATGTTAAAGGTTAGGGGCAAAACAATCATTTGGACCGGGGGTGAGAATTAGACTTGTAATGTATAATGTGGAGTGTTAATGATCTATTTTTATTGTTATATACCCCGAGGAACAAATTTCGGAGGTCGATCGAGGTAAACGTAAGGTTTCGAAATAACTGAAACACAACTCCGAAACAAATACCAGGTAAGTTCAGATAACTTAAAGTAAACCCATAATATGCATATTTGTATGATTTATTAATGCATGATGATTTCATTTATTATTGGCATGAAATATCATAGAAATGCATAATTGATGATAAATTGTGATAAATGTCTCGGTTGAGGTGAAAAAGGGAATTCGATGGATAAACCATGATTTACATGTGACTTGAAATCCTGCATGTGTTGCAGAAAGGATTTAGCCCAGATGGATAATCCGTAGATATCAAATATAGAAAGGATCTAGCTTCGACGGGTGGTCCTTTGAATGATCAAGCCTCCCGAAGAATATGTACGCATTATGGATTTAGCCTGGATCGGTAATCTGATTAGGGTTTAAATTTAGCCTGGACTGGTAGTTGAGATCCGAGCTCATTAAGAGTGTTTGTCTTAATAAGGGATTTATCCTTGATTAGTAATCCCGCCATAAGTTGTGAGGTTTTCAAGAGTGCATCTATGAAATGATCATTCGTATGAATTGACGGTTAATGGGTATTCCATCGAGATTTCCTAGAAACTCAATGAGACTAACATGAGATGTTTGTGTAAACGAGATGTTGAATGATGAGCTCATCCAGTTAAATTATATGATGCTTGATTATGTTACTAACTCATTGATTGAGTTTATGTAATAGGGAACCATTTCATAATTATTGGTTTCCTTATCTATCATGGATGCATGTTAAATATTTGGTAAGTTTACTTTCCTGTTATTCGAGCTTACTAAGCATGTAAACGCTTACCCTCTCTTTTTCCCTATCTCACAGAGCTAGGGGACTCATAAGGACTGGAAGATAATTGGAAGTCAACACACTATCAACTAGGCAAGCTTTGGTATAAAGACATTTCTATTTTGTTCAATGGCATGTATAGGATTTTTGAGTATTTTGTCATATGTGCCATTTGCTTTGCCAAATGAAGGCATGTAAAATATATTTATTTCTTTGTATATGGCCATGAAAATTGGCTTAATTGGAGTAGGCTATTACCCACGAATCTATGCAAGATTTTATTTACATGTGATGGGTTGTTACCAATTGGTAGTGAGTCGCATGAAGGAGCCAATTTCAGACGAATTAAAGTGACATGGAAACCCAAAAACACTAAATGGGAAATAACTTTTCATGTATGAAACCAATGATATGAGGTTTCCAAACAATAAGATTCATCAAAGGTTTACAAATGCATAGTCATGTTTTAATTCAAAAATTGATGACCATTAAGTAAAGATGGTAGCAAGATTGACCAAAGGCTTGTAAAATAGCCTATTAGGGTCCACATGGTTAGATACACGGGCGTGTGTCTAGGTCGTGTGTGACACACAGTTCCTTCCCATTGGTGTGGTCTATGGCTGTGTGTCCTCTGCACTTAAAATTTTAAATCAATAGTGACACGAGTAGGCCACATGGGCGTGTGTCCCTACCATGTCTAAAAGCCAGTGTTGCCCACGGGCAGGCAGCATGGGCATGTGCTATGGCCGAAAGGCATGGGCGTGTCCAAAACACACGGGTGTGTGAGTTCACACGGCCCATTCCCCTGGGCGTGTGATACTTCAAAATAGGAAAGTATTCCTAAGATATCCAGGGTCTGTCGAACACTCCTGGTTTTGTCCTAAACTGCCTTGGGGTGTGTTTAGGGCCTCGTAGACCTATATAAGGGACGAGTTGTTTGTAGGTGAAAGTTTTTAAATTTGAAGTAAAGTCCCAATGATGCCTCGAACCCTATTCCTATGTCAGGTACGGGTGAAGGGTGTCACATTTAGTGATATTAGAGCTACGATTTAGTTGATTCTAAGACTACCGTAGAGGATGATAAAGTTCGCTATACATTCCATCATTCGAATGTTGATAGTGCGACATCTCCTAATTGTTTAAATTGTTTTGAATATAGTAAATTTATTCCAATCAAGCACAAGATGAGTCCGAAGGAGTCGAGAGCATGCTCCAGCTTCTGTACAAGAGCTGTATCTAGTAGTAGTAGAAGGCTGATGTCAAAAGGCTGAGAAGAGGCCCGAGCTATCTTTTTTGGTATGATGGACGAATGGTTTGGGGATTATCTAAGAAATCACCCCAATATACCAAGACCTCCCCCACCCTCTAACCAACCTGATGTGGAGGTGCCACGAGGTATGGCACCGGTCAGAATTGATAAAGCCCTTGTTGATAAGCTTAGAAAGTATGAGGCTAAGGAATTTAGAGCTGAAATTGATGATGATGCTGAAAGAGCCGAGTTTTGGCTCAAAAACACTACACGGGTGTTAGATGATTTGTCGTGCACACCTGAGGAATGTTTGAAGTGTGCTATGCCCTTTTGAAGGATACTGTATACCATTGGTGGAAAATCGTATCCTCGGTAGTGTCAAAGGAAAATATTACTTGGGATTTCTTCCAAGCAGAGTTTAGGAAGAAATACATTAGTCAACTTTTTTAGACTCGAAGCGAAAGGAGTTCTTGGAACTCAAACAGAGGAAAAAGACTGTAGCGAAATACGAGAGAGTTCGTACGACTAAGTCAGTACGCTACTGAATGGGTCCAAATGGAATCGAAAATGTGTAAATGCTTTGAGGAAGGTCTAAATGAGGACATCAAGTTGTTGATTGGGATCTTGGAAATACGGGAATTTACCGCATTGGCCGATCGAGCCAAGAAGGCCAATGAACTTAATAATGAAAGAAAACAAACTAAAAGAGAGGCTCGAGTTACGAGCAAGAGGTCTAGCGGTAAAACACTCTCGTTCTCTACGAAGAAAGCCAGGAGCCAGCATGAATGCTCCACTTCGTCGAGGGGATATTTAGGTCGAGTGAGAAGCTCTAAACGACGAGGTCAAAAGTCTTCCTCCCCGATGGTGACTAGTGTGGGGAGTGTAGATGGCCAAAAACTGAAGTATGAGAGCTATAATGAATTTCATTTTGGAAAGTGCCGAATGAAGAGTGGCTCATGTTTTAGGTGTGGTTCTTTTGATCACTTTCTCAGAGACTGCCCAGAGGAAGCGGAAAGAGAAATGGATGTAACCCCGAAATCGAGTACTCCTATTCCACGAGATAGACCTCTGAAATACCCTGAGAGTGCTAGTGGCAGTCGAGTTGTGACTAAAGATGCTGCAAAATCTGAGGTTTGAGCCCCGGCAAGAATGTATGCGATACGTGCTCAAGAGAAAGCCTCTGCTCTTGATGTTATTATGGGTACTTTCTCTCTTTTTAATACAAGTGTTGTTGCTTTAATTGACCTGGGGTCGATGCATTCCTATATTTACATGAGATTGGTGTCTAGTATGAGCATACCTATTGAACCTACGAAATTTATCATTAGAGTGTCGAACCCACTAGGCAGATCAGTCCTAGTTGATAAAATCTGTAGGAATTGTCCTTTGACGATTTGAGGTCATTGTTTCCCAGCTAACCTTATGTTGTTACCATTTGATGAATTTGATGTAATACTTGGTATGGATTGGTTAGCCCTGCATGATGTAATTGTAAATTGTGGTAGTAAGTATATTAAATTGAAATGCCTGGATGGTGAAATTCTATGGGTCGAATCAAGAGAATTGGGTTCGCCGCCTATTGTAATCACGACAATGGTTGTTCAGAGATATATGAGGAAAGGATACGAAGCTTACCTCGCATTTGTGTTGAACACTAAGGAAACTGAATTGAAGATTGAGTCTATGTCGATAGTATGTGAGTATCCAGATGTGTTTTCGGAGGAATTACCCAGATTACCTTCTGAAAGGGAGATGGAATTCGATATTGAATTGGTGCCAGGGACAACTCCTATTTCTATTGCTCCATACAGAATGACACCAACTGAGCTAAAAGAGTTGAAAGCACAATTGCAAGAGCTGACGGATAAAAGATTTGCAATGCCAGGTTTTTCATCTTGGGGTGCCCTCATATTGTTTGTAAAGAAGAAAGATGGTTCAATGAGATTATGTATTGATTATCGGCAACTAAATAAGGTAACCATCAAGAATAAGTATCCTTTACCAAAGATAGATGACTTTTTTGACCAGTTGAGAGGAGCCACTTTGTTCTCTAAGATAGATTTGAGGTCTGGCTATTATTAACTACGAGTTAAAGACTCGGATGTACCTAAGACAGATTTTAGGATGAGGTATGATCATTATGAATTTCTTGTTATGCCATTTGGGCTGACGAATGCACCGGTCGTTTTCATGGACTTAATGAATAGGATCTTTCGACCATATCTGGATAAGTCTGTCATTGTGTTCATTGACAACATTTTGATCTACTGTAAGGATGAAACAGAGCATGCGAAACACCTTAGAATTTGCTGCAGACCTTGAGGGAAAAGTAACTGTATGCCAAGTTTAGCAAGTGAGTTTTGGCTCCAAGAAGTCAGATTTTTGGGTCATATTATTTCGGTTGAAGGCATCCGAGTTGATCCAAGTAAGATTTCTATAATTGTCGAATGGAAACTGCCTAAGAATGTAACTGATGTTAGAAGCTTTTTGGGCTTAGCCGATTACTATCGAAGGTTTGTGAAATGATTCTCCATGATAGCAACTCTAATGACGAGATTGCTACAGAAAGACGTTAAGTTTCAATAGACATGAAAGTGTCAGCAAAGTTTTAAGAAGTTAAAGACATTGCTGACTGAAGCTCCTATTTTAGTATTACCTGAACCGGGAAAAGAGTTTGTGGTTTTTAATGATGCATCTTTGAACAGACTGGGTTGTGTACTTATGAAAAATGATAAAGTGATAGCCTACGCTTCACAACAGTTGAAATCGCAAGAGAAGAACTATCCGACACATGACCTAGAGCTCGCCACCATTGTTTTTGCCTTAAAGATTTTGAGACATTATTTGTATGGTGAAACTTGCCGCATTTTCACAGATCACAAGAGTTTGAAATACTTGATGACTCAGTAAGAATTAAATTTGAGACAAAGGAGATGGTTAGAATTAATTAAGGATTATGATCTAACTATCGACTATCGCTCGGGAAAGGCGAATGTGGTCGCCGATGCGTTAAGTGGAAAATCCCTGTTTTTTTTGAAAGCCATGGATACTCGTTTGACATTTCTTGATGATGGTTCAGGCTTGGCCGAGCTGGAGGCTAGGCCGACATTTCTGCAGGAAATTCATGATGCTCAGCTTAATGATGATGACTTGCAAGCAAAAAGGGCTCAATGTGAGTCAGGTGTTAAATCAGACTTCTGAATTGGTCCTGATGGATGTTTTATGTTCAGAAATAGGGTTTGTGTACCCGAATATAATGAACTTCTTCGAAAAATTTTGCAAGAAGCTCACAACATTCGTTTGTCTATTCACCCAAGAAGTACCAAGATGTACAATGATTTGAAGAAAATGTATTGGTGGAACGGCATGAAAAAAGATATTTTTGAGTTTGTATCAGGATGCTTGATATGTCAGCAAGTTAAAGCTAAACATCAAGTGCCTTCAGGTTTGTTACAACTTGTGATAGTCCTCGAATGGAAGTGGGATAGAGTTACTATGGATTTTATGACAGGATTGCCATTAACTCCGAATAAGAAAGATGCCGTATGGGTTGTAGTGGATAAGTTGACGAAGTCAACTCATTTTATTCCGGTAAATATAGATTATTCTCTCGATAGGTTGGCTGACTTGTACATTTCTGAAATAGTAAGATTACACGAAGTACCACTGTCGATTATTTCAGACAGAGACCCGAGGTTCACTTTGAGATTCTAGAAGAAGTTACAAGAAGCATTAGGTACGAAGTTAAGATTTACCATAGCTTTTCACCCTTAGAATGATGGTCAGTCTAAGCAGATGATTTAGATTCTCGAGGATATGTTACGATGTTGCATCTTTGAATTTCAGGGTAGCTGGGAAAAATACCTGCCTTTGGTAGAATTTGCCTACAACAACAGTTATCAAACAAGTTTGAAGATGGTTCCTTATGAGGCCTTGTATGGCAGAAAGTATCGAACTCCATTGCATTGGACAAAACTCAATGAGAGCCAGATTCACGGAGTCGATCTAATCCAGGAAACTTAAGAGAAAGTTAAAGTGATACAGGATTGTCTAAAAGCGGCATCGGATAGGAAAAAGTCATATGTTGATCTGAAAAGAAAAGAAATTGAGTTCAAAATTGGAGATAGAGTATTCTTGAAGGTATCTCTATGGAAAAAGGTATTAAGATTTGGTCGGAAAGGTAAATTGAGTCTACGATTTATCGGACCGTGCGGGATCACTGAAAGAATTGGACCATTAGCTTATCGTTTGGCGTTGCCACCTGAACTGGAAAAGATTCACGATGTGTTCCATGTATCTATGTTAAGATGATACCGATCAGACCCTTCTCATGTGATTTCACTGACTGAGATTGAAATTCGACCGGACATGACTTATGGAGAGGAACCGATCAAGATTTTGGCTCGTGAAGTTAATCAGTTGAGGAACAAAAACGTGGCTCTAGTAAAAGTTTTATGGCATCGACATGGTGTGGAAGAGGCTACTTGGGAGCTAGTAGAAACCATAAGCAGCCAATATTCGAACCTGTTTACTGGTAAGACTTTCGAGGACGAAAGTCTTTAAGAGGGGAAGAAATGTAACATCCCGAAATAGGGCCTAGTCAGAATAGTGGTTTTGGGACCAAAAATTCGACTTCAAAATATTTATTTTATGATTATTATGAGGCCTAGAATATGAGAATATGCATGTGATGAAGTTTCATGAGGGAATTCTTTGTGTAAGTGCCCAATTGGAAAATTAGGGACTAAATTGAATAAATCTCAAAACTTGGATTCTAGAAGAAATTTGCATGAAATTTCTTTAGATTATAAAATAGAAGGTCTTGGGGAGAAATTTTCCCAATTTCTAAATTTTTGGACAAAAATGGGCTTGCATGGATGAAATTTTAAAGAAAGGGCATGAGGGCATTTTGGTCATTTGGCTTTTTAATGAAATAAAATGGGAAAAATCAAGCCAAAATCAGCCATTCTTCTTCTCGATGCTACCAAAATTCTCTTGTCACCATAGCTAGGGTTTTCAAACATTTCAAGCTCAATAGTAAGTGCCCCCAAGCTCCGTTTTTAATGCTCTTTGTATTTTTGGAATCCCGATAGCTTGTTCTCTTCATTTCTACCCATATTTCATGCTAGGGTTCATGTTTAAAAATTTACCCATGCATGAGTTATTTGTGTTTTGATGGGTTATGGAGGAATATGAAGGATGAATATGTGTTAAACATCTTTTCCTAGGTGATTGTCATGAAAAACCCTTGTAGGGACCATTTTGCAAAAGTTATAAATTTTGTCATAGAAATGAGAAAATATTGGGAAATGTGGGTTTCCATAAGAGAGAAAAGTGTTCGGCTAGGCTTGGGTAAGATAGAAAGTGCATGTGTTTCATTAAACGAGCCTTGGGACTTAATTGTAAAAATGTTAAAGGTTAGGGGCAAAATGGTCATTTGGAACGGGGGTGAGAATTAGACTTGTAATGTATAATGTGGAGTGTTAATAATCTATTTTTATTGTTATAGACCCCGAGGAACAAATTTCAGAGGTCGATCGAGGTAAATGCAAGGTTTCAGAATAACCGAAACACAGCTCCGAAACAAATACCAGGTAAGTTTGGATAACTTAAAGTAAACCCTTAATATGCATATTTGTATGATTTATTAATGCATGATGATTTCATTTATTATTGGCATGAAATATCATAGAATTGCATAAATTCGATGGATAAACCATGATTTACATGTGACTTGAGATCCTACATGTGTTGTAGAAAGGATTTAGCCCGAATGGGTAATCCGTAGATCTCACATATAGAAAGGATCTAGCCTGGACGGGTGTTCCTTTGAATGATCAAACCTCTCGAAGAATATGTATGCATTATGGTTTTAGCCTGGACGGGTAATTCGATTAGGGTTTGAATTTAGCCTGGACTGGTAGTTCAAATTCGAGCTCATTAAGAGTGTTTGTTGTAATAAGGTATTTAGCCTGGACTGGTAATCCCGCCATAAGATGTGAGGTTCTTGGGAGTGCATATATGAAATGATCATTCGTATGAATTGATGGTTAATGGGTATTCCATCGAGATTTCCTAGAAACTCAACGAGACTAACATGAGATGTTTGTGTAAATGAGATGTTGAATGATGAGCTCATCTAGTTAAATTATATGATGCTTGATTATGTTACTAACTCATTGATTGAGTTTATGTAATAGGGAACCATTTCATAATTGTTGGTTTCCTTATCTATCATGGATGCATGTTAAATATTTGGTAAGTTTACTTTCCTGTTCGAGCTTACGAAACATGTAAATGCTTACCCTATCTTTTTCCCTGTCTCATAGAGCTCAGGGACTCATAAGGACTAGAAGATGATTGGAAGTCAACATACTATCAACTAGACAAGCTTTGGTATAAAGACATTTCTATTTTGTTCAATGGCATGTATAGGATTTTTGAGTATTTTGTTATATGTGTCATTTGCTTTGCCAAATGAAGGCATGTAAAATATATTTATTTCTTTGTATATGGCCATGAAAATTGGCTTAATTGGAGTAGGCCATGACCCACGAATCTATGCAAGATTTTATTTACATGTGATGGGTTGTTACCAATTGGCAATGAGTCGCATGAACGAGCCAATTTTGGATGAATTAAAGTGACATGGAAACCCATAAACACTAAATAGGAAATAACTTTTCATGTATGAAACCAATGATATGAGGTTTCCAAACAATAAGATTAATCAATGATTTACAAATGCGTAGTCATGTTTTAATTTAAAAATTTATGATCATTAAGTATAGATGGTAGCAAGGGTGACCAAAGGCTTGTAAAATAGCCTATTAAGGTCCACTTGGTTAGACACACGGGCGTGTGTCTAGGCCGTGCATGACACATAATTCCTTCCCATGGGTGTGGGCTTTGGTCATGTGTCCCTGCACTTAAAATTTAAAATCAATAGTGCACACGAGTAGGCCACACGGGCGTGTGTCCCTGCCATGTCTAAAAGACAGTGTTGCCCACGGGCAGGTAGCACGGGCGTGTGCTATGGCCGTGTTGATAAGTCAGTGTTGCCCACGGCCGAAGGGCATGGCATGTCCCAAAACACACGGGCGTGTGACTCCATATGGTCCACTCACATGGGCGTGTGATACTTCAAATTAGAAAAGTATTCCTAAGATATCTAAGGTCTGTCGAACATTCCTAATTTTGTCCCGAACAGCCTTAGGGTATGTTTAGGGCGTCGTAGACCTATATAAGGTACAAGTTGTTTGTAGGTAAAAGTTTTTAAATTCGAAGTAAAGTCCCAGTGATGCCTCAAACCCTATCCCGGTGTCAAGTACGAGTGAAAGGTGTCACAAACCCTTTCAATGATTTCTTAGAGTCTGATAAATCAACTTTTAAAAAAACTTTATCACTTAGAACAAACTCTATATATCGACATTTTAGATCTAGATATGATTTTTGTTTGTCAAAAGTTGTTTTCAATATATCACGGATCATCTTAACAATATCTTCCATTTCTTGGAACACTTTTGGCCCAACAAATTTTCTTTCACACAAATTCGAGCAACAAACAAATGTTCAACACCTATGACCATATAATGCTTCATACAGAGCCATTTGAATACTCGATTAGAAACTATTATTTTACAAAAATTTGACCAAAGGTAAATAGCGTTTCAAGCCTAATTCAAGATCATTACGCAAGCTCGAAGCATATCTTCCAATATCTGAATTACTCGCTCCGACTATCCATGCATCTACTGGTGAAAAGTAATGCTGAAATTTAATATTTTACCTAAATATTTGTGTAACTGTCTCCAGAATCTTGAGGTGAATTAGGGATTCCAATAAAAAATATTTCACATAGGTACGTCGTGCAATCTGACTATTTCTAGATTGTATACTTCAGCTAACTTTAGAAGTGACCAATCAAATTTAATAGTAAGGAAATGAGTTGACTTTGTTAATCGATCAACTATCACACAAATAGCGTTTCTTATGCTTGGAGATAATAGTAACCCTATCACAAAATCTATCGTTATACGCTCCCATTTCCATCCAGGAATCGAGATAGGCTAGAGAAGTCTAGGGGGAACTTGATGTTTTGCCTTAATTAACTAACAAGTTAGACATTTTGTAACGACCTATTTTTTAGTGGTGTCAAAAACAGTGATTTCAGGCCACAAATTTAACGAGTGAGTTCATAAATGTTATTTTTCAATGTTTATGAGTCAAATATAGTAATGTAATAAATTTTGATTTGATAATTTGTGTTATTTGAATGAATAACTAGGTTCAAGTGGTAAATACATAAAGTCAAGTGGCTTTAAAAAATAAGGTTTTGGGACCTCATTTCTGTAAATTGAGCCTGTAAATATTTCATTAAATATTTACAGAGTGTTATTAGCGTTATATTAAAATTTTAACATTTAAATAGTTAATTAATTAAAAAGGACTACAAAATTTGATTTCTATTAGTTAAATGGATCAAATGGCTATGAAAATGTGAATTAAAGGACTTAGATGATAAATATACCATGCATATTGATAGTAGATGTAACATCCCGAATTAGGGCCTAGTCGGAACAGTAGTTTCGGGACCACAAATTTGATATAGTAAAATTTGTTTTTATTATATTTTTATGGTCTACAATTTCACGGGGTGATTTCATGAAAATTTCGTTCGAAAATTTTGATGTTTGGGCACTCAATTTGGTCAAAAGGACTAAATTGTAAAAAGTGCAAAAGTTGAGTTCTACATGTTAAATTGGAGGCCCTTAAATGGTAATTAGACCATTGGATAATTTTTTGGACAAAAATGGACATGAAATGGGTGAAATAGAATATTTTTAAGTTAGTGGCATTTTGGTAATCTAGTAATTAAAATGAATTAAAAAAAGTTAAAAGCCAATTTTTATCCATCTTCTACCCCATGGCTGAGACTTGCATGGAGAAGACATATCTAGGACTTTTCAAGCTTCCAAGCTCAATTGTAAGTCTGTTCTAGCCCTATTTTTAATGATTTTTACGTTTTTGAAATCCTCGTAACAAGATCTACTCATTTCTACCCATATTTTGAGCTAGGGTTTGTGTTTAAAAATTTACCCATGGATGACATGCATATGTTTTGATGTCTAATGGTAGAAAATGAATGGTCGATGTGTAATAAATGACTTTTACTAAGTGATTTTCAGTGAAATTGTAAAAAAAGGACCACTTTGCAAATGTTACAAAATTTGTCATAAAAGTGTAATTTAGTGGAAATTTGGGGCTAGTATAGTTACGAAAATGATTCGGCTAGGCTTAAAATGCAAGGTAATTGGCTAAAAATCATCTTAGGAGCCTTGGGGAAAAACTAAAAATATGTGAAAGTTTAGGGGTCAAAATGCAAATTTTTAAAAATATGATTTTTGGACCCATATGAATAATCTGACTAATTAGTAAGCTAAATGTGATGTTATATATCAAAGATTGGAAATGAATGAGATTATGGACTAAATCGGAATATATAGCTGTGCTCGCATTAGAGGTAAGTTCGTATGGTAATAATAATGCAATATCATGCTTGAATTGTAATTATCTATTATTATCGCATAAAATGTATGATTTAATATATTAGAAGAATTTATGGATGATGAATATGATGTGGAAAATGTGATGAATGTTAAATTACTATTACATGAGTTGTGTGCATTGCTACACAATTGTACCCGACGAGATTTCAACAAGTAAGTTCATGTGATTAAATAAGCATGATATTCATGTTATTTTTGTTACACTTAAAATCTATTTTGCTATGGTTGTATTGATTTATATGTCAATGATATTGTGTATGGGAACATGATGTACCCATGATGTTCCCATGAAGCAGTTGATAGCTCAAATCTCGATAACATGTGATTGGATGATTGAATATAATGGAAATTTGATGAAACATGATATTTCTTTGAAACAAGTAAGTTTGTATGTAAATAATATATCGATTCTTTTTTTTTATGTTATTATATGGGATGTAGCTGCCTATAGAATAATCATTTGAGGTAAATTACGAATCAAAATTGACTATGAATGAATTAGTAAAATGTTGAAAAATGAAGAATTTCTCGATTGGGCTTTCGGAATAGAAAAGATACAAATGATCCGTTGTGAGAACACATGTGTAGTAATAAGTGCAGGCTACTATGTGTACTAGATTGTTAGGTCGCATGTGTAGTACTAAGTGTAGGCTACTATGCATACCCGATAGCTTCGATCACGTGTGTAGTACTAAGTGCAGGCTACTACGTGTATCCGATGGTTAGGACACGTGTGGAGTACTAAGTGCAGACTACTACGTGTACCAGATTGTTAGGTCATGTGTGCAGTACTAAGTGCAGGATACTATGTGTACCAGATAGCTTCAGTTACAAAGGTGGTAATATGTACAGGCCACCGGGTATCTATTATTATTCCGATGAGTTCAATGGCAAATTTATTAAGTGAAAATACATATGAACATGACAATGTGATGAGTAAGTGAAGTTCGTGTGTGTAAAATTATGAGCAATGTTCTCGATATGTGATCGCACTTTGGTAAGATTGATATGGAGTAAGTGTTACAATGAAAGTTATTACAAAGAAAACATGAAAGAGTGAAATTTAGTAATAAAACAGTTTTGGACAGCAGCAGTTTTGTGACTTTGAAAAATCACCAAAAATGGTGGAAATCGAATTAGGAGTTGAATAAGATATGAAATAAAAGATTATTAAGTCTGGTTTCATATAAAGGAAACGGAGTAAGCAATAGAATTTCATATTATGGGATACTTGAATTCTTGTGAGATAGAGTCAGAATGAGTTCGAAATCCCCTGTTCCGAATTGGGAAAATCACTAGAAATTGTACAAAAATAATCATGGGTTATAAATTATATGCTTAAAATCCAAAAATGAGTTTATTTTCAAGGGAAATAGACGAGAGCATCATCCGAGTCCCTTACTATGAGATAATTAATTCGTATTGAAGAGAGGTCGAAACTGTCAGAGAGCAAAACAGAGGAAAATTTAAAGAATAAATTGTACTTATTGGCTAGACCAAAAAATTATGAAAATTTTATGGTAAGAACATATATGAGTTTTGTTTCTGGAAAAATTAGTGGTTCTCAATTTGGAGTCACGTAGCTCTAGATATAAATAATTTAGTGACCATGACTCGAGAAAATAACTTAATTGGACTTTGAATAAATAGAGAGGAATTGAAAAATAGCATGTTAATACATTGCTTATTATTTTTCATGCGAGCTTACTAAGCGTAAAGCTTACTCCCTCCATTTCATTTCTTTTAGTGTTGTCAGGTCATCTCAATGTTGGAGATCGTCAGAGGCAACATCACACTATCAAGCCAATACCTTTGGAGTATTGATACATACGCTAGAAATATCAAGTGAGTGGCATGTATAGGGACCTAGTTCTATGACATGTGTTATTATGATTTGGCTAAATGTATTCACCTATATTGAGTAATTGTATATGGCCATGAGAGGTGGCTTATATTGATTATGGTTTGTAAGTCTAGCTAATCATGTTAAGTTTTAATGCATATGATGTGATGATATGAATATGTTTGTTTTCCATGCATGGTTGGTAATATGTCATGTGTGTTGAATGCATGTTTTATGACCAATCGAGGTGGTCATGACTATGAATTAAACATGTAATATGGTAGTAAGATGTTAGTGCCTTGAACATGTATGTTTGATGTATAAGTTAGTAACCATAGTTTAATGGTATAAGTGATTAATGAGATGAGAAGGTCAAATGAATGTGTAATAATGTGGCTAGACTAGTTTATCATGAGTAGGTGAAACATATGTATAATGACCAGCAAATGTTGAATGTGTCTTATAAAGGGTGTTTAATCACTAAAATGATGCCATGAGTTGTGAGTTTGATGTGTATAAGGTTGTAAGGGTTTATAGGAAACTGAAGGCTTGGAAAATAGCCTAAGTACTAATCACACGGGCAGAGTGTAACACCCCGTACCCGAGTCCGTCGCCGGAGTCGGACACGAGGGGTTTGCAGACTTAAATCACTTCTTTGCAGTCCAATTTAAAAATTTCCAGGCAGTTGGCTAACTGTGTCACTGTCACCTTAAAAATAATATCTTGAGTTCTAAAACTCAAAAATCAGTTTTGTAAATTTTCCCTGAAACTAGACTCATATGTCCATCTACATATTTTTTTCTAGAATTTTTGGTCGGTCCAATTAGTACAGTTTATTAGTTAAAGTCTCCCCTGTTACAGGGTGCGACTACACTGACCTTCATGCATTACGATTTGGATATCTCCCTGTACAGGGCTTCAATGCTGATGCTGTTTGTTTCTATAGAAACTAGACTCAAAGAGGAATCTATAAATATATGGCATGACTCCTAATTATCTTTGTTTAATTTATAATGAATTTCCAAAGTCGGAACAGGGAATCCAAAAACCGTTCTCGCCCTGTCTCACGAAAACCTAATTATCTCTTAACATACCACTCATATGACCGTTTCGTTTCTTCCATATGAAAGTGGATTCATCAAGGTTAATTTAAATAATTTATTCACTATTTAATTCTATTCCTACTATATTTAGTGATTTTCCAAATCTACATCACTGCTGCTGTCAGCATCTGCCTTTAAGGTAGACTTTACCTATTTCATAGTTTCCATGATTCAACTAGCCCTTTTACCATAAATAGCACAAATTAAGATAGTGATTAACCATTCCCATGGCCAATCCTTGTTAAGCATATCCACACCTCTCAATAACCATATCCATACCAAATGATTATAACATTATGCTCAAACATATATAAGCCATTTTCGCATGGCTATCCAAAATTATACAAATCCAAAGGGTCCATGACCCACTACAAAAGGGTAGTCCTATACATGCCATTTTCAGAGTTCAACCAAAAGTGTACCAAAAGGGCTTTGATAGTGTGGGCAACTTCAACTTCAATAATCCCGAGTCCGATAGCTGACGAACCAAAATCTATAAAACAGAGATTCAAAGAACGGAGTAAGCATTTAATGCTTAGTAAGTTTTAAGCAAGACAAAGTGTTCTCAATCACTATTATTGGTCATTCATTTCAACTGTTCGATGAAGTTAATCTAGAGCTTCATCTCGATCTATAATATCATTAAACGCAACACTTGGCTGCCACATATATACTTTCGAATAACAATGACCTAGATGGTCAAATATTTCCAAAGCACATTCTCACATTTGGAGTTATAATATTAATCACATTTACCTACCTATTTGATACTGATAATTCACCTCGAAATCACTCCACCGATGAGTAAGTAATACGTACCTGAACATCTTGAATACATAATACTTATTTGATGGTAAATTAATGCAGATACTCAATATCAAAGTCTTAGTTGAATCCTAGCATTTAGCCGTCGGGTCTTTAAAGCTCGGATATAGTACGAGCACGAAGCCTACGAACATTAATCAGGATAATACTCTCGCATAAAGCCTGCGGGGTTTTAACCCGGATATAGTACTGACACAATTGCCCTTCGGGACTTATCACATTTATACACTTTCACATCCATCACGTTGGCCACTCGGCTCTGTCACATATATACACTTTCACATTCATCACATCGGCCATTAGGCCTCATCACATATATACACTTTCACATTCATCACATCGGCCATTAGGCCTTATCACATATATATACACTTTCACATTCATCACATCGGCCATTAGGCCTTATCACATATATATACACTTTCACATTCATCACATTGGCCATTCGGCCTTATCACATATATACACTTTCACATTCATCACATCGGCCATTAGGCCTTATCACATATATATACATTCACATCACAATTATCCAAATATACTTCACATATCACATATACTATCATGTATACACATTGTCTTGGCTGAATCTACATTAATCATTTCCCAATGAATAATTCAATTTCACGCCATACTATCATTTCATATTCGAATACTCATAAACTTACAATTTCACAAATTTTAATATCAAAGATCCATCTAACACTCATGTATCGTTTTACAATATCACAATTTAGAATTCACGTATGGGTTTAATCAATAGCTTATGAGTAACTAAAACAAGTTTTATCCATGTTTACAACAAAATCACATATTCACTACGAGCTTTTTTCCTGAGCAGTAGTCACTAAATTATTTATAACTGGAGCTACAAAACTCCAAATCACTTGCCGTTAATTTTCCCTGAATATAGACTCGTATATCTTCCATCCATAAAATTTTTAGAATTATAGGTTCGGCCAATCAATACCAGATTTTTATTAAAGTTTCCCCTGTTTCACTGTTTGACTAATCTGACCACTCTTCACTACGAATCAAATTTCTCATTTTACAGAATTCAAAATGTGTTGTATTTGATTTCATTTGAAACTAGACTCATTAAGGAGTCTAAGAATATAAATTTTATCTTATAACCATTTTTTTACAATTTATAATGATTTTCTAAAAACAAAACAGGGGATTTCGGAGTCATTCTGACACCGTCTCACACAACTTTAAATATCTCTTTATAGGAAATTTGTTTGCTCACAAGGTCTCTTTTATAAGAAACTAGACTAATTAAGCCTTGATCACATATTTTATTCGGCCTATAATTCCACACCAACAATTTATAGTGATTTTCTAAAATCACGTTACTGCTGCTGTCCAAAGCAAATTATTACAATTTGCTCTTAACTTTCCAAGTCCAAACACATATGAACTTACCATTTGAGTTTAAGACATATCATGGCCACATCATATCTTATTAAATCAACTCATTATGTCCTATTATGATTGAATTTACTCAATGTTTAATCACTTAAAACTTACCTCGGAAGTGGTCGACGATTAGATGTCCACGGCTATTCGTTTACTTTCTCTTTTCCCCTATCCGACTTTGATCCTCTTTGCTCTTAAGCTTAAGTAAAACAATAGATTTGCTTAAGTACTTAACTAATATTATTCACTTAACAATCACATTTGGCAATCACATATCATTTAATCTTTGATTGACCAACTTAACACATACCAAAATCCAATCATACATCTAACCTTTATCTCAATACCAAACCGAGTTATAAGATCATACATTATACTAAGCATATTATTAAACATACCTATTCAATTTAGCTAATTTCATAGCCAATTAATCACCTTACCCCACATTACTCAATGCCGAATATTAACCCAACATCACAAGCATAATCACCATGAAACTTACCTTAATACACATTTTATCCCATTGCCGAATACATATATATATATCATCAAACAAATCAACTAGTTTAGCATTCAAATTCTTCTAACCATTCCTCAATCATTTACTCAATGAACAACAATCCAAGCACATCAAAGCATAGTCGAATGTATCATTCTTCTTAAATTCAAAAATAAATGCATGGGCTAACTTCAAAATCTATTTAACAACTCAACTTTATAAACACATATTCGACTAGGAAGAAAGATTGATAATTTAACAACCTTAGCTTAACATATAATTTGTTGTGACACATCTTTAAGCATTCTTTTATTCCATCAACTCAATAACTAAACTCATATTCAGCAATGGCCTCCAATATAGTGACCGATTCTTCTCAACTAGCACCTAGTGTACACACATGATCATTTGTTTGATTCAAGCACCTATCCACCAAAAATTCATCCAAATTAACAAGAACAACAACCACATTCTTTGTTATCTACCATGACCGAAACCCATATTCATTCACCAAATATCAAAAATTTATCATCAATTTGACATATAAGGACATAACCAAATGTTTCTTGCAACACAAACTCAAAAATTAACTCATGGGTCATGTTATGAGCACCAAAACAAACTCAACTTCACAATAATTCCAAAAGAATCACATGATATCATACCTTAATTCCCCCCACACAAGATGGCCGAAAGCCTTAGGTGTGCTTTCTTCCATTTCTTGGTTAGTTTCGGCTTGAGAGAGGTAGGAGAAGAAGATGAACATTTTTTTTCTTTTGTTTTCTTCCTTCAATTCACGGCAATGGAAGGGGGGGCAACCACACACATTTTTTTTGTCATCATTTACCTTCCCATTATTATTTTATCCTTTCTCCCATAAACCATTAGCACAACATGTTTTATGACATGTTTTGCCCATCACCCTTTGTCATGGCTGGCCACTAGTAATTAAATGGGGGAAATTGACATGCAAGTCCACCCTTTTGATTACATGCACTAATAGATCCTTATGGATTAACCTATCACATTTCAAAAGTGTCACACATAAGTCCTATTACTAAATTCACTTGCAATCGACTAAATCGAAGCTCAAAACTTTCACACATTCATATTCACATATTTTAGACAATAAATATCATATTCAAATAATTTGGTGACTCGGTTTAGCGGTCTCGAAACCGCTTTCCGACTAGGGTCATTTTAGGGCTGTCACACAGAGACACGGCCATGTGTCTCAATCGTGTAGAGGGCACGGCCTAGCACACGGGCGTGTGGCCCGGGGATGTGGTTCAATTTGTTTTGCTGACGTTATAAACAGAGAGTTACATGGCCTGAGGACACGGGCGTGTTAGAGACATACGGGCGTGTCCCTGTTTCCACACGGATGTGTGACCCTATTTTAGGAAAATTTTTCTAAGTTTCCCCAAAACTTTTTAAAGTTTTCGATTTAGTCCCGACCCGCGTATTATGCATGTGATTGAATGTTTTTAATTTAAATGAAATTTTATGGCCCGATTTTGCATGTTTGTGAATGTTTATGTCTGGTAACGCTTCGAACCATGTCCGGGCTTTGGATACGGGTAAGTGGTGTTACATTTAGTGGTATTAGAGCTATGGTTTAGTCGGTTCTCGGACTAACCTAGCATGTATGGGAGTCTAGCTATAATGCCACAAATCTGTGATAGTGTGATGTTTCCCAACGCGAATGAGAACCATCCTTTTTGGACAAAGGTGCTTTCCAACAGAGCTATACCGACCATTTTCAATGTGAACCTAAGGCATTCAGGTAAAGTACTGTTATGATGAGCCTAAACTTAGAATAGTATGAATAAAAGTTCATGATATGTGTGTGATAACATGTGAGATAAAAGTTCATGTTTTGATGAGTGCCTATGCTTTTTTAATATTCATATGATGTTGTGCACTTGATTTACTTGATTAAGTGAATGTGACAAATAGAAATTCATGAAGGTATGAATAAAAGGTTCATAATAACATGATACAGATAAAACGTCATTGTCCCGATTGAACATTGGATGTTAATGGATTGCAATGATATTTTTAAATGAGATAAACGAATACACTATGATAAGCTTATCTATGTCTAGTTGATAGTTCTATGATATATATGATCGATTTGCTCTAGTGAATGTATGTATTTGGGTAACCCACCAACCTTATTTATGGAATAAATGTTCGTGTATACTTGTTTGGATAATTATAATGGAAAAACTCGTACAATTTAAGTAAATGTGCTAAAATTGATTGAATTGAGTTATATGATGGTAATGATATGTGTAGGATGAGGTGTAAGATAAAAATTTTAATTGTGACATACTTATCCATGTTTTTTTGGCTCTCATAAGATGTTATGTGCATGACTTGTTTGATTGAATGAATGGGATAAGTAAAGTTATTTAGAATCCATAGAATGCATGCATAAATGCACTTATTTAAATAAGATAATTGGAAGGTTCATGCCATACAGGTGTGAATAATAATTTTCCAGAAGTGGATGACAGGTTTGTGAAAATGTTACTATGATGATGAAATAGTGTTATGTGTATATGTGTATGAAAGAGGAGTTAGGGACCTTACGACCCCACCCCCTTACCAGAGTGGTGTTTTGTAAAGGATTTTATAAGATCAGTGTTGAATAAGTTCACAGGTATGAGACCAAAGAGTTTAGCTGTAGAATGATTATAACTATGATCAGAGATTAATTGGATTGATAAGTAAAGATAGAGCTAGTAAAGTGCGATGTCAAGAAATGTATTAACTTGAATTTCTTCAGAACTGATCTTCTTCAATGAAAATCATAATGTGGGATTTGTAATAACAGAAATAGTTGGAGGAATAAATATTGAAATGTAAGATATCTGAATGTGATAATTATAGTAAGCAAATTATGACTGTCCCTCTTGAGGTACTATATGAGTTCATTTACTCTCGGAAGTATTACTGGGGCTATCTATTTTCAGATAAATTGTTATCGTGCGAAAATGTTTTCTAATCTTGGAATAAGACAAAAGTATTGATAGTTTGACTTGTGTATAATCTGTATTGCTCTATTTTCCCTCTAGCATTCTATTACGTTCCTTTTGTTGGGATTTTATGAGATAATTTATTTGATGTTTTGATTCTGTTCCTTCTAATGGATGCTCTGTTCGATATATATATGAAAAGGTACATTATCCTTATTGCATTTAATTCCAGTGGGCTTGAATGATGTATTCTTCTGGACTTCTTTTCTCTAGGAAATTATCAAAATCTTCCATATTTTCTTATGAGCTTTATTCTGGGTCTTTCATTATGATATTGTATCTTGGATTTCTTTATCTTTGATTTCTCTATCTTGGACTTCTTAATCCTGGTTTTCTTGTTATCTATATTCCAGAATTTATCAATCACGGCTCATATCTATATTGTGTTCTTCAGTTGTGATAATCATGTCAATTGTGACTATACTTCTGGTTTGATCATAGTAATGTGGTAATTCTAGTATCTGGATTTCTCTAAATCTTCGTGAAGGATTTGACATCGGCAAAGGCATAAGTGGTGAAATTGCTAGTATCATCCTGTATGATAGATTTCTTTTCTCAAGAAAGTTAATCAAGTTAATGCCTTCGATTGGGAACATTTATACTACCTTGAGCTAATGCAATTGAAATGAACTTTGATTAGTATGATGAGTGAATTTTGCATGATTACATGTTAAATCGTTTTGACAACTGAAAGGAAGGATTTCCTAAAACTTTATCAAGTAATAATTAAGATTGACTTGGTTGTTCAGTTTGTTTGGGTTGTTGTTTGAAAGATTTAATGGGATATTTATGTCTGAATTTCTTCCCAAGTCTAAGAATAAGATTGTATCTCTCCGAGTAAAAGACAGATAGTCTGAATGAAAGTGTGTATATCTTAGAAGACTTTGATACGATTTAAAGTTGTTTTGAATGATAAATTTTTCATCTTGTGAAAGTTGAATGGTCTACTACATGTTGGTAACGATTTGAATATATGAGAATATTGTTAACCGAAGCTATGACCGCCCTAGTGTGACCCCAGTCGGAAAGTGGTTTCGGGACCACAAAACTGAGTCATAAAAATAATTAATTGCTATATTCTATGCTTATTATATGTGTACATGCATATGTGGAGGTTTCATTCCCTAATTTTGCCAATTGCATGAGAAATTATTGAATAGGGATCAATATGAGACATGGTGAAATATGATAGGCTAATTTAAAATGGTCTATTAGTGCATGTACCAAAAAGGGTGGTTTTGCATGTCAATTTACCCAAAAGAAGTAGAGTGGTCGGCCAAGGGGTGATGGAGCTCCACTTATTCTAATTTAATATGTTTTGTTTAGTTAACAATTAAAATAAAAAGGAATTAAAAAAGGAAAAAGGTGAATAAAATAAGGAGGGAAGAGGGAGTGTTCATCTTTTTTTTCTTGGCAATTGCCGTGAGTGAGGAGAAGGAAGGGAGACTTGGTTATTTGATTTTGGCTTGGAAGATGGCTAGAATGACGTATGTATTGAATGATTCTTGAAAATCTATGCATGTTTGAGATGGTTAGTTCCAATTCTACTCATCCTATAGATTAGACTTAGGATTTTGGGGTTGAAATTCGGCCAAGAAGTTTGAAACTCTTAGTAGATGTGTTAATGTCATTAAAATGGATAGTAATGTAGGAGATGGTGAGTGGTTAATTTCTTTTAACTTGAAAGTTGAGGTTAAAATGGGTTAAGTGATTGCCGAATCTACTTTAGGGGTGGAGGATTGTGTTCATGTTATATTGAATAGGTAGAGGTTGTAATGAGGTTGAAATTGTTGAATTGTTAGTTGGGTAACAAATGAAGCAATCGGCTATATGGGATATGTGACAGCCCAAAATTGACCCTAGTCGGGAAGTGGTTTCGGGACCGCTAAACCGAGTCACCGAAAGGTTTGAATGTGATGTTTATTGTCTAGAATATGTAATCATGAATGTGTGAAAATTTCAAGCTTCGATTTAGTCGATTACATGTGAATTTAGTCAATAGGACTTATATGAGAAAATTTTAAAATGTGATAGGTCAATGCATGAGGACCTATTAGTGCATGTGGAAGAAAAAGGGGACTTGCATGTCAAAGTGCCCAATTCTTGATAAGTGGCCGGCCAAGCATGACTCCATTCCTCCAAGTTTATGTTGTTTATTATTTAATATTGGTAAGTAAATTAAAATAAATTAAAGAAAGGAATTAAAAAGGAAGAGATGAATAAAATAAGGAGGGAAGAGGGAGTGTTCATCTTTTTTTTCTTTGGCTATTGCCGTGAGTGAGGAGAAGGAAGGGAGATTTGGTTATTGGATTTTGGCTTGGAAGATGGCTAATGAGGTATGTATTGAATGATTCTTGAAAATCTATGCATGTTTGAGATGGTTAGTTTAAATTCTACTCATCCTATAGATTAGACTTAGGATTTTGAGGTTGAAATTCGGCCAAGAAGCTTGAAACTCTTAGTAGATGTGTAATGTCATTAAAATGGATAGTAATGTAGGATATGGTGAGTGGTTAATTGCTTTTAACTTGAAGGTTGAGGTTAAAATGGGTTAAGTGATTGCCGAATCTAATTTAGGGGTGGAGGATTGTGTTCATGTTATATTGGATAGGTAGAGGTTGTAATGAGGTTGAAATTGTTGAATTGTTAGCTTGGTAACTAATGAAGTAATCGGCCATATGGGGTAAAAATGGGATGTTCATTTTAGTTGTTGTTTCATTTTTGTGAGAAATGGGTCAAGTGTTCATGAGATGAAATTGTGTGATTAGATAAATTAAAGGTAATAGTATAGTTGATGAATATATATAGATATACATATTCGGCCATCACTTAGGAGCTTATGTGATGTTGAGTTTAAGCTTTGCATATTCGGCTATATATATATATACATATATATGTAAGCCCATTCGTGATATTACCTTAGGACTATGTATATATAACCGACAAAAAAAGGGGAAAACTAGCAAAGGTGAAGGCCGAATGAGCTATAGGAGGTGTGGATGACTTTTATGCATGTGGGTGTGTGTGTATGCCATTTAGTTGGTGACATTCGGCATTTCTTAATTAACATTAGAGATGAGTGAATGAAATCGGGATGTGTGTTTGTGAAAATGCCGAATGTGAATTTGGATAATATTGAGTAATGTATGTGCTTTAAAATGATGGAATGAAGTGGATGCTTTAAATGTGTTATGAACAATTATAAGTTAAATTAAGGTTTGCTAAATTACCATTGTCATTGCCGAATATACAAACATACACATGCATGTGTAATTGAAGTATGAATGTTTAGCAAGATGGTTAAACTAGTTAATTTATCGATTTAGCTCAAGAAGCTAAAGGAGGAGAATCAAGCAAAGGCAAAGAAAAGATCACTGAGTAGCCGAGTTGGAACCGTCTTACCCAACACAAGGTAAGTCATTAAGCATGTAGTTGGTATTATTTCAAATGGTCATAATGTTTATGTATTGATGCTGAATGGAATGAATAAATATACATATATATATATATGCATGTACGTATGTGATGATGAAATTGTTGAATGAAAAGAAAAGAGGTAAGATGTACTGAGTTGTTGATCTCGGCACTAAACGTGCGGGTATAACCATTTATGACCATGAGATTGGCGCTAAGTGCGCGGGATTAAACTGTACAGCACTAAGTGTGCGATTTGACTATGTTGCACTAAGTGTGCGAAATGAATATGATGCACTAAGTGTGCAAATTGACCATGCGGCACTAAGTGTGCGAGTTTGACTATGTAGCACTAAGTGTGCGATTTGATTACGTAGCACTAAGTGTGCGAGTTGATTATATAGCACTGAGTGTGCGGACTCAATATACACTCGTGAATCATTATGGACACTATGTGTGCGACACCATTGAGTCGATCGCGGACAGCGGATTGGGTAAGTGTCTTGAGTACATGGCTAATAGGTGCTATGCTTATACTTGGTGTTGAGCTCGGTAAGTTTGAACCTATGTGACAAATATACTTGAAGTCACGTACATAAAATTTATCGTAGTATGGGTGAAAGGCCGTTTAGTCGTTTGATTGTAATGAAAATAAATTGATTTATAAAAATGCTTCAATGTCCTATTGATGAGTATAAGGAATGTGAATGCATGAATTGATATGAAACTGAATCGATAGGTTGGAGGAACTATGGTATGGGTCGGTATGGATGGAGTAAATTGTCTCGTTCCATTTTGTTTCCTCTTGTGATAATGTTATTGATGGATGGTAGTGCATTGCTTATGACTTACTGAGTTATAAACTCACTCGGTGTTTCCTTGTCACCCATTATAGGTTGCTTGGACTCATCTATTTTTGCGGGGTCAGGCCGTCATCGAAGTCATCACACCGGATAGCAAGTTTTGGTACTTTCTTCTTAGTTGGCTTAGAAGAACATTTTGGCATGTATAAGCTATTACGTTGTGTTTGAACTTTGGCATGTAAACTTTAAGCCATGCGAAAATGGCACGAATGTTCGATTGAGTAGGATCAAGGGTAGGCATGAAATGGACCTAGTTACTTTCGTAACAGATGCTGGCAGCAGCAGTGTCATGAGATTGAAAAATCACTAAAAATAGTAGGAGTGGAATTAATTGATGAATAAATTATGTAATCGAAGCTCGATGAGTCTGTTTTCATGAGGAAGTAACGAAAAGATCATATGGGCAGTATATTAAGAGATAATCAGATTTTTGTGGGACAGGGCCAGAACGGTTTCTAGATTCCCTGCTCCGACTTTGGAAATTCATTATAAATTAACCAGGGATAATTAGGGGTCGTACCATATATGTTAAGATTCCTCTCTGAGTCTAGTTTTCAAAGAAACAAACGGCATCAGTATTGAAGCCCCGTGCAGGGAGATATCCAAGTCGTAATGGGCAAATGTCAGTGTAGTCGATCCCTGCAACATGGGAGACTTTGACTAATAAACTGTACTAATTGGCCCGACCAAAAATTCTAGAAAAAATACATAGATGGGCACCTGAGTCTAGTTTCTGGGAAAAATTACGAAACTGATTTTCGAGTTACGAAACTCAAGATATAATTTTTAAAACGACTAGTACACAGATTGGGCAGTGTCTGGAAAATAAATTTTATAAGGGGTTAAAGCCAGTTAACACCTCGTGTTCGACTCCGGTGTCGGTTTCGGGTTCGGGGTTTTACATTTGATTGGTATCAGAGCCATGGTTTAGTCGGTTCTAGGACTACCATAGCACGTATGAGTCTAGCTATACATGCCGAATGTTAATGTTTAACTGTGTGATGACTTCTGACGGTTAAAATTTATGTTTTGATTAGTAAATAGATCCCGGTGTAGAGAGAACCTTGGCGGATGACATTGAAAGTGTAGCGGCTGCTCCTGCACAAGGGACGCCGCCTGTTGAACCTCAGTCATCTGCGAATAATCAAGGTGAAGGGGCTAAACAAGCCTTCTTTACCATGATGAATGAGTGGGTCGCGCAATATGCCTGAACCAGCCCGGCTGTCCAACAATTTCCAAATTTGAATAATCCACCCCAAGAGCCTGTAATGCCATCAGTCGCTGATCCTGTGAGGCTGAGTAAGCCACTTGTAGACTTGATTAGGAAGCGTGGGGCCGAGGAGTTCAAGGCCATAGTAACTGATGATGCCGAAAGGGCCGAGTTCTGGCTTGATAACACCATTCGGGTGTTCGATGAATTGTCATGCACACCCGACGAATGTCTAAAATGTGCTGTATCTTTGTTGCGAGACTCAGCCTACTATTGGTGGAGGACCTTGATTTCCATAGTCCCGAACGAGCGAGTAACTTGGGACTTCTTTCAAACGGAATTCCGAAAGAAATTTATTAGCCAACGGTTCATTGATCAGAAGCGTAAGGAGTTCTTGGAACTCAAGCAAGGCCGTATGACTATATCTGAATACGAACATGAATTCGTAAGACTCAGTAGGTATGCCCGGGAGTGTGTAGCTGATGAGGTTGCTATGTGCAAAAGATTCGAGGAAGGATTGAATGAAGATTTAAAGCTACTAATGGGTATTTTGGAAATAAAAGAATTCGTAACACTAGTTGAACGAGCCTGCAAGGCGGAAGAACTTGGAAAGGAGAAGAGGAAGGCTGAATTTGAAGCTAGAGATTATCGTAAAAGATCGACGGGTAAAGCTCCGTTCTCAGCTGTAAAGAAGTTCAGGGAGGACATTAATAAGTCGAGGGCGACTGCGGGAATTTCCATCAGGGCAAGACCATCGATGGGCTCCCGAGCTACTTCGGTAGCTAGTGTGGGCAATAATCGTCACGAGAAACCTGAATGTCCCCAATGTGGAAGACGACACCTAGGTGAATGTTGGGGCAAGTCTACTAGCAGGGCCTATTACGGATGCGGTTCGAAGGACCACTTCATTAGAGATTGCATGGAGCTGGATGAGAAGAATAAGATTCAAGGTGCAAGACCTAGTGGAGTGACATCTAGAGGTAGACCACCGAGAATTTTAGGAGGCAGGGGTGGTAGTCAGAGGGGGGCCTCTGATACGGCCGATCGCGCCGAGAACCGTACTCCTGCTAGAGCATATGCCATTCGCGCACGAGAGGAGGCATCCTCCCCCGACGTCATCACTGGTACCTTCACTCTCTTTGATACTAATGTGATTGCATTGATTGACCCTGGCTCTACTCATTCATATGTATGCGAAACCTTAGCATCCAGTAAGACTCTACCTGTTGAGTCTACTGAGCTAGTAATTCGAGTGTCAAACCCTTTGGGTCAATGCGTACTTGTTGATAAAGTGTGTAAGAGATGCTCAATAATAATCCGAGAATCCTGTTTTCCGGCCGATTTGATGCTTTTGCCGTTCGACGAGTTTGATGTTATTCTCGGTTTGGATTGGTTAACCGCGCATGATGCGGTTGTGAATTGCAAAAGCAAGACTATCGATTTGAGGTGCGCAAATAACGAAATAATCCGAGTTGAGTCTGCGGACTTAAGGGGGTTGCCAGCTGTAATATCAGCAATGTTGGCCCAGAAATATGTAAGGAAAGGGTGCGAAGCATACCTCGCGTATGTACTTGATGACAAGGAGTTAGAAAAGAAACCCGAATCGATGCCGGTGGTTTGTGAATACCCGGATGTTTTTCCTGAAGAGTTACCGGGTTTGCCACCTGTTCGGGAGGTAGAGTTTGGTATTGAGCTTGTACCTGGAACTACGCCAATTTCGATCGCTCCGTATCGTATGGCACTAACCGAGTTAAAAGAGTTGAAAGCTCAGTTGCAAGAATTGACGGATAGAGGTTTCGCTCGACCGAGTTTCTCACCTTGGGGTGCACCAGTATTGTTCGTGAAAAAGAAGGACGGAACCATGAGGTTGTGCATTGACTATCGTCAACTGAATAAAGTGACGATAAAGAATAAGTATCCGTTACCGCGTATTGATGATCTGTTCGATCAATTAAAGGGAGCATCGATGTTTTCAAAGATAGATTTGAGATCGGGTTATTATCAGTTGCGGATTCGAGATTCGGACGTACCCAAAACTGCTTTCAGAATGAGGTACGGTCACTACGAGTTCTTAGTGATGCCGTTTGGGCTCACTAATGCCCCTGCGGTGTTTATGGATTTGATGAATCGGATCTTCAGGCCGTATTTGGATCGGTTCGTAGTTGTGTTTATTGATGACATCTTGGTCTATTCAAGAGATGAGACCGAACATGCTGAGCATCTGAGGCTAGTGTTGCAAATTTTGCGGGATAAGCAGTTATATGCTAAGTTCAGTAAGTGTGAGTTCTGGTTAAGAGATGTTAGCTTCTTGGGTCATGTGGTATCCGCATCGGGTATTCGAGTTGACCCGAGCAAAATTTCAGCCATACTTAACTGGAAGCCTCCGAGAAATGTTACCGAAGTCCGGAGCTTTCTAGGGCTCGCCGGTTATTACCGACGATTTGTCAAAGGTTTCTCGATGATAGCCACACCAATGACGAAGCTACTTCAGAAGGATGTTAAGTTCGAATGGACGGAGAAATGTCAGAAAAGCTTCGATCAACTGAAAACTCATTTGACTGAAGCTCCAATTTTGGTGAAACCCGAATCGGGTAAAGAGTTTGTCATTTATAGTGACGCATCCCTACTTGGGTTGGGTTGCGTATTGATGCAAGAAGGTCGAGTTGTGGCCTATGCGTCTAGACAATTGAAGCCACACGAGAGAAATTATCCGACCCATGATCTCGAACTAGCCGCCATTGTGTTTGCATTGAAAATATGGCGACATTATTTGTTTGGTGAGAAGTGCCATGTGTTTTCGGATCACAAAAGTCTCAAATATTTGATGACTTAACGAGACTTGAATCTGCGACAAAGACGTTGGCTTGAGTTGTTGAAAGATTACGAGCTTGTCATTGATTACCACCCGGGAAAGGCTAATGTGGTTGCGGACGCCTTAAGCCGGAAATCACTGTTTGCTTTGCGAGCGATGAATGTACACTTGTCTGTTCTACTTGACAATGTGTTAGTAGCTGAATTAAAAGCCAAACCATTATTGACTCATCAAATTCGTGAAGCTCAGAAAGTCAATGATGAATTGGTTGCAAAACGAGCTGAGTGTGTTCCGAACAAGGAATCGGAGTTTCAGATTGATGATGATGGTTGTTTGAGGTTTAGAAGTCGTTTGTGTGTTCCAAGGAATTCAGAACTCATTCCGATGATTCTGAACGAAGCCCATTGTAGCCGAATGTCAATTCACCCGGGGAGCACGAAAATGTACAACGACTTGAAACGTCGGTTTTGGTGGCGTGGTATGAAACGAGACATCTCCGACTTTGTTTCGAGATGTTTAATATGTCAACAAGTGAAAGCGGAACATCAAGTGCCTTCAGGGTTACTTCAGCCGATCATGATACCCGAGTGGAAATGGGACCGAGTCACAATGGACTTTGTGTCCGGACTGCCATTGTCCGCAAGTAAGAAGGATGCGATTTGGGTTGTTGTTGATAGGCTGACTAAGTCGGCTCACTTTATCCCCGTGCGTACGGATCTTTCATTGGATAAACTAGCCGAATTGTATGTCTCTCAGATTGTGAGATTACATGGAGTACCTATTTCTATCGTGTCGGATAGAGATCCGAGATTCACCTCACGATTTTGGAAGAAATAGCAAGAAGCTTTGGGTACCAAGCTGCATTTTAGCACCGCTTTTCACCCCCAAACCGATGGTCAATTCGACCGGATAATTCAGATACTCGAGGATATGCTGAGATGCTGCATCCTTGAGTTTAGTGGTTCATGGGAACAGTATGTACCTTTGATTGAATTCGCTTACAATAATAGTTTTCAATCAAGTATTAAGATGGCACCTTATGAGGCTTTGTACGGTCGTAAATGCCGTACGCCATTGTTTTGGACCGAGCTTGGTGAAAGTAAAATTTTCGGAGTTGATTTGATTAAAGATGCCGAACAAAAAGTAAAGGTAATCCGCGAAAGTCTAAAGGCAGCCACGGATCGTCAGAAATCGTATGCGGATTTGAAACGAAAAGACATTGAATATCAGGTGGGAGATAAAGTGTTTCTTAAAGTTTCGCCTTGGAAAAAGGTACTCAGATTTGGCCGAAAGGGCAAGTTGAGTTCGAGATTCATTGGGCCATACGAAATATCCAAACGAGTCGGTCCAGTTGCGTATCGATTGATTTTACCCCATGAACTTGAAAAGATTCACGATGTCTTTCATGTTTCAATGCTTCGACGTTATAGATCCGATCCGTCACATGTGATTAATCCCTCAGAAGTTGAAATTCAATCTAACTTGAGCTATGAAGAAGAACCGATTCGTATCCTAGCTCGTGAAGTGAAAGAGTTGCGAAATAAAAGGGTTCCGTTGGTTAAGGTGTTGTGGCTCAAACACGGGATCGAGGAAGCAACCTGGGAACCCGAGAGCTCGATGAAAGAACGATATCCAAACCTATTTACCGGTAAGATTTTCGAGGACGAAAATTCTTAAGTGAGGGAGAGTTGTGACAGCCCAAAATGACCCTAGTCGGGAAGTGGTTCGGGACCGCTAAACCGAGTCACCGAAAGTTTGAATGTGATGTTATTGTCTAGAATATGTAATCATGAATGTGTGAAAATTTCAAGCTTCGATTTAGTCGATTGCATGTGAATTTAGTCAATAGGACTTATATGAGAAAATTTTAAAATGTGATAGGTCAATGCATGAGGACCTATAGTGCATGTGGAAGAAAAAGGGGACTTGCATGTCAAAGTGCCCAATTCTGATAAGTGGCCGGCCAAGCATGACTCCATTCCTCCAAGTTTATGTTGTTTATTATTTAATATTGGTAAGTAAATTAAAATAAATTAAAGAAAGGAATTAAAAAGGAAGAGATGAATAAAATAAGGAGGGAAGAGGGAGTGTTCATCTTTTTTTTCTTTGGCTATTGCCGTGAGTGAGGAGAAGGAAGGGAGATTTGGTTATTGGATTTTGGCTTGGAAGATGGCTAGAATGAGGTATGTATGAATGATTCTTGAAAATCTATGCATGTTTGAGATGGTTAGTTTAAATTCTACTCATCCTATAGATTAGACTTAGGATTTTGAGGTTGAAATTCGGCCAAGAAGCTTGAAACTCTAGTAGATGTGTAATGTCATTAAAATGGATAGTAATGTAGGATATGGTGAGTGGTTAATTGCTTTTAACTTGAAGGTTGAGGTTAAAATGGGTTAAGTGATTGCCGAATCTAATTTAGGGGTGGAGGATTGTGTTCATGTTATATGGATAGGTAGAGGTTGTAATGAGGTTGAAATTGTTGAATTGTTAGCTTGGTAACTAATGAAGTAATCGGCCATATGGGGTAAAAATGGGACGTTCATTTTAGTTGTTGTTTCATTTTTGTGAGAAATGGGTCAAGTGTTCATGAGATGAAATTGTGTGATTAGATAAATTAAAGGTAATAGTATAGTTGATGAATATATATAGATATACATATTCGGCCATCACTTAGGAGCTTATGTGATGTTGAGTTTAAGCTTTGCAATATCGGCTATATATATATATATACATATATATGTAAGCCCATTCGTGATATTAGCTTAGGACTATGTATATATAACCGACAAAAAAATGGGGAAAACTAGCAAAGGTGAAGGCCGAATGAGCTATAGGAGGTGTGGATGACTTTTATGCATGTGGGTGTGTGTGTATGCCATTTAGTTGGTGACATTCGGCATTTCTTAATTAACATTAGAGATGAGTGAATGAAATCGGGATGTGTGTTTGTGAAAATGCCGAATGTGAATTTGGATAATATTGAGTAATGTATGTGCTTTAAAATGATGGAATGGAGTGGATGCTTAAATGTGTTATGAACAATTATAAGTTAAATTAAGGTTTGCTAAATACCATTGTCATTGCCGAATATACAAACATACACATGCATGTGTAATTGAAGTATGAATGTTTAGCAAGATGGTTAAACTAGTTAATTTATCGATTTAGCTCAAGAAGCTAAAGGAGAGAATCAAGCAAAGGCAAAGAAAAGATCACTAAGTAGCCGAGTTGGAACCGTCTTACCCAACACAAGGTAAGTCATTAAGCATGTAGTTGGTATTATTTCAAATGGTCATAATGTTTATGTATTGATGCTGAATGGAATGAATAAATATACATATATATATGCATGTACGTATGTGATGATGAAATTGTTGAATGAAAAGAAAAGAGGTAAGATGTACTGAGTTGTTGATCTCGGCACTAAACGTGCGGTATAACCATTTATGACCATGAGATTGGCGCTAAGTGCGCGGATTAAACTGTACAGCACTAGTGTGCGATTTGACTATGTTGCACTAAGTGTGCGAAATGAATATGATGCACTAAGTGTGCGAATTGACCATGCGGCACTAAGTGTGCGAGTTTGACTATGTAGCACTAAGTGTGCGATTTGATTACGTAGCACTAAGTGTGCGAGTTGATTATATAGCACTGAGTGTGCGGAATCAATATACACTCGTGAATCATTATGACACTATGTGTGCGACACCATTGAGTCGATCGCGGACAGCGGATCGGGTAAGTGTCTTGAGTACATGGCTAATAGGTGCTATGCTTATACTTGGTGTTGAGCTCGGTAAGTTTGAACCTATGTGACAAATATACTTGAAGTCACGTACATAAATTTATCGTAGTATGGGTGAAAGGCCGTTTAGTCGTTTGATTGTAACGAAATAAATTGATTTATAAAATGCTTCAATGTCCTATGATGAGTATAAGGAATGTGAATGCATGAATTGATAAGAAACTGAATCGATAGGTTGGAGGAACTATGGTATGGGTCGGTATGGATGGAGTAAATTGTCTCGTTCCATTTGTTTCCTCTTGTGATAATTTATTGATGGATGGTAGTGCATTGCTTATGACTTACTGAGTTATAAACTCACTCGGTGTTTCCTTGTCACCCATTATAGGTTGCTTGGACTCATCTATTTTTGCGGGGTCAGGCCGTCATCGAAGTCATCACACCGGATAGCAAGTTTTGGTACTTTCTTCTTAGTTGGCTTAGAGAACATTTTGGCATGTATAAGCTATTACGTTGTGTTTGAACTTTGCATGTAAACTTTAAGCCATGCGAAAATGGCACGAATGTTCGATTGAGTTGGATCAAGGTAGGCATGAAATGGACCTAGTTACTTTCGTAACAGATCTGGCAGCAGCAGTGTCATGAGATTGAAAAAATCACTAAAAATAGTAGGAGTGGAATTAATTGATGAATAAATTATGTAATCGAAGCTCGATGAGTCTGTTTTCATGAGGAAGTAACGAAAAGATCATATGGGCAGCATATTAAGAGATAATCAGATTTTTGTGGGACAGGGCCAGAACGGTTTCTGGATTCCCTGCTCCGACTTTGGAAATTCATTATAAATTAACCAGGGATAATTAGGGGTCGTACCATATATTGCAGATTCCTCTCTGAGTCTAGTTTTCATAGAAACAAACGGCATCAGTATTGAAGCCCCGTGCAGGAGATATCCAAGTCGTAATGGGCAAAGGTCATTATAGTCGACCCCTGCAACATGGGAGACTTTGACTAATAACTGTACTAATTGGCCAGACCAAAAATTCTAGAAAAAATACATAGATGGGCACCTGAGTAGTTTCTGAAAAAATTACGAAAACTGATTTCGAGTTACGAAACTCAAGATAGATTTTAAAACGACTATACACAGATTGGCAGTGTCTGGAAAATATTTATAAGGGTTAAAGCCAGTTAACACCTCGTG